>NC_133831.1:15102672-15406496 GCF_047830755.1 Zonotrichia albicollis
ATTTGTGGGCACGAAATGCAAGGAGGGGTCAATAGGTCTTTGTCTGAAGCATCACAAGTGCTGATCATTGAGGCTCTTCACCTGAATGCTGCAAAAAACCCTGTTCTGTGTCTCAATTAAATATCTTTTATTGCTGCCAGTGCTAAGCAGCCCTCAAGTGCTGCTTTCCAAACCTGGTGTGTGCTCCTGCAGCACTCACAGAGTGTGTCAGTGTGACTTCACATGCCATATCCTCCAATATTCCTTTTGGTGCTGCTGTATTATTGCTAAATTTGTGTTCCTGGCTCAGGATTTCCTGCCAAACAGAATATAGAATATGTTTGGGTTGAATAAAATGGTAAGTTTTCTTATGACCAAAATATTACTATCTGAATGTTTTAATTATAAAATTTTCAGGTGTATGTAAGCATGCCTTTAACTGATATCAATGAAAAAACCCTGATTAGCTTAGAAATCCTCAAAATACCCCACACTGAAAGTACAGGCAATAATCCAGCTAATTAACCTTCTCAAGGGCAGTTTCTGAATCAACCTGCTAAAATGCATATGGTTACATGTAACTCAGAGATTGATGGATGGACTGATTGATTGATTGATTGATTGATGGATTTTTTTTAGTCATGTTAATGGAAAGCAAATAATTTTTGTCAGTTCCATGGTGTAACACATTGTTTTTTTCTCTTGGACTGTCAAAGTTATCATTTAGATATGTAAATAACATTGCTAATTTCTTACAATAGCATGTAATAGAAACCCTGTGTGCAACTAAACTGTGCCTAAAGGTATATCTGATTTTTATAATTTGGGTCTCCAGATTACTAAATGAGGAATTCTATTTCTATTTACAATTAATTGATTTGATTTGGGAACTAGTAGATTTTTATGTTTATAATGGAAGGATTATCATAACTTTTATTGTGAACATTGCAAAGTTAGTGATGATGAACTGGCTTTTCTGCACTCTTTGCTTTTTGACATAAAGTTTTAGAATCTGACTGGTCTCATCCTGCAGATGGTAACTAATGGAGGGAGTAAAGATATTTACTCAGTAAAGCAACTTTCATGGCAGCATCCTTCCCTTGGCTCCTGAGGGTGTTGTCCCAGGATTGGGAGTGATCAATTCTGTATTTGGGCAAGGCATTGCTGGTAGCTGAGCCACAGCTGATCCTGGCACAGCTTAATCCAAGGGCAGAGCTGCACCCAGCCCTGTGCCACAGCTGGCATTTTCCATGGGCCTTCCCTGCTGATAACTTCCTCATCGGCTCTAAACTCACCCTAAACTTTACAAAAAAACTACCCAAACAGTGGTAAGGTTTGGGTTGGTGGTTTTTTTTTTCCTTTCTCCTTATAGATGTCATTTAATGAGCTTTGCTAGATACAATTTTCTGATTAAAACAAAGCTGATTAAAAAGTAAATTAAAAGTAAACTCTCCCTGATTGTTTTACATTATAATGTTTTTAATCACAGGAGTGGTATCAGTTGGGTATCACATGTTTGCTCTGCACTCCCCTCCTGCCCCAATCCTGCTGTTCCATGCCCTGCTCCACCAAAGCCCTCAGCTGGCCTGAGCTGCAGAGCCTGCTCTGTGATAACAACACTCACACATGAGCATTATCAAACCCACAGCCTGACTCAAATTACAGCCTCTAATTCTTGTTCTGGGAAATCAGTATTCTTAATCAGCAGGGTTCCAGGTGCTTCCATTGTTCTTTGATTTCAGACAGTGGTATCAAAGCTGCTGTTTAATATTTTTTAAAACCTAAGGTTTGAGGAAGGTAAATTACCTTTAATCTCCATAGACTGTCACTTAAGACTTATAATTTGTTTGTCTTTTTTAACCATTAAAAAGCAACTGAAACAGCTGCACTCCCTTTCATGGCTCTGTACTCTCCAAATCACTACCAATGCTTTAAAGGAGCCCACACACTGTGAGAAAACCTTGCATGTCAGAATTAATTGTTGCTGTGCCAGTCACTGGGATTACAGAGCTTCTTGCAGTGCAGCAGGACACCTCCAGCACAAACACAGGAGCTGGTTGCACCTTTGGGCTCTCTCACAGGAATAGGGGGGAGTTCCCTGTGTCTGCAGAGTGGGAATGCAGTGATCATTCGTCCTTTCATTGTGCAAAATCACAGAATGGGGAAGGGACCTTTCAGCACAATGGGGATTGTAATTCTTCTGCTCATTTTGCCAGGCATTTTTCAGTGCATGCAGTGGGCCATGAACAGGGCTGCAAAAGAGGTGGTTTTGGTTCAAACAGAACGGGGAGATGTCAGAACCCAGGAGAATCCTCTGGCTGCCCTGGAGGGCTCAAACCCCTGCCCAGGGAGCTCAGAGACCTTGGAACAGAACCCCAGACCCCTGTGCCTTTGATTGAGCCCTTGGAAAAAACAATTACCAACCTTATATGAAGAATTACAAGTCAAAAGAGTTTAAGTAGAATAATAGCTTGTCATGGGGCAAAAATTAGATTTTTGGGGTTTTTAGAATGGGGGCTCAGGGTCCCAAGATGGAGGAATTTGGGTGTGCCTTGTCCTTTCTCCTTCTTCTTCTTCTTGGCCTCCATCTTCTGCTGTGATGGTGGCACTTACAGATTGGTTTAGAGTAGAAGCTCACTGTCTAACACTGGTGATAGGTATTGGGAAGTAATTGTAAATATTGTACATGTAAATTTTAGTATAAATAGATAATACCGCCCTGAGGGAATCAGAGTGCCTCTAACTGTCCTGCTGAGTGGACCTCAGCAGGTCAGGAGAAAGAATTTTCTAGGTAAGAAACAATGAACAATCTTGAGAACTAGAAACGAAGAGCTCTGACTCCTTCTTCAAGTGCCAGGCTGGAAAAAGAGACTTTCTAATGTATCTTGGGGTCACTGTGACCAGCTAAAGCCCCAAGGAGCTTGTACAATCATCTTGTCTGTATCTGAGTTCATTTCTGCAGCATATCAGCTCCCTCTTGTCCTCATCTGCCAACCAATGTCCCTGCCAGGACAGAGCCAGCCACTGAGGCCACACACACACCTGGAAAGAGCAGTAGGGCCCTTTTGGAAAGCTGCCTTTGAACTCTTGTTTAACACTCTTGTCCTCCCTCTTGCAGAAGAAGCTTAGTGAGAAAGGAAAATATTTCCCTGTGTGCCCCAGCCAGGCTATGAGGAGGCTGCAGGGAAAGCTGTGCTCACCTGCCATAAACCAAATCTTCCTCTTCAGAGTTCTCAGAATTTTCCTTTGCCATCAAAGCTAATATTAGGCATGCATCATATTCTGTATTTATGTCATAACATAGCAAGTGTAAAGACACCAAACCTCTCCTTCCCTGGCTTACAGTCACTGTAATCCTTACATTAAAAAAAGAAAATAAAATAATATATTCCTAGATCAGCTCTGTAGACTTTTTCTGACATACAGGTACATTCTTTAAAACTCATTTTTCCCAGAAGTCCTTAGCCAGCACGTCTTATGCTGGAGGTTAAGAAAATGAGCTTTCAAAAGGCAACTGTCGCAGACACCTTTTCATGTAAAATCCTTTCCTTAAAATTTTTTTTTCCCCCTGAGAAGCTGAGAGGCCTCAGGGACAAAATGTAAACAATGGTCATCTAAACAATGGTCATCTGCTGCTGTGGAATTTAACAGGTGCATCTGGGATTGGTCTCATGTGGTTGTTTTTAATTAATGGCCAATCACGACACAGCTGGCTCGGACAGAGAGTCTGGGTCAGCTGCCTTTGTTATTCATTCCTTTCTATTCTTAGCTTAGCTAGCCTTCTGAAATGAAACCTTTTCTTCTATTCTTTTAGTATAATTTTAATGTAATATATATCAGAAAATAATATATCATGCCTTCTGAAATATAGAGTCATATCTTCGTCTCTTCCCTCATCCTCAGACCCCTGCGAACACCATCACAGGCAACTCTTTTTCTGCATTTACAGCTCTTGAGCTTTGCTCCTGCTAAGGAAGAGGAGGAAAAGAGGGGTCCAAGGGGAGAGTGAGATGGATGCTGTTTTTCCCTGTGGAATTCAGTGTGACAGCACAGAGCATCCCAGCAGTGTGGGGGGAATGCTCACGTGGGGCAGTGCCCCAGAGAGGAGGAGCAGAGGAGCCCCAGCACCAGCTCACCCTGTGCCCTTCTCCCTTTGACATTCTGTAGGCTGAGGGCTGTCACAGCAGCAGGGCCACACTCAGGAAATCTCATGACAATATAAAAAAGGCATTCTGAAGGAAATGAGTGAGGTATTAAAACAGCCAGGTTTGGGAGCTTTTTGTTAGGTAGTTGCAATAAATTATTCTTTTGTGATACAGTCAAATGAAATATGTACACAGAATTCTTAGAACTTCCAAATATAAACAAATCATTATACTTTCCTTTAACTTGGAATGAAAAAGCTGTCAGGGTGGCTTTTGATGAGTACAATTGCACAATGCAACTACCAGACACTACTGAAGTTTCATATACATTTTTACCTTATTTTACTAATTTGAAGTTTTGACTCCTCTGTCGCTTCCTGACAAATAGAAGCATTAAAAATAGGCTATGGTTTGCATGGAGCTCCTCACTTTATTTCCTTTTTTTTTTTTTTTTTGCAAGGGAACTGTGCCATCTTTCTGAATAACCTTTTTAGTATAGGAAATATTCTCAGTGCTCAGAGGTAACAAAGAGAGTGTCATTCCAGTAATTATGTGCTGTTTGCTGCAATTATAGCCCTCAACCTGTAATTCAATCTGTGTGGGCAGACCATACGTCCATGAGAAACTCCATTGGCTTAATGGGTTTTACACTGTTATAAAGAGCAATTTGCATGTCTTAGATTATAAAGTCAGACTAATGTGCATATCCCATAAGCATTTAAGGACACATTCCCGAACTGACAAGCTCAGAGATGGCACTAACATGAGTAATAAGTCTGTGTTTATCAGCTGCACATTTGCTCAGCAGTGCTGGAATTGTGGAGCTCGTTGGCACAGGTGGTTGTGGAGGCAGGGAGGATAAAAATTAGGGTTAATTTCAGAGAGGGACAGTCCATCAGGGCTGTAAAGGCTCTGAATCAGGCTTTGGAAGGGTATGTCTAGACAGAGTTATTTTGTGTTTGTCCTCTTCTGGAAATCCACTCTCCAGTCCTCACTGAACACCTTCAAGTTTCAGCTGCAGTGAAAGGAAAATTATCAGCCTTTAGGAAGAGCTCTGAGATACAGAAACTGAAAGCAGGGAAGGGCACCAAGACATGAAAATAATGGAGATGGGGAAATTCAAAGGATCTGAAATTGTAAATGAAAGAGCACAGTAGAAATACAGTATTAGAGTTGGTGGGAGTTGTCATTATGACTTTTTATTGAAAGACTACTAGAAAAGAAGTGTGGAAAGGCTTATTTTATAAATGGCAGTCTACGTTTAATTTTCAAAATTACAACTTTTTTTTTTCCAGAGGTCTCAAAAATTCCTCTGCTGAGAGCTTATCACCTGAAAAGAAAATAAGATTCTGCGACTTAGTAAGCACCTGGCTGGTATTGTTGAGCAGCTGTTTGAAATCAAAAGATGCTTAGTATTATTTGTGGCACTATTTGTACTTTACCATTTGCTTCGAAGCTGTAATCATGAGGATGTGGTAAATAGCAAAGTTCATGTGTACTTACATTGTATATCCCAAAAAGCCAACGTACACCTGCAAAATGGAAAAAATGTTTATTGTTTAACATGCCGGGAAAGAGCTGCTGAAATATTTAGCATTTTATTTGTTCTTGTGTAATAATGTGTTCTAAAGTAAAATGCGAATGACATCAGCCAAAACAGTTATTACAGAGCCTGGAGGCTGAACTGGGAGGCTGTGCAGAGCCATCAGCAGCTTGCTGGAGCCTGGCTGCAGAGCCTGTCATTATCTGAGGCTGAAATCCTGGATCTGCCACTCCTTATCCTCCTTCACTCGTCACACAAGAGGGGAGACCTGTGCACCCTTGGTCACACACCTGAGTCACTGCTCCTGTGCATCCCTGGGGCATCCTGCCAAGCCCAGCAGCACCACGAGGCTCTTGAGACAGAGTAGGAATTCTCCAGGATAAAAATCCATTTTGGTTTAGGTGAAATGTACACCTTTGAGTCTGTGTAGCCTGACTGCAAGGCCTAAGCTCAAAAGAAACTGCTTCAATGAAGGACAGAGATAAGGAAGGGGAGACAGAAAGTGATAGAGACAGACAGAGAGAATGCTGTGAGAACTGGTCAGCCCGACCTAAGAATTCTTTCTGATAAAGAAGAACCAGCAGCAAACGTCATGCAAAATTTGTAAAAACGAATGTGTGTGAACCTATTATGAAACTGTATGCATATGTATCTGAGAGGGGGATAGAAAGGGACCTGAAGTTCCCAGAAGTACACACGTCATTTTAGGGGAACGATTCCCGCATGCGCCCAGTGCTGCAATAAACATACCGGCTTCACAAGTTTCACAGAGGTTGTAGAGTTTTGATTATCTCTGCAAAACATTCTGCTCCTCCTGCCTGCTCCAAGGTGCTCTGCTCTGGCAAAATGTGAATTATTGAGAAAGCAGGAAGGAAAGGTAAGGCCAGAAATGGAACTCAGTGTTTGAGAATGCAGAGCAAAGGAATAGCAGGGCTGGAGACAGAATCTCTGAGTTCTGATTCAAAGCCAGGTGCTGAAAGGACTTAAACATCCTTTCATAAAAAACAAAGCCTAAGACAAAGTTGGGAATGAAATGGCTTTCCATTGGTCTCATAAATTGCAGTTTAAATATCTTTAAAATTTTTTTCTTAATCTTTTTTCGATTGTTCCTTTTTGCTTTATCTACTTGGACCTTTCTGAAAAATGTAACAATTTTAAAGAGAAGCCTACAAGCTTTTTAAATCACATTCTGTTTTTAACAAAAGTAAAGAATGACCCAATTCACTACTTTCCAGGATTAATAACTACCTTCTTGCTATTATATTTAAGGTATTAACTCTGACACTTAATGGAGTGTTAGACATGAAGTAAAATGTGTGTCTGAAATGACTGAGATGAAATTCTTCCTCTTCCTGCCACCCACTGTTGATGCAGGCATTAATGTTTCTGGAAGCAAGAAGACAGGAAATACTTATGCTAAGCATGAAAAGTAAGAAAAACACAATTTACTTTGAACATCTAAGAATCCCTGCTTAAGCAGCAGATTTTTGCCAGTCCCATTCTAATTAATTTTGTTAAACATATCAGAAATACTTCTTCCTCTGCATGATATCACAAAACTGCTTGATTTCCTTTTGCTGATTTTTTATGTCACTTTGGGGAAATAGGTTAGCTGTGGGATGCCTACACTGAAGTGCATAAGTGTTCTCCTTTAGTCTCACAAATCTATTTTTACTAAAACTGGGAGCAAATAACTTAAACTATGACATGAAGAAAATACAATAAACTGTTTTTATATGTTCACTTAAGCTTTCTTTTTTGTTAATACAGTCTGATTTTCAGAATCTTACTTTATGATGCAGAGGGTCCTGTTATATGCAGCTCATTTAAACTTTTACACATCCCTTAAACCCTCTCATATTCAAAGTAATAATCTCAGAAGAACATAAGCACTTTTCATGGCAATGTTTGGCCTCTGAAGCTTTTATGAAGTGCAAGGAATGTACTAATTTACCTTAATCTTATAGAACCCCTTTAAAATTAAATTTGTCAGTAAAACAGCTTGGTGCAAAGTACAAGATCAATAAGGGGGCCCATTAAAATCCATCAATCTCAGCTATGGGATGAGACAAAAAAATAATGCAGTTCCATCAGGATTTGAGAGCAGCATTGCCTTTGCATTGGCAATCCCAGCCCTCAGAAACACCCAGCAAGAGCAGCTAACAAGGGCATTTCAGACTCCTGATGCAGGAAAACAGTGACCAGCTGGAAGGGGCAGTGGTAGGGGGATGATAGAGGAGCTTGTGAGAGCAGGGGGGCAGGATATGGAAGAAGGAAGCCAGGGATTTTTAAGGGATGGTGAAAGAAAAGTTGAAGTTTGTACAATTATTATTGCTAGTAATGAAGGGATGGGATTATTTTCAGGTTAAAAATTATTTATTGTTCAGATAAACATCAGTCTCAGAGGCTGTGGGATTTTACAGGAGTAAGTGGTTGGCTATAGTTCAAGAGTAGTCACAAGTTTCTTTGTTATAGGTAATATATAATTTTCTAACCTGATATACGGTCATTACTGAGTTTATTTTGCTTTTCTGACCTATTACTTTTACTTAATTTTGCTGCACTGTGCAAATTTTCATTTAATGGGTTTCTGTCTCACATCTATACATATGTTTTTATTATAACTTATAAAGCCTTATTCTATATAACAACACTCTTGCATTATAAACTTTTCACTGTCTTATTAGTACTGTTTATAACTTACTTAAGGTGTATTCTTACTTATAACTACAGAAACATAAATTTATGATTTTTCTGCTTAATGTCTGTGCATTGTATTTTTACATCAATCTAAGCTTCTTCCAAGGCTGTAAATCAAACTCTTCAAGCGTCTGTGGAAGCTTTTATTTTTCTGATTCCCATAGTTTGAATATCCCCAGGAGTTATAATGATCCTAGTGAAGTATAAGCATTCAAGCCCTGTCCTGCTCCTCAACTGGGAATCAAAATGTAGGAATTCTTTTTTATTTCATTATATTAATTTTCCTGATGTAATAATACTGATGTTAGAGGTGTTTTTTTTTACATAATTTTACATTAAAAAGGTAAAGCTGCAGATCAACTCACTCTCTTCCCTAAAGAGCTGGTGGCCTAAAATGGAGGGATGGAGGAGAAGGGATGGAGTGGTTTCCCAAAGCAGGGTAGGCGAGCCCAGGCTCCCTGGCACTCACCTGGCTGGCAGAGCCATGGGCACTGCTGCTGCAGCAAGCCTGATGAAATGGCTTCTTAATGAGACAGGACATTGGATTAGAATTTATATAAAAGAGGGGGAAAAAAAACCCAGCCAAAAATCAGAGGATTGTACACTCGTATCTCTCTATCAGCAGCTGATTTCAAGCTCCACTGAGGCTAAAGAAGGAACAAAGCTATTTCAAACAGCTGCTTTTCAAACAACTAAATTCATTTCCTGATCAGAGCTGAATTCTAAAGCTCTTAAAGCATCAACTTCCATCTGAAAATGAGGGTAGGAGCAGCCAAGAAATTAAATGCTTTCCTCCCAGACCATTTTTATTAGCAGCGTGCCTCCCCACTGGCACTGCAGCTCAGGAGCCTGGAGCAATTCACTCTCAGCCTGTAATGGGCTCCTTCCATGGCCTTTGCTCAGAACAGCCACGAGCAGCAGAAGGAGCTTGTGCCTGACCTTTTCTCCTAATAGCAAAGAGATGGAGCTGCAGCAGTGCTCTCTTGCAGCAGTTGTACTACACTCTGCAGCAGCTCATTCCATATGGCAGCCTGACCTACAGCTCCCACAGGCCAGGGTTTCAGGCAGCTTGTCTCCAGCCCTCCAAAATGTCCCATCAGCTCTCCATGGCATCGCTAGTTCTGCTGTGTTTGTGCTGCTGTGGCTCTGTGGTTTGCTGCTGAGGTGCTCTCTGTGACACCTTTCTCTGGTTTTTAAGGCTCCTGGGCAGTGTTGTCACCCCAAATTCTCTCCCCTCCTCAGAACACCATTATCTGGTATGCTTTGGGATTTATTGAGTAAATACAATGCAGCTTGAGTATCCCAATTTTTATATCCTTAGCTGTAAGGATGTATGTGGGCACGGTTAGAATACAGGATATAAAACATTGTGTGACTGAAACTTTTGGGCTGTCAGAGTTTCCAAGCGTCCATGCAGGCCCACGTTAGCAGACAGTTATCACACTGCACTGATTTCTTTTCAAACAGGCCTGGTAGAAAATTGTCTCCAGCCAGCAAACACAAGTTCAGCACAGATGGGAACTTGGCCTGCAGCCACTTTATTGACCTGAAAGAAAGGTGCTTTTCAAAGCTTAACTGGAACTGTTTAAATAGCAACACTGTAAACAAGAAACCTTCTTTCCCCCCATGCCTCCCCTCCTTCCCTTCCCTTAAAAATCAAAGCAATCCCTTGTCCAAAGCTGTTAATGTTAGGAGGCAAAACAGGGAATCAGGAGCTTTAGGGAGTGCATGGTCAAACTTGTGTTCACATTTACAGCGTTTCCCATCTCTGCTTTTCTGATCAAATAAGCACAGAGCTGACACAAGTGAGATCCTCAGCAATTTTGTCACAGAAGTATTTCACCCCCACATCAGGGCTGTGAGCAGATATGCAGCCTCTTGACTTCTCTTTTGGACATGATGGAGATGAGTCCAGAAGCAGCAAGTGGTAATGGAAAGATCCAGAAGTGAAGGAGACCAGTGATGGAAAGATCCAGAAGAAGTGAAGGAGACCAGCAGGGCAGATTTCTCCCAGGCAGAACCTTCCTGATCCCAGCTCCTCGTTCATCTCCCTGCCCTTCATGTCACCAAATCCCAGACAGATGTGCCTTGGGTTCCATCACTGAATAACTCCAAGACAGATCACTCAGAGTCCCCAGTCATCTGTTCTTGGCACAGATTTCCATTACAGGAAATTAATTGTACCCCCCATGGAGGACCTTGAGACTGAGGAGAAACCAACCCCCAAACATTTACAGTGGACTCCAAGTTTTTACACTCTCAATACCATCTTTCTTGTTTCCTGTATGCCATTTTTAGGCTTTCACAGTTTTGAGAGCAGTGCCCAGGGATGGTTACTGGTTTCACACCAGTGGGAAGATCATTGTATTCTTCTGGTACTTTTCCAACATACCTTAAATTTCTTCTTAACTCCCTGAAGCTGTGGGAGCCTGTGCAGATTTATCCACACTGGATGCACAGCACTGGACTGCAAATAGGGGATATTTGTCCATTGAAAAAGCCTTTGTGCTGCCTAAATTATGATTTTTTTTTCCTTAGAGGTTGAGAATATGTTTTATCTATCCAGAAAAAAAAAATTAATACCGAAGGACTAAAATATGAAAGTAAAACATGAAATATGAGAAAGACCAGAAATGTAGTGACTCACTTGACTCTGAATGTGGCCTGGAAAAGAAAATGTTTCTTAACTGTTCCTGCAGCAGGATAATTCATAACAAATACAATGACAGTATTTCTCCTTACTTACATCCCTAAATATAACAGAGCACATATGAAATGAACAGAGTTTATTTTTCATCTGGTCTCTGGTAACCCAGTTAAGAACACTGTGCAGGGGCTGCACAGATCCAGAAAAAGAACTTAGCACCTGGAGCTGCATATGGCCAGACTGCAGGGCCTTCCCTACCAATCCATTTAAAGTACTAACTGTGTCCAGCTCCCTATTTCTCTTTTTTCTTTTTTTCTCTTTTTTCTTTTTTTTTTCTTTTTCTTTTTTTTTCTTTTTTCCTTTTTCTTTTTTCCTTTTTCTTTTTCTTTTTCTTTTTCTTTTTTCTTTTTCTTTTTTTTTTCTTTTTTCATATATTTATAGAACATGTATTTCTAGTATCTTAAGGAAGGATGATTAACCAAGTGGCTGCTGCATATAAAGAAAGGGAGGAAATTTAGCTGCAAAGTCAGTGCAGGAAACCTCCAGGTGTTTGGTTTTGGGAGGGTGGGGACAGGGACCCACAGAGGCACCTCATGAAGGTTCAGTGGCAGCTGGGGGACCCACAGAGGCACCTCATGAAGGTTCAGTGGCAGCTGGGAAGGGGCTTGGGCTGGGGGGGGACATCTGGGGAAAGTCAGAAAGGCAGATTTGATTGCTCATTCCAGATTTGAGGGATTGATATACTGAATACAGTGGTCTGAATCTCACCAGCCCCATAAGCTCTGTCTGCAAACACAGGGCTGAAGTGCACTCACTGCTGGGTCCCTCCATGTCACAGACATCTTTTATGGAAAATCCTTTCCTTGGGATCTTTCCTCCTGAGAAGCTGAAAGGCCTCAGGAACAAAATGCAAACAATGATTATCTGCTGCTGTGGAATGCAACAGGTACATCTGTGATTGGTCTCATGTGATTGTTTCTAATTAATGGCCAGTCACAGTGAGCTGGCTCAGACTCTCTGTCTGAGACACAAGCCTTTCTTATCATTCTTTCCTGTTCTATTCTAAGCTAGCCTCCTGAAGAAATCCTTTCTTCTATTCTTTTACTATAGTTTTAATGTAATATATATAATACAAAAATAAATCAAGCCTTCTGAAATATGGAGTCAGATTCTCATCTCTTCCCTCATCCTCAGACCCCTGTGAACACCACCACACCTCCAGTGATACCACCAGAATACAAGGGACTTCCAAGAGATCCTGGCAAATCTCAGATGCACAGAGGACTCATTGCTGTTTAAAAGTCATGCTAAAGACATTCCTTTGCTTGTGCAACAGCACTTTTACTGGGCATGACGTAGTTCTGTGTGATCTTAAAGCTTTTACATCATCTGTCTTTAAATAAAAACACGCCTTATGGCAAAAAATAACGTTACAATGTAATTAGACTCTATAGTCTGGAAATAAGCCCTCATTTTAAAGGCACTATTACTGGAAAGCTATTTGCACAGCAGATGTTTGAGGATATCTGCTGCATTTCCATTTTGCCAGCTAGCCTTACTCTGGCAGCGCTGGTTGTAGGCACCCAGGTTGTAAATCCTCCCTAATGCTACCAGCAAAACCATAAATTGCAGCTAATACAGGATGAGCCTGAAATGTCCCAGCAGTTTCTGAAAATGTTGCCTTTTCCTTTGCATTTAAACAGATCCTTGCTGGTCTCTGCTCCTGCAGTCCCCCAGCCAAAAGTGTTTGCTGTGCTTGAGCCTGTTGGTTTATTTGGTTCAGGAGCTGTAATCAAGTGTTTCAGTTATACTTAGTGAGAGGGGTAAATAGTCCCTGTAGTTGTTCATTAAAACCTCCATGATGTATGCATCAATTACCAAACAGCTTGAACAAAACAGAGGTAAATTAACTTTCTGAAGCTGGCTGTCATAGCCAAAAGGAGTGTAAAGCATTAAAAGTGATTTCATGGCTTAAAGTTCATCCAAAGTACTATTAGCTTTAAGTCCAATTTTCAACTGTCAAGGGGAATATTTACAATAGTAATTTCAGATCATTATCTTAACATTTCAATGCAAATAGCCACAATTTAATTCATTATTACTCACATTACATCTTTATTTTGCCACCAACTGGTGGCTGACATTTCCCAAGCTACTAGGAAGAAATGCTAATTAGACTGGTGTGCACTCTTACCCTTTCTTAATTTCATCATGTTTGTTCTTCAGTGACATGAAGCATTTTCTTCCTTCTGGTCAACCATTGCTTTTTATCCTCTGCATCTCCTCAGTGGTCCAGTTGGAAAAATTGAAATAGAGATAAGGCAAGTGAAATAATTGCCTGCTTTCTGCCTTTTTGGTAAAGTATCTAAGGATATTTGTGCTAGTGTGACAAAAGTGACCTCTTTCCTTCAGCCCACCCACCCAACTTAATTTAGAGAATCTGAAGTGATCTCTGGAGTGGAATACTGTGTGCATTAATATGCAAATGAACTGCCAAGAAAGTTCAGATTTGCATTTAGACTGGACAAAGGGGAAGGAAATGGCTTTCTCATGCTGTTCCCTTGCATCACCACAATTTCACAAATTACTAATCCCAGAAATGATGCCAGAAGGGACTTTCTCAGTACATTTCATTCATGCTTAGATGAGTTTGATTCATCTCAATGTGCCTGGCATTTTACAGTAAACCTGCAAATTTAAAGTGCAAGTAGGACTTCAGTGGCTTTGGTAAGAACCAAATGGGTTTGAAATAAACACAATTAGTAAACTTCAAATAAAATACACCCTCCTGCTAGGGGCTAGAATGGTAATAGGTAGGAAGGAAGGTAATCTTAGGAAAGTTTCCCCAAGAATGAGCAATTATGACAGAGAGAGCATCTTATCTCCATTAAAAATAATATTATTCAAGCATATTATTTGGCACCAAAAAAAAAAAATATTTAGAGGGTGAATGCCAAAATTATTGAGGGAAAAGCAAAAAGAAACCTATAAGGCAAAGCATAATCTAGTTTGCAGATAGACAGAGTTTAATCCTTCTCCTCCTGCTTTCCATCCTGAGGTTTAGGCAGCTCACAAAATGAAGAATCATTCCTGGGGTTAAAATTGGGGTGCCTGCAAATTAAAGAGTATTTTTAAGCAGATGATTTCCCGAAGACTTTCTGTATGTCTAATATTTGTTTTAATCAGGGGAGTGTTGGTTAATTTATACTTTTCTGCCAAGTGAGTCAATGTTTCTGTGTCTGTAAACAGACGAGCTTTCAGGAGCACAGGTGCCCCAACAGGCAGGTACTTTTCAAAAATAGGTATAATGTTGAAAAAGTACCTGCCCTGGGGCATCAACAAAGAGGAATTTCAAGATCAGTTTTATGTTTCCTTCTTAATCTTTCTGGGGGATTTTTTTCTCCTCCCAGCCACTGTAGCAAAGAAAGTACTGTAAGTCATCACATTTCTGTTTGCCAACGTTTATTTGCCCTTTGGTTTAAATGTGTACAGTGGGAGGGTAATAGGGCAGTGCCTTTTACTGCTGGGGATACATTTTGCTGTGTCTGTATTTCGCATGGCTAGAAATGAAGCATTAATATTTTTTTCATTGGAGAAATGCAACAACATTTTTCTATGTCAACGAGACTTTCCCCTCCTCCCCCCTCATCCTGCCATGTTGCTCTGAACCTTCCCCTGTGGCTCTCTTTTGAGTGAAAAAAGGAGCATTTTATTACAATAATCTGTCCATTCTCAGGCTTTCCCCTGTCTCCATGTGAGGAGAGGGCAGGCAAGCACAACCTGCATGTTTTGGGGGGTTTTGACCATTGTGGGCAGCACAGCTGGTTAAACTCTTCCTGCCATGTCTGTGTGAGACTTTTTGTGCTCACAAGTCCCCATTTCAGCCTCCTGCTTCTGTGATGGTGTTCACAGGGTCTGAGGATGAGGGAAGAGATGAGGATCTGACTCCATGTTTCAGAAGCCTTGATTTATTATTTTATTATATATATTACATTAAAACTATACTAAAAGAATAGAAGAAAGGATTTCATTAGAAGGCTAGCTAAAAATAAAAAAGGAAGGAATGATAACAAAGGTTTGTGTCTCTGACTCTCTGTCCAAGTCAGCTGACTGTGATTGGCCATTAATTACAAACAACCAACATGGGTCAATCACAGATGTACCTGTTGCATTCCACAGCAGCAGATAATCATTCTTTGCATTTTGTTTCTGAGGCTTCTCAGCTTCTCAGGAGGAAAGATCCCAAGGAAAGGATTTTTCATGAAAGATGTCTGTGACATGCTTCCAACCAGCGGAAACTGAAATGAGCACACTTATTTTTAGGACTCTGATTAAGTCCCATTGTTGTCTGATGCCTAAACTGGAGAGTATTTGTATTTCTAAAATCCACTGGACAAAGGGATCTGTTCCACAGCTTTGCTGGAATGAGGATGGAGCAGCACCCTGGATGGGGGATGTGCTGGGATTTGGGGGCCAAACCCAGCCTGACCCTTGCCCTCATGCTGGTTTAGAGTGGGAAAAGTCAGGTGTGAGACACTGCCCACCTGAGTCAGGCTCTGCCCTTGCCCAGATCAGCAGCACTGGCTCAGTATTCCCCGTTTGCCTCACCAAAAACACAGAGGGAGCAGAGCAAGAGGAGCCCCTGCCCCTGGTTTGCCATCTGCTGGTGTGGCTGGGCTGGAGCCACCATGACCCCACAGTGCCCAGGAACTGCAGGGCTCCCTGCTCTGGTGATGTACCTCTGTTTTCCACAGGTGCAGGAGGATGAACCCAGCCTTCTCCCTTGCTTGGGAATATTTTTTTTTTCCTTTTTGGTGTGTATTTTACAGTGCCATAAAATTTGGTTTTCCCGTGCTAATATTTCATTTCTTGATATCCTTCTGATTTATTTTGTATTTGATTTCAAGTTCTCAGAGTGGCTAGACTTCCCACTCTGTCTCACTGTTTGTTATTCCTAATATTCTCAACCATCCTTTCCCTTCATTTTCAGACCAGGGGACTGTCCCACTATCTTTCTTTGATTTCTTTTGCTCCCTGATAAAGAGTGAAGATCATTTCTACACCACAATTCAGCCAGCACTCTGGATGGAGGTGCCTGCTTTGCTTAAAAACTTTCCAAGGCCACTGAGGTGATGTTAAAGAAGCCATGGAACACACATGACATTTTCAACACTTTAAAAAAGGGCAAAGGACACAAATTTACCCCAAGCACTTCCATGCTTGTATCTTGTTAGCACCCCATCACTATTAGGCTGTTTAACCTCTCTGGGACCCTTTTCTGTTCCCATTTGGAATGGGGCCTTTTCTGTTCCCATTTGGACCTGGCCTGTGCTCCCCAGGATGGTCAGGCCTGCTGATAACCCAGAGCTGCTCTGCAGTTCTGGTGCAGCTGAGGAAATGCAGGGAAGGATGAAAGTTTGACAAGAAAGTCTCACAGATATGTGTGCTTAGCAGAAAGATTTTTAAATGTAGAGTCTGATGAAGGAATAGAGATGGAAGCAAGTTTTAATGTCAAAGAAAATAATTGCTGAGCCAGTCTTATTGGATAACCAAGGAGGCAAAGGGTGTGTTAGTTAGAAGGGGGTTTTATGGCTTAGAGCAAAATATAAACCCACCTCAAACAAGAAGATGTTTTTACCAAGCAGGAAGATAGCACAGGCAAACAAGTCAGCAAAGCTGCAAGTAGAAAAAAGATCTGAGAATTTTCCACTGCAAGACAACTGGAAAACAACTTCTAGCTTAAACTGTAATGTACTGACTTTTAGTGATTGGAGAACAGTAACATGAATGTGGTAATTATAGTAGTCATGATAGGCTATAGATAAAAGTTAAGGTATAGATTGGTTCTGCTTTATTAAGATGCTCAGCAAAGAAAAGCATATAATGCATTGTAACCAAAGAAAAGTATATAGTGCATTGTAACCTAAACTAAGATTTTCCAGGCCTGCCTGTATCTGGAGCTGACAGCTGTAGGCACAGGCTCTGTTGCCCTGGGCTGCTGTAACCTCTTGGATGGAATAAACTGCATTTTGGAGAGCCCCTGGAGTCCCACATTCCTCATTTCAACTCTTACAGCAGTGGTCCCTTGGAAAGCTCTCTGTCAGATCCAGGGGATGCAGTAAACAATTAATGATGATGCTAAATGAGTTGCCATGCTCTGATAGAAGGCTTCTGTGGAAGTGCGCAAAGGTGAAGACAGGGAAAGAACATAAAGTGTGATCACATTTCTGAAACCACTCATTAATAATAAAAGGGGAGAATGAAATGAAAGGGAATGTGAGAAAATGTTCTTTCTCTTTCAAGTTCCAGAAGTTCAGGCAGGGAGCCTGAAGTTAGAGAGACCCCACATTTTTAGATTAAAAACATTTTCTTTCTTATTTCTGCAAGCTTTGGCCTTCTAGAGCAGTGACCAAACCTCACCTACAGCAACTGTCCAGAAAGGTCACATGAATGTTATGGCAAACTTGATTTACTTATTAGGAAAAGTTATTTCCAACAGGTTTCTCTCTCTCTTTTGATATAGTCATTTTAAACTCTCTTTTTCTCTCTGGCATTCTGCATATTTTAAGCTAAAAATAATTTATATCCTATTATGCCCTTCTGCAATACCTTTGCTTCTGGGTACTCTTATTTAACTCTTAAAGGGGAGTTCTGATTTCACAGTTAGAAACCTTTTACTTAATCCACTTAGCAAGTGGTTGATAACTATTATAGCTGAGTAATGAGATGGTTGGCTCTCACAATTAAGGGGTAAATATTATGTGTATGTTAGGAGAAGTATTGTAGCTGTGTGGTTATGTTACTGTAATATGTTGCATTGTTATCAGAGGATGGCCTTGGCACTCAGGGCATTTAGGAGGGTTTGCTGGTTATTGTGGTAATACCTGAGCTCCATTCAAGGTGTAAGAAAGTGAATCCACCCCTGGACAGTGAACAAGGAATCAACTGACAGGACTCTAGGAGGGGCTAAAGGTAAAAATGTGGAGCATCCATTTTGAAGAGGAGCACGTGGCTGGTAGTCACAGGGACTCCCAGTGCTGTAATTTTTCCTTTTTTATTCCTTTTGGGGTTTTTTTGGTTTTTGTTTTGTTTTGTTTTTTGTTTTGTTGTTTTGTTTTGTTTGGTTGTTTGGGTTTTTTGTTAAAGTTTAATAAACCATTAAATTTTAAAAGGTGAGCAGTGGTTTCTCACAATAACTGCAGCCAAGAGTGCAGGGGCTGCCAGAGGGGCTGTGCCCAGCTGTGCCCATGCCACAGCACAGCCCCTCAGTGTCCCTTGTCTCTCAAAGAGCTGCCCAAATTTCCTCCCACAGGTGCTGGGCACTCCCACCCAGGGAATCCCTACTGTTGGGGAAGATGAAACAGGAAAGCCTTATAAATATGATTGTCTGGCAAAAGATTTTGAGAATATGGAAACTATAAGTGAGATTGAAATGAAAGCAAGCTTTGAGATCCCTCAGTTACTGGACAACTGGAAAACAATGGTGTGGCCAGCTGAAGGTAATTCCCTTCTGATGGAACAACACCCTCTGCCTGCAGACAGGTCCAAGGGTCAGAGCAGACCCTGCCAGCTGGGCAGAAGGGGCCCAAAGAGGAGTTTTTAGGGTTCAAAATGTAACACTGTGTGGTAATGTAATGATTCTGTATGTTGTGCTATAGGATTTGTATCTTGTACTAGATTGGTTAGTAAGAATTAGAATATTCAACACAGAAGAAGATTTATTGTATTGTAACGGAATTTCATGCTCTTATGCTTTTACTCTCTTGCCCTTTTGCTCTCTTACCCTCTCATCCTCTCTCCCCCTCTCTTCTCTCAGGCCTGCTCTGAGCTGTGGCTGCAGCTCCCAGCAGGGCCCTGCACCCAGGCCCTGTGCAATAAACTTTAAAGTTCCTGACCTGGCTGCAGAGATCTCTCATCTCCATCCATCCTGACCATCCTGTCCCCCATCGCTCCTATATCCTCCTGCTCCTGGCACGTCCTGCAGAGGGACTGTGGCTCAGAGCAGGACAGGATACCTGTGTCAGCAGTGCTGACATACTGCACAGGCTGTGTGAAGTCAAAACCCTTTTATTCCCACCTAGGAATTTAGAGGGGGAGTGCCAGTGAGTGCTACAGTCATGTCATAAGTTATGCTCAGTAATTCCCTTGTGCAGCCAAGCTCTTAATGTTAGACTACATATGCTTTATTGAAAGGTTTATCCTAAGGTTCCTGGTTTGCTGCATAATCTGGCTGATTTTTAAGCTTATTTATGGCTCTCCTTTTGGCCTATGCCTTTCTTAGGCTTTCAGTTTAAAGAAAACAATCCTGATGAGCAGCCCATTAGCATTAAACAGCTTTCCTAAAAGAATGGTTGTTAAATTATCACAATTTTGTTGTGATTAGTTCCTGCAAATAGAGAATGTCTCTGGGCTAAGCAATTCTCTTTCCCAGTATGAGGAGTCATTGCCATCCACTTCTGGAAGATGCAGCCTGAATGATCTTGCTCTGTCCTTAGGTGATGCTGTGATTCTTTCCTTTCTTCCAAGGACATTGTTTCCCTCTCTTTGCACAGTGAAGGGCTGAAACCTCCACTCTGAGTTTCCAAGGGAGGAGAGTTGTGTGCAGGGTTATAACACATCCCTCTGAGCTCTTTGCTAGGAACTGTGTTTCCCAGTGTTTCCTGGCTCAACTGTTTTCCTGGAATACCCCATCCAGCCCTGCCCTTGAAGATAAGCATGACTTATCTTGAAGATAAGTATGCCAGACCTGTGCTGGTATCCCTCCAGTTCTGGGTTATAATATTAGTGCTGGTACCACCTAAAAGGAATGGTTCTGTCAAGTCTGAATTGTGGAATAAAACTGTGGAGAATTGCTCTTGTGTGGCTGCTCTGTCCATACTATTCCATGCTCTTTCTCTACCATTTAACTATGGTAGAAATAGGAAATTTGCTCTTTAATTGCTTAGTGCTGAGTCTGTACATCCGTTTGTATGAGTCTGTCTTAGCTATCACAATCCTTTCTATGTACAAGAGAACAATACAACTGGAACACAGAGAACTACTGAATTTTTGATAGTACCCTGCACCTGCTCTGTCATAGTAATATGTTCTTAGAGGGGTTTTGGATGGGTTTTATCTGGAGTTGTTTTGGAGAGTTTGGTATTTTGATTTTATTTTTATTTTTTCTGAAGCTAAATGCTCTCTGAAAAACCCCAAAAATGCTTTACATAATTGAGAGAGATTTAGAGAAAACATTCTGTGGGTTGGTTTTACCAAGTTGGAATTCCAGCCAGCTACCTTTGTCTGTACTCACCTTTTGCTTTAGTCGTGGCACATGAATATTTTTCTCCACACACACTTTTTGGCTGTGATGAAATGTGATTCCATGACCTTGCAATATGCAAGAAAATCACCTGATCCCAGAGAGTCTCAGAGGAAACTGGTGAAGCTCCTGGTGCTGTTCATGAGTTTCTCTGAGACAGCAGGCAGTGCAAGGTCTCTGGACACAGGGAGACAAAAAAATGTGTTCATTCCTGCTTGGGACAGCACCTGTACTGTAAAGTCCTGTAAAACCTGGAATTCTAAGGCAAATTTCTGTGAAGAGAGAACTCCCCTGCAGGACACCAGAGTGCCCCTCTTCAATCACTCTATTGCTCAGTTTTCCTTAAATCCTGCTGAAAAGGAGGAACATTCAGCATGGAACACCAGTGACAGGGGGAGTTGTTTCATCTCTCTGTTAGAAAAAGGACCAGTTGGCAAGAACATTGTAAGGCACCCCTGCAATAGCCATTTTAATATTAATAAAGGCAGTGTACAAGTGCACTTTCTAGCTCAGTCCTGCCAATTAGAGGAAGATCCTCCTACACATTCTTTCTGTACTCTGCTTTTTTGCAGTGCTTTCACCTATGCCATCTGTGATGTTTGTATTTCTTGATGACCTTTTCAACAGTTTGTTGTTCTCATTCTTCTGGCCGTTTGAGGGAGATGGAATTCTCCAAGGAAAGCTACTTGAACATATGGCAAGGTACAATATTGTAGCATGTAAACTGACATTCATTACTGCTTCTCTGTACTGTTGGCTTTATTTTTTTCTCTAGGTTTTTTTGTTTGTTTGTTTGAAGGAAGATTTTATTATTAATGGGGGGAAAGCCCCAGTTTATGGATTGAAGTGTGAAACAAGTTCACACCAACTGAGGAGCTGGGCCAAGCTGTAGATGAAACCTTCAGATATAAAAAAAAAAAATATGATTGTGCTCTAAAGACCTTAACCTGTTGGGTTTTTTCCTACCAAATATTGCCAAACATAGGCAAAAGGAACATATCTGAGTACAGGGACAGAAGCATTTGTGAGTCAGTGGTTTCACAGTTGGGGCAATTGAGGCTAAAAGTGAATGGAAAAAGTCACACAATGGGAATTCTTCCAATAATTAGAGAGTAAGGGTGTAAATATCAGGAAACTTCTCACCAGAAGTTTTACAGTTAGGAATGCTTGTCCATATCATGAAGGTAATCAAATTTGAGGTGTGCCACAGGTGTAGAGAGGGTCTGGAAGGTAGGCCTAGCATGGGTTAAATGGTGGGGCTATTTTTGCAGCTTCTATTTCCTGATGACCTTTTCAACAGCTGCCTGCTTTTGTTCTTCTGGCCATAGGAGAGAGTTAGAATTCTCCCAGGGAGGCTGCTTGAATGCCTGCCATATCCATCCATTTGTGTGAATTAAAAGGGTATTGTGTGGACATCATAAAAATGAGAGAAGAGATGGAGGCTTCTGAATTGAGGTGGAAAACAAGTGAAACATTTTCTGGTAGTTCTGCTGTCAGAATGAAAAAGAAGTACTGGATAATTTATAAATCTGTGGGGGAACAAATGACAAAACTTCATAGCACTTTACATACGTTTGAAGAAAGGTGAATGGACAATAATCTGATTGTTGGGAAGGAGAGTGAATAATCCCCAGGGCAGTGGAGAAAGAAAGCAAAGGAATGGTTTTGGTTTTGTTGGAAAGGAAGTAATCTGACATTTGATCAAAGATAGGAAGTTGAAAGATTGGTGCATCATAAGCAGAGAAGTGGAATCAGGTGTGGATTAACCAGAAGTAGTCAACCAGCAGCAGAAATGGTCAATGGGTGAAGCCAATTTTGAGAAAGAAACAAGAGGAAAATATTTGAGAAGGGATGAGGAAGAGATTGAAAAACAAAACAAAGCAAGAAATGCACTAATATTGCTGCTCAAAATAGTTAGAGAGGATGTTATTATTTACAGCTTACAGTTTCTGCAAGGTCAAGAAAAATCCACAGATGCAGTTTAGTGAGGCTTTCAATCAAGACAGTCCATATTAGCAAGGATATTTATGTTAACACATAAACTGTATTTGACACTCACCAACTTAGAGCCCAAATTTTAATTATGGGAAATCTGTGCCAGAAGAAAACAACCTCACTGATTTTCACAATGCCTTCCTGTGCAAGCCATTTGTTCCATCCACCTCACCATGCCAGGCTGCCAGCGGTGCTCTGGGGTTTGCTGGTCCAGCCACAGGAGGTGTCAGGCAGTTCCACAGTGACAGAGCAGCTCTGTCCCTCTCCAGATCACACTGGGACCCTCCACCAGTGCCCAGCGCTGGGTTTGTGATGCCCCTGCTGTCCTTAGGAAGGAAACCTGCAGGGTGAGGATTGGGCTGCTGATGATGGTCCAGAGCCGCAGAAAGCTCCATCAGGTGAGACCTGCACTGTTGGTTCACATGAACCAGAGAGGATCCCACTGGCAAAGCTGTGGCAAAAAGGCCAACTGAGTGTTACAGTCCAATACCATTCACTCCCCACCAAGATTCTTGGGTTTCTGCCTGTTTACTGTGCAGGAACCCATCTTTAGGCTTTAATCTTTGCAAGTCCTTCTTCTTTCTTACATCCAAACACGGCACATTTTTAATCAAGTGCTGTGAACAGCATATCAAAGGAAGTGGTTGACCTTCAGATCAGCACAGCAGATAACCTCATCCATTTATTACATTTGAGAAAAATCGTGTTTCTATCAACTTTGATCAAGAACAAAAAGAGAAATATCCGGAAAAATCTCCAGCACGTTTCAAATGCTTTGCTCCTGTTGGTTTCAGCAGAGCTGCTTCAGAGCCCTCCTGCAATTCCAAATTCCAAATATTCCAGGGAGAGGGGAGCATGTGCCTGAGGAAAGCACGCACAAAACCAATTCTCTTATTCTGTGTTTACTCACTCTGCCAAGTCGTCTCAAAGCACCAACTACAATCTGCAAAAACAAGATTGCTTCCCTCTGGACTCAACTTGCATAAATATTTCAGTGGATAGATACATAAATTTAAAAAAAAAAAAAAAAAGATGTTGTGGTAAATAGAAAGGAAGGGAAAAAAAAGCAAATCTGAGATGGGCTGATTTGTAAACAATAAATATTACATCGTCTTTACACAATAAAGTTCCATAAAGGACACCAGATGATCAAAGTTGTGAGAAAGGCTTACTAGAGATAGAAAAGGCTCTCAGGGTCCTAAACTACTTGTAAGTCAAGTATTCATTTTACTTGCTGGTGGCTTTTTAATAGCCAGCTGCTTGGCATTGGCTGTTCGATACTTGATTATTTCTTTATTTTCTGTTATCTCTGTCATAATCCACCCTAAGTAATTATTCAGCTCAGAGAGAATCTGCACAGAGCATTGCTAATGTCCTGTGGTTTCTTTGCCCATCTGAGTTGTCATATGGTGCTCTTTCCAAAACCACATTTGTAGAGCACAGCCTTGGAACTGTTTAATTTTCTGGAGAAGAGTTTATTATTAAACACTAGACTGTTATCAAAACAATTCAATATGCATGACCTAAATCTATTTGTGGTTAAATAGTAAGGTCTGGAGGTTAATAAAAAGAACTGCAGCAAGCTGCTCACAAGATAATTCAAGAAACTTATAAAGGATTGTAGAACTCCAGCCATTTTCCCATTAGGCTTAAGATAAAAGTAAATATAAAGGGAAGATGACAGTTCTATATTACTATTTCCTTAACAATATTGAGAAATTCCATTGTTTCAAAGGTTAGATGAGACAAAGAGTTGGTAAAAAGCTGGAGTTTTTCCTAAATTTAGCAAAATGGGGTTTTCCTCCCTCTTCAGGTAATTCTTCCTTTTATTTATTTTTGGGTTGTTTTTTTTTCCCCACTGTCTTTAGCCTTGTGAATTGCTAGAGTGGGAAGGAGAAGAGACCTAAATCAGCTTCCAGTTCAGCATTTAAGCAAGAACAGTCACTTCTCAAGTGCTGCTGAGTGTCACAGCAAGACAGGGAAGGGAAGTGGCACTAAACGACTCCTGAAAAGTCAGTAGGCTTATTAAGCCTTACTTAAAAAGTTGATTGGGGAGCTAATTTAGAGCTCCCCTGTCCTGCCTCTTAAGTATGATGAAAACCCTTGAAAGACTCTCAGTGGCGCTAACAGATTCAGAGTGGCGTTGAGTGTAGGCGTGGAGTGGGAGCAGGGAAACACAAAGTTGGGAGGGCTGGGTGCCTTTAGCTCCCTGCCTGTGCCCTTTTCCTAGAGGGCAAGGGCCACAGGAGGGGTATTTTACTGCCTGCTGCTTGCAGTAGGGTTTCTCACAGCACAATATGACAGAGCCCTGCCACCAGAACCTCTGTGGAAGGCTAAGGTGGGTCTGAATGCCACCCACACCCATCCCCACTTGCTGAGCAGCAGAAATGGATGGGGATTTAACACCAAACCCAGGTTCTCCCCGTGTTTTATTGGTGTTAGTGGCATTTCCTTATTGTTCATGTGGACGTGGTGGCACCAGCAAAGAGCCAGGCAAGCACTGAGAAGGTGGCACTGGAAACTGTTGTTCATGCTCTAAATTGCTTCTTAGCTGAGCCTTTAAAACTGAATGTCACTGCATAGCAAACTGCCTGCCCTTTTAATGGAAATGTCAATCCTTTAGAAAGTTCTTGTTTAGAGGAACCATGTGCTAGACAATACTCCTAATGAAGATCTTCTTCCTTTGTCTCTGCACTTGCCCTCTCTTTTATTCCCTCCATGGAAATACCAGCCAGGACTCTTCAATTATGGAAAAAGCTTTTCATTTTAACAACTGTTTTGCAGGCATTCTTGCTAATGCATTTTGTCTGCCTTTGTTTTCCAGCCTCCCACTTCCATTGTCCTCGTTTAAAATGACAGCAGACTGAGCTTTTTCATTAGGAAGGAGCTGAGACCAGGCACTGCAGTTCAGGCTGTGCCTGCAGAAAGAACAAAGGCTTGACTCTTTAATTTTAAACTCACTACAGGTGCATATTCAACAAGACATTATTGTCTTACGGCCATGAAAAGTGGAAATATTTTGAGAGAACGAATTCTTAATCTATGACATCAATAATGTGACCCCCCAGAGTGTCTGAGAGTATTTCATTACCCACAGAGTGTGTACATGCTTGTTTTTATCCTCTCCCAGCCAAGAGTCAGAGCACATTATTAGTTTAAACTTCAGGGAAAGAAGATTAAAGTGGGGTTTTTGTGTTCCAAGTGCAGCAAGCTGAACACTGCATGGATGGGTGGTGATGGCAGCCCTTGACTTCCTAAAGAGACACAGGCTTTGTGCATCCTATTGATTTTCCAGGACCATGTCAACAGGAATGCTGCTGCTGGAGCTGCCTGCACGCTGTTTCCTCCCTCATACTCTGATTATTCTGGAAAGGGCAGGGTCTACCCACACAGTACACCCCTGGTCACTACTGAAACAGAAAAAAATGCATAAGAGGATGTTTTCAAGCATTATTGCAATCGCTGGTCCCTATTATTAAGCAAACTGTCAGTTGTCCAAAAGCTTCTTTAGAGAGTATTTCCATCTCTGTCTTGCTTTCCTTAAGATGGAAAAGGCAACATTAAATTGCCTCTCCATGGGAGTCAATTAAATTTAACTCTGCATATATATACATATTTATATGTATATGGAGATACACATTGATAGGTATTTAACAACCACATTGTTTTTAACTTCTTTGCTAAGTAATGATAATTCAAAACCAAACTGTGGTGTTACATGTGATATTTTTATGTGTGGAATACCTTAATCTATAACTGTGAAATGTAGGCTGTTGTAAACATGTATTGACAGCAAGTGTATTATTGAATCTCTGGGGTATCAATAAGGGAGATAACAGGCTGTCTCCTGAGATCTCAAAACACACACCTTTTACAAATGAGCTTGTTATTAACACCACTGTGTTATCAGAGTCTTTCATTAGACCAAACTGTGTGTTGAAGTCACTTTCTGCATATCAGCTCTGTACTGTTATCATCACCAGGAAGTTGAATTTTGTTAATTGCTCCAGTTATAGCTTATAGACACTTACTCTAAATTTTCAATATTATTCAACCTGCCCTAAAAGGGAGACAAACAAATGTTATTATTAATGATTGGCTGAAACAGATAAAAGAAGCATCATTTCATTGCTCCTGCATTCCTGGTTAAACGGTGCTGGATATGCAAGACGATCCTCAAACACTGCAGGAGTGGCTTCCAGCTGAGCCCAGCTCAGCATGCACTCAGCACCTGCTGCTCCCTCCTGGCAGTGCCACCGAGTGTCACCTGCAGCAGGGCTGGGCACAGCTGTGCCACACTGGGGGCAGCCTCTCACTGGGCACTGTCCCCTGGCTGTGACAATGACAGGGTGAAAAATGCCTATTTTATGATTGGCTTTTTGCAAATGTTAAAATGAATATTAATGTGTTGTGTCAGAAAGTTATGCTGTGTTAATTTTCCTAAGTAGTGTGTTAAGTATAGTTTTATGTTATAACAAAATGTTAACATAGAAACTATGCTATGTAGGATACTTTTTTAAAGAAAGGACTCACACTGAGATAGCAGCCACAGGACACCTCAATCTTTCAGAGAAAGAGAATTTATTGCTCTCTTATCAGAAGAAATGAAATTTTTCCTGCCTCTCACAGCCCTGAAGATGCTGTCAGGATTCAGAGGAAGAAGCGGACACTGACCAGACAGAATCCTCTATTTAAATGGAATTTATGCATCATGTATGATGTGTATGAATTTGCAACAGGCTGTTGCTTTTAAGGGTTAATCCTCTGTTAACATGGGTCCTTTTTCAGTCTTATGCTGCCCAGAAAAAGTACCTGGACTGTCTGTAACTCTTTGTTTCTATTGTCTCATATTGTCCTAATCCAAATTGTCCAAATTATTGTTACTCTGATTATATTGCTATTTTTATAACCATTTTATTATCATTAAACTTTATAAAATTTTAAAACAAGTGATTGGCGTTTTTCGCAACAGCATCCCAAACAGAGCAGTGCCTGTGCCACCATGAAATCCACTGCCCTGCTTACCCTGGCTGGCTTTGTGGCTCAGGTGTGTCCAAATAACCATGGCTTGTGGGCCTGGGGCTGTTCCTGCTAATTCTGTCCTGGGCCCGGGCTCTGTGTCCCTCTGTTGTTCCTTTCAGAAAGCTCTGCTGTGTTTTGGGCTCTGGCACAGCCTGGGAGCAGTTGTTTTGTTATCAGAGCCTGGCAGGCTGTGCTGGTGTACAACAGAAATGTGTAAGGACAATGTATAGGATGTTTGTCTCTACAAAGCCTCAGAATTCTTTAAATGTCCAGGCCTGGCTCATCTCTTGGTGTCCTTCAGCCCCTTGAGCAGAACTGATTGAAGTTCAGTGAGTGCTCCACAGCTGAGTGACAGCAAAGCCTGCTGTCCTGCCCTCATCATCCGCTTAAACAGCTAGGGCACTCTGGGGAACAAAAGGGGAAAAAAAATAAAACAACAAACCACCAAACAAGTAGAAAAAGAGTGAGGGTCAAGTAGACAGAGAGAGAAATGAAGATAAAAGTGCTTTATGAGAAAGGGGGTGGCAGTGCACAGCACACAAAGCTGCCAGACTGATGAAACCTCAATGGAAAGGAGCCTGGAGCAGGGCAGGAAGAGAAATACAGACCCAAAGTCAGAGAGCAAAGTCCAAGTGGATAACTTAACCCAGAGCCTAAGCTAGCACAAAGGATGGGTTCAGCTGCAGGAATAATTCTCCCCTGTGAACTTTTGTATCTGGCTGATTTCAGAGACTCCTGGCTTGACCCATTCCTGTGGTTTGGAGAGAGCCCAAGCCCAGCACTGGAGCTGGAGTGGGACTGCAGAAGCATGCTGAGGGACAGTGGTTTGCATAAAGACTTCTCCTCTGAGACTGTTTTCATCCTTTTCTGACTTCCTGCTGTTGGTTTCTTCACTGGAAGGCAGCTGTGGGAATTATCTGACAAAGACAGATCATCTAGTGCTAAAAATAAATGAGATAAAGGAATTGAAAATGCCAATATCAAACCAAGCCCATCCCCAAAGAAGATGTTTTATTACATTCCTTTATCTGTGCAGTGGTGGCAGGGACACTGTCCTGCAGAAGTAGAAACAGGTAAATCCAAGCAGGTTCTTTTTTCTGCTCACCTGATTATATAGAATACATATGCAATTGAATATATAGAGGGACTAAGAGACTTGTGAAACACTTGAATTTTTTTTATGTTCATTTAAACTGGAGGGCAGACAGCAGTGAGAAAGGACAGTGGAGCAATTGTCTTCCTAGAGGAACAATTTCCAAAATTTGTAAATGGTGTGGGAACAAATGTTGCATTAAGCTTTCTTCAGTCTTTGTTGCAGGTCCCATGAGCATTAGCTAAACATTCACAGGGGAGGGTGAGAACCCGGTAATACAAAACCCATTTACAAAGAATGAAACAGTAAAAGTGCTAGGTGTTTAATATTCAGCATATTCACCACAGCTGTTTTATCTGTGGCACAGGAAAGGACTGTATGCAAATACTGAGCACGAGGGTGCCATTGCTTCTTTTCCAGGGTGGATTAGAATCCTGTGGGTGACTGACTCTCAGTTTTTTTGAACATCCTCTGGGAGGTAGCCAAGGAGAAGTTTCTTGTTGAAATGACAGAAATTCTTTGACATTAAATGTTTTCTTAGAACATATGTTGAAACGTCTCTACCATTTCAGTGATGAGCTTCCTTTCTGGCACCTTTTAATGTATGCTCATGGTAATCACAAGCAATATCTTGTCAACAGCCATCTACCATAAGTGATCCTAATCCACTTTGCAATCATTTTCAAAGCCTCTTCATTTTCGCTGAAAGGATTGTTTTGTTTCAAAGAATTCCTGCTAATGTGCAAAATTGCCCTTAGTTAAATGCATTGTAGGAGCTGAAAAGGGATACAAGTATAAACCTTCACAGCTGGAGCACAGAGCTCTGTGGCTGCAGCTCACACTTCTCATTTTTCACATGCAGCATATGCTGGGAGAGTGAGGAACAGATGCAGCTCCTTTAATGGGACAAACCTCACATTTTATTCTCATGACTCCACGTTTGGGGATGCATTCCCTCTTTCCCTTTGCTCACTGTGGCTCTGGATAGATAAGAATAGCTGTAGCAGAATATTGCTACGGCTGGGACTGAGCTTTGTTATAAATAAGAAGCTTGACTAGGCCAATATTCAAGCACCAATCAATTTATTAATTAATATGGTAAAGCATGAGCAATAGAGCACTGGGTACAGCAGGGGAAGTTTTCCCTCCAACTGCACACCCATAGTTGAGGCTTACAGGTATTTATAGGGGTACTCATCAGATTTCTCAGCAGTTTCTATTCCAATTTTTACTCATCAGCAGTTTCTAGTCTCAATTTTTAAATCACAATTCTATACAATATTGTGATTTAGTTTTTCTCAGGATGTATCCCAAAAGGATTATCCCCAGTTTGTGATGGTCCAGTTTCTGAAAGAAGAAAGATGAATCCCATCTGGTGGGGTCCAGCTCCCCAGATGTGGGTCCAACTTTTAATTACAAGGACTATAAATCTATAAATCTCATAACAGTGATGTCCAGCTTCCCTTGGTCGAAACTATAAATCCTTTGAGTTGGTGTTCATCTTCCTTTCTCAAGCTGTTTTTCTCTGCTACTTCCTGCTTTCACTGAAATGATGTGCCTCCTTTGCTTTGTTCATCTGGAGTGCTGGAGATAAAGCAGATTTATTTTTTTAACATTGCTGCCCCTCTTCCAGCATCCTAGACACCACATAGCATTTCCACTGGTGCACAGACAGAATATCAGCTTTTCCTACCCCTGTGTGAGACGTAGGGGAGCCAGGCAAATCCATATTTTAAATCCACACTAATTGGGATTAACAGAAAAATAAATATTTGCACAATATGCATAGGGCAAATTCAGTGTCCCCTCAGTGTGGGGTTGTGGGCTGATTTTACTGCTGCTTCCAGAGATTCTCTTTAATAATAGCTGACAATTGGATCTGGTCCCAGCTTCCCCCTCCTATATCAAGATCTGTACTTTCATATGGGGAAAGGGTAATGGATATGGATATGTTTACTAAAGCCACACATGAGCGATGCTAAGTCCTCAGGAATTTGACAAAAACAAATAATTGGAATATTTTTATAGCTAGCTATTGGTCTAAACAATCACATTTTTCAGGAGTATTTTGAGTTGAGGTTTTGTTTTGTTTTTGTTCTTGATTAGGAGCTGGTAACAGTGGAATGCTTGAATACAAAAATATTTCCTTGGCAGAAGTCCAAGCGCACATCTCTAAAAAGTTATATTTTCTCTCTCTCATTTTGTCTTTGCCTTGCCTGTTATTGATGCACATAATAAAACACTTGGAAAAAAGACAAATCCACCCAAAAGGTCAAAATCAATGATCCTTTTACAGATGGCACCTTTGGGAATCCTGGGTACTTTACCATCAGCTTGTGTTTGAGACTGTTACTTGAATACTTGTTTTTTGATGACAAAAATCAATGACTTCTTTAAAGAAGGCACCCTTGGGGCTAGAGGGATGCAGACTTTGAAATGTTTACTAGTCTGTGCCTGTCTCTGAAAAACTAATAAACATATTTATAAGTTTATGAGCTCTCATTTAATTTTATGGATTGGAGATGGGGTATGGTTTTGACAAGAATATTTAAGGTAATGTGCCCCAATGAGACACATTCTGTATCACTCTGCAAATTTACATACAAGTTCTGATCCAAAACCAATTGAAATCTACAGATACATTTATATGAGCTTTAAATGTATCCCTGTGAATAAGCCACTGAAGTTATTGGAATTATCTTGTTAATCAATATGATCCAACAGCCAAATACTAAATCAATTTTCAAAATAAAAAGACAGAAAACCCACTTATATAAAGATAAGGAATCTATTTCTCTCAGCAAAGATATTTCCTTTATTTTTTTTGTATACAAATATTTCTTTATTGTTACTCTGAGCTGCAGAAAGCTTTTTTTTTCCTTAAAAAGAGATACATTTTTCACCTTATTTCTTTGCTGCTAATTTAGCATTGCATTCATTTCTTGCACTATAATTTACTTTGACACCAGGGCAGATATTCCTTGATTTTCCTGAATGAGCAGGGCCATAACAGCCTCTTGAGAATTAATAGAACACTTGATCTGGGTACCCTGTGATGTGGAGTTGAGGCTTTGGTGCTGGAGTCTGGACAATCAGTTTTCTCACCAGCTGTGCAGCTGCAGACTTTGCCAGGATTTTTTGCCTTTTTTTTTTCTTTTCCTTCCCCAATCAAAGATTTAGAGTTGTTTTAGTCTTGTCTTTTACAAGACGGTTTCCAGGGAATGAGCCACAGAAATTACATTGGAAATAGACTGGCAGTGGATATAGCCTTGCAGTAATTAGAAAAACTAATTTATATTCCTTTTCCTTTGACTCTGGATCTAATCAGTAAATACAGTGATATAAAATGTCAACCCTAACCAAACAAGTGCATTGAAAGCATAATAGTAGATAATGGTATTTATTAATTAAAACATGGGAACATGCATGACATTAAAAGGCTTCTTCTATTAGACATTCCTGCCCATCATTTACAGATCCTAATTTAAATTTACTTATTTCAGCCCCATAAATCAGTAGTTTTTTCTGGTATGTAGCTTGTCATCCCATCCTTGAGGCAGCAAGATTGCTTTGCTCTTGAGCACTGTGGGAAGAGCTGCTGGATAATCTCTCCTCGTTCAGGGATGGATTGAAACTGGGAATTCTGACCGTGTTCACAGGGTCTCAGGATGAGGGAAGAGATAAGGATCTGAGTCCATGTTTCAGAAGGCTTGATTTTATTATTTTATTATATATATTATATTAAAACTATGCTAATAGAATAGAAGAAAGGATTTCATCAGAAGTCTAGTTAAGAATAGAATAGGAAAGAATGATAACAAAGGCTTGTGTCTCAGACAGAGTCTGAGCCAGCTGACTGTGATTGGCCATTAATTAGAAACAACCACATGAGACCAATCACAGATGCACCTGTTGCATTCCACAGCAGCAGATAATCATTGTTTACATTTTGTTTCTGAGGCCTCTCAGCTTCTCAGGAGGAAAAATCCTAAGGAAAGGATTTTTCATAAAAGATGTCTGTGACAACCGCCCTCACACACAGTCCTGGTGGCACAGGGACAATCAGACCCATGGGCTGAGACCACAATTTAATAAAATGAATAAAGTGAAATATGATGATAAAAATGCTAAAAGGCAAAAGAGAGAGAGGAGTAAAACACAACTGAAAACAAGTGACACACGATGGAATTGCTCACACCCATTGTGCCTCCAATGTCCCCAGTTTACACTGGCCATGCTGTTCTGTGCTCTGCAGTGTCCCTGTGCCCAGGCTGGGTCAGCTCTGCTCCCTCCTGGAGCCTGTGCCCCTCCTCACTGACAGACAGGGGAAACAGACACCCTGACCTCAAACATTTACCTGTCAGCCACGGTACCCTCATGCTGAACCCAAACCACAGCACTGGGAGGGAAACCAACCCTGTTCCAGCTGAAACCAGGGCTGATGGCTCTGCAAAGGTCAGCTGCAGGGGAGCTGGTGGGTGCATGGATCCTGCTTATAGGAATGTGCTCCTGTTGATGGAGTGACAAAACTGTCCTTTGTCCCCTCAAAAAGGAAATAAGCCCAGAAGTTTCTCTCCTCAATTAGATGAAAAGACATCTCATAGGACCTGGGGAGCTTCACCTCAAACTTAAGGATAGCCAATGGGACAGGAGCCCAAAAGTCCCACCTGGACAATTTACTAGAAAAAGAAGAGAACAAAGAAACCAATGGCTCTTATGAGGTGTTTTACCAGGAGCAGGAACCTCTTGCACTTGGCTCAGTTTTTCTCTGTAAAGATTTTTGTTATTTTGCCTTTAATTTAAACCTTTTGTTTCCAACAGTACCACAGAAGCCAACCTGCTGATTTTATGCCTTCTAAGGTAGCTGAGCTATATTGGGTGTGAAATAGATCTCAGAGCTTATGAGACCTGGCTCAAGGAGAGCCCTATTTCACCTGCTGGCTCTCTGCAGAGCAGTGCAGCACAGAGCAGGGCAGACACAGCATCCCACCCTGCTCTGCTGAGAGCCTTTTGTGCACCCATGCAGGGCAAGGGCTGCTCTAGTGCTGTCTCTCACCCTGCACTGACCCACAGCAGGATGACTTTTAGTGAACAAGCTCTTCCTTCAGCCCCTGAGCTAAATGGAATTTGTGCTTTCCTGATGAATGTCACACTGACATCATTCAGAACTGTACCCCGTGCCACTGATCTTTCATTGTCTGCTATCCTTTACAAGTTCCTCAGTCTCATTTTCCTTCATTTTCCCAGATATGCATTGAAAATGGTAAAGCCTTCTCCTCTCAAATTTTGGTAATTTAAGGGATATTTTTTTCATTGTCAGACTGTCACTGTTTGGGGATCATTGTATGTAATAGTGGTGAGACCAACCAGAGAAGGGGTGAAAAAACCACTGCCAGTAGAACTGGGCACCTTCAGCTGCCTGCAGGGTGGGACAAGATGAAGTTGTGCTGACTCTTGATTGAGGATGTGATGCTGGGCACAGTGAGAAGGAGGCTGCTTGGGTCGGAAGAATTTCATGAAATAAATATAGCAGGAGATCTTTCTCCTGTTTAATGCTTTTATTGAAAATCAGCTCAGGTGGGGAGAACGAATGGATTGTGCTCACGCTGCTGCTGCTCCCAGGAGTGGCACGGAGGAGGAGGAAGAGTGCAGCTGTGTCCACTGGTCTGCAGGCAGAGCTGGAGGTTCCCTCCTCATGAGAGCATCAGAAGATTCCCAGTTTTTCAGTTTTACATTTGAGGTCCTTTGTCCAGCTGACATCTTTTTAGGTTAGGGTGAGGGGTAAAAAGGGTCTTAGTGGACACTGGATTCTGTTCCTCACGTCTAGACATTACTTTGATCACTTAATTCCGTGTTGGCTTGTTGTTTTTAGGGGTTTTTGTAGGTTTGGTGAGGATTTTCTTCATTTGCATGCCAAGCCTGATGTCATTTGCATGGTAACTCTGAGGTCTCCTCCTCTTCAGCGTCTGGGTGCCATCCTCCAGGAAGCAGCAGGGGAAAAAAGGGGGAATTCTTAAACATCAACGGCAGGTAGTTAATGAAAACAACAGATTATTACAATAACAAACAGTTAGAACTCCACCCTGGCAGCAACTGGCCCAACCTGTGAACTCTGCAGCCTTTTAAAACAATGGGCAGCTTTTCTACTCATAACATTTCAGATGCCTGGTGCTCAGTTGTGATGAGAGCAGGCTGTTCACGGTGCCCAGAAATGGAACCAGGAGCTCGGAACTGGCACACAGAGGTGTCTTCCCACCTGATGGACAATTAAAGGTCACAACACAAGGCCTTGTCTTTGCCCTTGGGAGTTTTAAGGACCTGAGTGAATAAAAGCCAGAGCAAAGTGCTGGGATCTCAGCTGGCCCTCCTGAAGCTGGGCTGCACACCTAAGGAGGAGAAGAGCCCTTCTGTCCCAGGTGTTCCTGTGGCTCCTAAGGATCCCCACACTGCACAATTAAATCTGCATTTCTGTGCCTTATGAAGGCAGCATCCCAGTAAAAGTTCCCTTGAGTTCCTTCCTATCATCTTCCATGACCAGACTTTGTTTTATTCTGACACAGTTTAATAACTTTGTGTGTTTGAGCTGGCACTTGAGAAGGGTTTATTAATTGTATTAATTCCACAGCTTTGGACATTAAATGCCCCCTGTTCTTTGGCAGATGGGGTGGGTCTTAACTTCAGGAATTTAATAATTGAGGCAGTGTTCTGTTATTTGGTTTGTTTTTTTTTTAATTTACTGCACCAAAGGAAAATACTGATACTGCTTGAACAGTTCGGATTCTGATGCTATTTCACTTTAAGGGGAACAATTGGTTGAACTTATTTAATGTTGGCAAGAGAGTCATGAATCCCAATAAGGCCATGAATACATTTATTATTAATTTTTTTCTCATTAATTTTTAATTTTCTGTCAGACAGAATCAAAGGCTGAATTGGTGACTTCAGTGTTTTTTACCTTGCTCTATTGGCTTCAGAAGTCCTTTAATAAGGCAATTATTTATTCTGGACATCACTGGGAAATCAAAGGTGAAGAAATCGGGGATATCTAAACCCTGTAGTGCATTAATTCAAACAGAACTCACATTGTTGGATAGAGTTCATGCCTCTGGTTCTTTAATGTTGCCTGGTTTGGTACCTGTTTCATTTTAAATTTAGCTGGAATGTGCAGAATGGAGAATGAAGGAAAACCACAAAAGGATTTAGCTTATAGAAGCAAGAATTACTGGAATCAGCAGGGGTTCATCTCTGGATTGAGGGAAGGCTGGCTCATTGTAGTGAGAGGAGGCAAGCAGAGGATCTTTGGGAAGGGTTTAACGTGTGCCCACAAGGCTTTCATTAGGAGTTGTGGTTTAGAGTGGCTCTCTGTGCCTGTTATCTCCTGAAAACAAGGAGTTGATCTGGCTTCATCACAGCTCCCCTCTCTAAGGCACAGAGCTTCCCTGGAATCACAGGAAAGCCTGCCTGCCTTTGGCAGCACTGGCTGCTCCAGGGGAGTGTGCAGCTTTATCTGCCCCTGGTGCTCACTGCATCCCTGGGATGGAGAGCCAGGATGTGGGAACGAGCTGCACCTGCCTGCCAGAGGAGCTGTGTGTGCAGGGCAGCCAGGGCTGAGCTGTCCATGGACAGCCTCAGATCCACCTAGACAGACCCAGGACAGGGGTGAACTCCTCCTCATCATCACCTGGACAGACCCCAGGCCCAGGACAGGGGTGAAATTTTGCTCAATTCCACATGTATCGCCATCTGGGGTCCATGTACAAATCACAAACTGCTGTGGAACGTGCCTTGAGCTGTTTTATTTTCCAGCACCACTCTCATTCCATGGTTATGACAATGGGAAGATGCCAGCAGCTCACATCCCAGGCAGCAGACCAAGAACTCAATGTTACAACTTACTCCAAAAGTTTTTTGACCAATCACACAAAGCAAAAGCACATTGACAGTAGTTCCACTATAAGCACACATCCCTTTGGTTAAACAATGCTTGCTTATTCTGAATACAATACCTGCTTGTAAGCCTTAAAGCACAACGCACAAGCTCCATTTTTAAGCCTAAAACTTCCTAATATCTCACTAGATAAACTTTTCTGCAGCTTAGAGAGTTATTCTAGACAAGTGTTACTACACAGACCATTGTTCTATTTGTCCTTACTTTTCTAATTTTTAAATAATTTTTCTGCTGACCAATCTCATGGCTACTGCTTAGCTCCAGTTACAGTTCTGCTGTCTCTGAGGCCTGTCTTTTGCAGCTTTCCCAAAACCCTCTGATTTCATAGATTTCCACACACGTTTTGGGTTTTGTGCATTATTGATGGTATTCCCCCCCTGAGCAGGAGGCAGTGTTTATTCCTTTTTTTGGAATAAAGATAAAATCCATCTGTTATTCACTCTGCTTTGCTATCAAGATGTTTCTGCAGTCTCTTGCTGTTTTGTTTTTGCTCATTCCTCAGAATTTCGGCCTTCTGTGAAGTTGATGGAAGAAGAACTGAAAAGGGAGACAACATATTGAACCTGACATTTAAAGGTTCAAACCTTCAGTGCACTGAGCACATATTCTAAAGAAAACAGGCCTGGAATTTGCTTGTCTTGTATCCTGAATTCCTCCTTGACACTAAGCTGCCTTACTGCAGCATGATGGAGTTTAAATGTGATTTAATATTGCACCCAGAGCAGGTAACACTCTGCTCCAGAGCTGTGTGTTGAGCAGAGCAACAAGAGGCCATTTGGAAACACTTAGCCATGTGCTCCTGAGGAAAAAAAAAGGCTCTGTTCCTCTCTGCCTAATCATCCTGCTGATCACAATGCTATCTTAAGGAAAAAGGAACATTGTACAAGTTGCCATAAAGTTTTATGAGCCAATTATTACAGATATAATTGTCCAAGGTTATGGAGGTCTATAGATGTCTTATTTTCCGTAGGCTGGTGCCCTTTTATGCTCCTCTTTTATAGTTAATGCAATGCCTCATTTAATAATTTAAAAATAATTTATTGGAGTTAAATTGCTTTTTTAGAAGGCATAATCTTATCATTCTCATTTTTATAAGAAACTCATTTTAATTTGTTTGCTGTGCCATTCTCAGATGAATTTAGGAATTTAATGGAGTGAAAATTGAAGGCTGATGGCATCAATGAAATTATTAATTTGGTAACCGAAAGATTTATTTGGTTGATTTAGATGGAATTTTCAATACCCAATTATCTTTGGACTCTATTAAAGAGTGAAGCCCAGCCAAATAACAGTTCTCACTCAAAGTTCCCCGGGATGAATTGAAAAGGACATCTTCATTATTGCTATTGATGTTAATGTGGAAATCACTTACTGTTAATAATCCTGAAGGACAGATAAAGGCTTATTTTTACCCTCAAGAAGCTAGGTTCCAAACCCTAAAAATGTTATCTTAGTGAATGAATATTACCTGCAGATAGCAGACTTAGCCATGCAGAATATTTTAACAGTTTACTTTTATCTCTACCAAGTCCCATTAGAATAATTTAGCAGAAGGAAAATATCTTTGTCATGCAAATAAGTTTGATATTTTTAATAAGGGTGGAAATGTAACTATATAAAGAGTCTATCTGCAAACCTAGATTTGAGCACACAAAAGAAATATTTATTTTCTATTATATTCCATCAGCTTTTGCTATTAGGATTTTGAAGAACTCTTCCACAAAAACCACCCTTTTGCAGTTGGTATTTTTTAAATCATTATTTTCCTAATGCCCTTTGCCAATATAAACATTTATGTATTCTACATGGGTCCTGAAGAGAAGCAAACACCAACATGACAGCACACCTCAGTGAAAGGGTCACAGGCTTTTTTTGTTGTTTGAAACTGTCCTGACAGAGCTGCAATCTAGAGAAGCACATTTCTCTCTAGTTCTACAGTTGATAAATGTAAATGCAAGAGAAGAAACTGCAAATGAAGCATTAATTGCCTTAAAGTTGGTGTCAGATGTTACAGAGAATCTTAGGGATTTTAGAAGTCAAAAAAGAACATGTTCCCACCCAGACTAAGAATACACAGTAAGGATCTAATTGTACAGCAGCTCGAGACAGTCAAATACTGACACCAAAACCCAGCCTGGATTGAAGTGATCATTGCCAATTCATGGACAGATTGCATTGTTGTGGCACCTGGAAGATTCAAGCTGGATGTTAAATCATGCCTTGGCAGCATAAGAAAGAAAAATTTCTTTGCTCTCAGTTTTTTTTTTTTTTTTTTTTTTTGACTTGAGAAGGAAAAAGAGAAAGAAAGGAAGTGAGAATGAGGAAAGAGAGGAAGGGAAGGGAAGGGAAGGGAAGGGAAGGGAAGGGAAGGGAAGGGAAGGGAAGGGAAGGGAAGGGAAGGGAAGGGAAGGGAAGGGAAGGGAAGGGAAGGGAAGGGAAGGGAAGGGAAGGGAAGGGAAGGGAAGGGAAGGGAAGGGAAGGGAAGGGAAGGGAAGGGAAGGGAAGGGAAGGTTCATACAAAAGTTGGCTTCCCTAAGTGCCAGAGGTTTATTACTGGAGAGTTCTACTTCTTGTCCCCACAGCATAAGCTTTCCCAGTCAGGTAAGGTCAATCATATGTCAGGTACACACCTTGGTTCTGTATATTCAGATCTGGGGTTGAAATGAGGAAAGAAGAAATTTAATCGTTTAAATTAGGCTTGGAAATAGTTAAATAACTCTTGCAGGAGGATATAAATATTATGTCAGACACAGCCAGTGAATGAGGGGCTCTGCACTGGGCTGCTGCAGGTGTGGGGGTGTTGGGATGTGGCAAACCAGCAGTGAGCAAAGCTGAGCATGGGTTACAGAGCCAGAGCAGAGCCTTCCATCCCAGCCAGCATTTATTTCTTACCAGCCAAAAAGGTTATCCCAAGATTCTGCTTCTCCCTCCAGAGCTCCTATTGCCCCAAACACCTTCATTCAGTCAGGACCTATCCCTGCTGTGCTCCAGGTTTGTTTTCCCTGGGTGCACAGCCCATCCCACTCCCCACTCCCACCAGTGCCTGCAGACTTTGCTTCCCCCTCACCCCCAGACAGGGAATTCTCCAGATGTCCCCAGTGCACACTGAGATTATGCCTACATTGGCATTCACCCCCCTGTGTCCACAGCATTGGCTATGCCAACCAGGCTGGGTGAAATAAAGATGTTTTAAAGTGGCCTAGGAGAGAGGAGTTATACACACACACATTTAATTAAGCTTTCAGTATTTGGCTGCTGGATCCCAGCTCAGGGAAGCCCTTGGAATGAAAGCTGCATGTTTTCATGTTGCAGCTCTCAGCTCTTTCTGAATGCAGAGGTTTGATCCTAAGCCCTGCTGCAGCCCCCTCTCCCTGCCTGTGCTATATATAATTTGTGCAGCTGGATACAGGTGAGATCCTCTGGTCAGGAGGCAGTCAGAGCACAACTAGCATGAAGAGTGGAGCACTTTTTGTGCTGGCAGACAATATCTCTCAGATCAAAGAGGGCACTATTTCCAGAGTGAGGAGAAGAATAGGTGCTGCCTGCAGCATACCTGACCTCTGCACAGGAGCTTGCAGCTCCTTGGAGTTCCACTGCCAAGTATCACAGGGAAAAACATGCACAGGGCTTGAGGAGTGAAATTAAAGGGAAAAAATATCTAAAGGAAAAAAGGGGGAAAAATTAAATTAAAGGAAAAAATATCTACAGCATTGTCACATGACTGTTGTGAAAGGAATTCACATAATATCCCCCTCCTAATCATGTGAAATTTTGGTGGATTCTCTAACTCTTTTAAGATTGTTAAAGCTGTTCAAGAATGAGTAGAAGGGGTACAATTCCCCTTCTTTTCTCCTTCTTCTCACCCCTATTAATTTAAATCATTTTACAGAACCTTTTACACCACAGTTGAAAAGCTGCCTCCATTCTGTCATCAACAAAACATAACTTGCAATTATTTTTACTACTTTATACTCTGTACAAGGAAGAAAAATGCCTAGAACTGTATCCCAAACTAAGAATCAAGCTCAATTCATTTAATTATCAACAACAGAAAGTGATTCTTGCTTCTCAAAGAGCTCTGATATAGGCATAATTAGCTCATTTAACCTCAAAGAAATAATTAGCCAACAAGAGAGGACAGGAAAAAGAAGTTAAAATGCCACAGCAGTATATTTTCCCTGTATTCTAACAAAACTGTCACCACATGGAAAGGAAGGCTGGGTGATACTGACATGCTGAAGTTTTTTGTAAAATAAGGGATTAAGGCACAAAGAGAAGTTGAAAAGCTCCTCAGTTCCATCTGAAGGGCAACACATTCATTCAGACATTTTTCAGTTCTGAGAGAACTTTCCCTGTGCTTTGGGGCTGATTCACATTTGTAAATCTGACCCCCCATTAGCTGCCCAAACCATGTAAAAACTGCATCCCACTGCAAGAGACAAACAGAAGTCCAAAAGCTGTAAAATCCATTGTCTAAGCTATGTCTGACTGATAATTCTGGCAGAAACAATAGAAACACCTTGCTGGAATTAGTTCCCACTAGCTCAGGCACTTTGATGCAAATACGAAATAACTTATTTATCTGGAAGGTGTCCCATTGTGGCTCTGTGTCGCTGCAGTGTCACTCACTGAGGGCTCTTGAGGAGTTCTTGCTTCTCCCGCCTTTCCTCTCCCTCTTCAGAGTCCTGGGTGCTGTGATGCTGCTCCTGTCAAAGATCCTTTCTGAGATTTAAAAATATCTTCCAGCTGCAATGCAGGGAGCATTTTGACTAACAGCAGAAGTAGCTTGACCCTTAAATCTCTTAAAATTTCATCAGAACAGCTACTAATTAATTACACTTGACTTAAAACTTTGCAGTAATTAAACTGATCAACTAGGAGAACTTCTGAATCCCTCCAGTCTTTCCAGTAATTATATATTCCTAAAATAATGCTTTACAAGCACACAACAGAAAAGTATGGCCAAAAGAGTACAAAATACACAAAAAATTAGGTGCAGAACTTGTGCAGATGTTACCATTAAAAATATATGGCATCAAAGCAAAAACTTTTCTTGTGTCTATGGAAATGAAGTCAGTGGCTGGTTATTTTTGGCTGTAATGAGCATTCTGAAAGGTTTTACTGTTGATTTTTGATGAGCTGCCTGCAGCACCAGTTCAGAGGGGTTTCAGAGTGGGCTTTGGGTGTTGAGGTTATTCCTGGCAGAGCTGGGAAATCACAAGGTACAGATACAGGGTTTATCTGAGGAACCACTAAAGAGCTGAAGCCTCAGCATCAAGTTCAGACAAGTAAGATGCTTTGTAGTCATGGTACAAACAAGTTAATAATTAAAGTGCTGACAAAACCTTAGCTGCAGTATCATGAACTTGGCTGTTGTAAAAACGCCAGGATTAAGTGGAGGTGTGTGGGTACTAAAATCTTCAAAGAGAAAAATTGTCTATAAATGTATAATTATGGCTTTCTCAAGGATTTTAATCTGTGTTTGTATTTTACTCAAGTATTTAAAGTACCATTGGCAGAACATTGTCAATGTTTCAGCTACAAAATCTTTCAAAGAGCCTGAGGCTTTTTGTGTAGCACATACTAGTTTCACTATTCAGTGAATATAATTTTTACATGATGCAAACAATGTCAAAAATCAAAATATTGAAGAGGGAGGGAAAAGAGTCTTGAACAGAGCTGCCATCCTGTGGAGGTGGCACAAGCCCCTTGTGGGAGCTGGCTCACTCTGAAGTGCTGCTACTCTGCATTTCTGCACAGGACCGGTGAAAAGACAAAGTGTAGGAAGGAGCTTGGTTGAGTTTTTTCAGAGCTAAACCCATTAGCATTTGGCATCACCCTTGCAAAACATAATTGGTGTTGAGAGCACCTGTTTGCCCATGCATTCCCAAATGCAAATTGGCTGAGCTGTGCCACCCCCAGCAGCAGCACAGGTGGGAAGGAAAGGTGGGAAGGAAATACTGCAGGTGTGGAATGGATGCTGAAAGCAGCTGCAAGGCTTCCTGGGTGCAATTAAAGGGGGGCAGATAATGGATGTGACAATACAGCAACTTCTGTTCCACTGTCTGTTCAGCCAGGCTCACGTGAGGCTGTTTGCCTGTTGGGGACCAGATTTTTCATGCTTTAAGAATTTGGCACACCAGGATTGTTGGTGAGTTTCAGAGAAGCACTCAAGTATTTTTAATGTGTAACACCATTGGGTACCTGAATACCTTGGCAGCATTGACTCTCAGTCAGCTCAAATAAAGGAACTTCTGGAGCTACCCTTGCCTTAAGGCATTTCTCTGTTTTGTTTTTTATTTAATTTTAAGTTCTGACTGTCAGCTGTAACATTTTCATTACCTAGACAAGAAATGGGCTGTTCTAACAAAAGAATGGGCAAATTCTGCTTCTGCTTGAGAGGGGCACAGATCTCACAAGTGCCCAAGTGCTGCTGGTGCCTTTTTTGTTGCTGCTGGCTGCTCTTCAGGCCCTGCTTGAGAAATGGCAGGGTGTGAGCATCGTGTTTGTTCTGATCTTCTGCAGGAAAGAGTGGGGAGAGGGAAAGGATGAAGGCAAAACAGGCTATGAAGTGGCTCAGGAAAGTGTCAGGAAAGGCATCTCTGATGAAACAGCACATGGCTCAAGGGAGTGTGCTGCAAAGTGGTGTTAACATTAGCATTTCAGTGCTTGTAAATTATACATTGAAACACAAGGCTCACCTACAGGAGATTCTCAAAGAGCCATAAGGCAGCAGAATATCCTCTGTGGTGTTTTATGTGATTGGCCAGAGAGAACACAGCGGTCAATGCCTATTTTTGTGCCATTATAACACTGCTAGACATGTGCACGTCTCACAAAATTCTGCTGCTATGTGAATAAACAGAAACCAGCAGTGGATGGGCTCACACTGATGGTTTTGGAAAGGAAGGTCTTTCTACCATTCTGTATAAATACCTGATGGGGGGTACTGAGCTGAACCCCACACTGTTACTGTATAAATTATAGCAGCTTAAGAACAGGTGAATTAGTAAAATTCTGAAGACAAAACCTGAGACGTGAATCAAGATTTAGAGACCTTGCAAATACCTGGATGTGGCAGTTTTGGAAGTGAGGGAGTCAAAAGAAGAGTCCATTTAGTTGTGTCAGTATAAACACAGCAGAGAGAGTTGTCATGACAAATCCACAGCCATCTTACTAGTTCCAAAAATATATGGCTGCATGCAATGGAATAGCTGGGTTGGAAAGAACATTCCTAAGATGTTGCATATTTCTAAACACAGCCTTGTCATGAATTAAGACTAAAGCTAAGCATTTGGTAACCTTGAATCAAATATTTATTACCACTTTACTGCCTCTATATCCCTTTTCCCAGTTGCTCAGAGGAATTACATCAGTACCACCACAGCTACTAGAACTGATATTTACTGGGAGATTGTGTTTCTGGGAAAGGTATTTCAGCCCCATAAATCAGCATTTCAATTGCTGTAACTTACATGCTCCTTATATCAGGAAATCTTCAGGAGTGAGCCCTAGGAGGCAGAATATGAATGGCAGCACAAATAACAGTTATTGTCCCTCTTTGTCTTTCCTGCTATTTCACTTCTGTATTGTTGAGGGAGGAGGAGAATCAGTGCGCTGAGTTGCATTTGTGTCCTTGCAGTTTCTGTGGGTTTGGATACTGGTGTTCATCAGATATGGGATATTGAAATTGGGTGGATCCATCATGGCAATTCCTCTGGTGCAAAAGTTCAGGATGCTGCAACAACCATTTGGGGTTTTCCATGTCCCTTTTGCACATAGCTGAACAGATTGAGGGGCTGATGCCACAGGAACCTTCCAGGCTTTCTCCTCTCACACAGATATGAGCAAACCCCCTGGAACTCAGTACTCCCATGTAAAATCCATGTTGGCCACAGCCTTGAATAGAGGAGCCAGTGTTCCCTCCAAATCTGAACAATGCATTAAATAATGACCTTAAAAGATTTCTTCTTATTCCTATAATTTCAAGCATCAAAAGCATAACAATATTTTGGTCCTTTCTTTTGTTCTCTTCTTGTCTCAGAAGGTAATTTCTAGTTCAGGCAAGGCCAGAGAAAAAGCAAAATAGATGAACTGAAACATATGAGTACCAGGATTTCCTTGGCAATGATAATTTTGTCACAGCTGTCAAAATTTACTTCTTTATCCATATGACATTTTAACAGGCTGGAACACCACGTTAGAATAAGCAGCTATAAAGGACTTGGTCCAAAATGACTATCAACTGCAGACTGTTCCAGGCAATATATGGTTTACAAATTTCACAGAAATTGCTTTACCAATACCACATTTGATTTTGATGCTCAAAAGCTTTTCCATATCTCTTTTATTATGGCATACAGTTAAAAACTTGATTAATGTAAAATTATTATGCTAAAAAATAAACAGAGAATGTAACTCCTTAGGCTTGGTGAGTCCTTGTGGGTTTTATCGGTTTGTTGTTGAGAGAGGAATCAAAACCAAACTATAATATTTGGTCCAGCTTCCCTGAGTTCAAAGGGAGATGAATTCTGGAATGTTCACACGGGTGGGTGACACTGCCAGTGCCTGTAAGAGCTCAGCCCTTGGCAAGGCAGCTCTGCAGCACTGGTGCTGCCATAATGCAGCAATATTGCACTCCTGGCCCTAAATATTAACATTGAGAGCAGGGTAAAACCTCTCTGTCAGTGCCACTGCCAGTGGACATAAGAGAGGCAGGTGAGGACAGAGGGAGTCACCTCCCCAGCCTCTGGATCACTTTGTAAAATACATTTTCCTTCCTGAAGTTTCTAGATATGCTTATTTAATAACCTAGATTGGATGGGACTTCCTAGGTAATTCCATTCCCTGCCAGCTTTGTGAAATTAATACTTGTATTCTCTGTTCTGCACAAAGTTGTGGATAACATTCAGGTGTGGATGTCCCCTGTGATCTGCTTTATACCTGAAGAGGGTTTTAAATATATAGCAACTGAGCAGCTTTCTGACAGGTACAGGGGAATCCAATTACTGTCTCTTCACCATCACTGCCCACTTTCCTTCTTGGCTGCCCTTTGAATGATGTGTTATTACCTGTCTTCTCCAGCAAGGTCTTTATTCAGGATTTTTTTTCAGAGCCTTATTAATGTGGGGATTAAATACAAAACAGAGTTGTAACGTTATCACCAGAGGAACTTCTTCAGGCTGTGAATGTCTGGGCTGCCCTGGAGGTAAACAAAAAGTCCTGCTCATGTACTTGTCACTTCCAGCATGCTTTATCCAAAAAGTTTCATTGGGGTCAGTGCCAAGCTACCAGAAGGACTTTGTATATTTAGATATCTTTGTCATTTCCTCACATTAAACTTTATTCACCTTAAAGAGAGATCTCTCCACACATGTCTTGAAACAAAACAATTTGTTAATTATGGAGGTCAAACCACAGGTAAAAAATTAAATAAATGTACTTAACATGACTATAGAGGAGGCATTTTAACTGGATAGAGCAGATTTTCAACTTTTAATTCTTGCATCAGCCTTGCAATTGTTTTATCCCGTAACTGTACCTAAGGCTCAGTTAAACTAAGCAGTGTCTCAGATGAGCTCTGTCCTTGACAGTTTTAATGACAATTTCAGTGTGGCAAAATAGTTTAAAAACCTTCCACCCAATAAGAATATAGCTGCCAGAACACAGGGACAGAATACACCTCTGTCTTTGTCTATCCCAGTCCTTCCACTTGTTCCTAGACTGCTCAATACTAGAAACATGCAAGGCTGAGGAGATTGCAGCTCCTGCTTTTGTCCCCTGTGGTCTCTGCAGCCAGGGATGAGTGAGCCATGACAATGGTGCAGTGATTGAAGTAATTGCTATTCAGGTGTCCAAAACATCACAATAATCCTGCAGAGCTTTAATACAAATCTGTGGGTTTTTTCTTTAATACCTGTTCTATATGATTCTGTAATTATTTCCAAAGAGTTTTTCTCTCTGCTGTATCATTTACTCAAAGATGCAGGAGAGGTGCTAGGCAAGACTAATCTGTCATTAATATATTCCAGTTCACACTTTAAAAAAATCCCCCTCTGTCTAGGTCATCTATCTCATTTTACTTGCCCAGGGCTAATGCAGGGCTATGCTAATTATACCAGAGGATTCAGTCTTTAAAAGTGTCTGCTTGATGCTATATTTTCCAATATTGATTTTAAAATAATGCTGGCTCATGATGTTAATGTTCATTTGTACTCTGCAGATCATTTATATATAGAAGATATAATGAAAAAAAAAGTGGAATGTTTGAAATTGAAAGATGACCTAACAAGATAAATTAGTGTTGGTATTAAAAATGAACTTCCTTTAAAGTGTGTATAAAGCACAATGTCCTAGTGAATAAAGTGAGCATTATTGTGTTCTTAGAATGCCTCCAGAACTTCAGGTCTTGTTCTGCAATAAGAAACAGGAGATGTTATAAGACATCTGTGTCTTGACAGAAAGCTTTGTCTAAGAAGAGAGAAATTGCAGCAGCAGTGGGAGGGAAGCAGGGGCAGTGCAGAGTTCCAGGGAAGCTCCTTGCCCACCTGAAAGCAGAAAATGCAGAGATTCTGGAAACCAGCCCCAAATTGCTTGAGTGTGTGGCATCTAATAAAGTGCTCCTGACATTTCCTTCTTACTCTGGTGGGAAAATGCATTTGTAACAGCCTCAGAAATCTTTCATTTAACATGTCAGTGTACATTTAGTTACCCTGACCAATGTTCCTGAGCACCACCAAAATGAAATGCAGCAGGATTTCATCCTGGGTTAGTGCTGCATGAACCAGGGCTGGGTTTGGGGGCATATACAACCACAAAGTAACACAGCAATAAAACTCTCAGTCTGCCTATGGAAATCTCATTCCCTTCCATGATCTCTGTGTCTGTGGGACTGATTGTGAAGCTGAAAGCTTGCTCATTGTCTGCAGGAGAATTAGTGCTCCAGTTAATCATCTTTATGGCTTTATATAAAATAACATGTTGGATTTTTTATGGTAATGATGCAACATTAGGGAAGAGAAGCAAATGCATTTGTACTCTGCTTATTCTGTGTGTGTGTGTGAATTCAGAAGCCCTGTAGAACATTGGTAATTTATACAGATGTCTAATGAGCAAAAGTAGCTTAATCCTGGCTTCCAGGATAGCCACAGACTATCCATGCCCCTCTGCTCCTGTCACATTATTGCAATAGATGGGTGGCCTACCATTTAGGAGAATTATTTCTATTTTCACACTAATAATGTGATTATATTTTCTCTCTTTAGCATATACTTAAATAAAAAGGAGATGCGGGGAGAGATGGCATAGAGAGACACAGGGAAAAAAATCTTCCTGGGATTCTCCTGATGCCATTATAAAGAGCCTAATTGCCTCTGGGCAGAGTCAAAAGGTCCAGAGTTGCTAGACAGTGGATAAATTCTGCCTGAAGAGTTATGATTATTCTTAGCAAATACAGAGCTCAAATGGCTGTTAGATCATCCATGATGACAGCAATCACTAAGGGTAGAGATTCCTTAATGACTAGAATCCCAAATTACTGCATTTTTTACATGCTGTTCTGAATATTTCTCAATGCTATTTGTAACATAATTAACTAAGTTCATCATGAGCATGGAAAGCCAGAAGCAGTGTGAGGTAGTAAGAATTTAGTATATTATAATTAGCACCAAAATGTAATGTGTGTGCTTCCTTGGCCATGTGAATTGAAATTATTTGACATATCTTGGTGTCTGCAGCACATCATGTTAAGGACTTGCTCTTGAACCATCATTTTGAGATTTTCTGTGGAGATCCCTTCTGCTTTCCCTACGGAACACTCAGCCTGTGTATAACTCTAGCACAAGTTTATTTTACCAGTATCTCAGTAAACGTTGCTGGTCCATGTCTGAATGAAATGCAGATATCATCTCTCTGCTGCTGTGAGGTGCTCTGAGATGCACAGAGGTGCTATTGCTGCTGCTTCCCTTCTAAATCAGGGAAGATTTTGGTGGTGCTGCTCTGAGCAAGGGTTCACATTTGAACTGATTGTGTATTTAGGGATGTGCTGGATAGAATATGTTAAATTCATTTTCTTCCTTTGTGTTCTGCTCCTCAGTGACTGGGATGGGACAAGTGAGCCCTGTGGAAGAACAAGGAGATGTTTTGTTGGCTGTTGGCAGCTGAATATCCAAAGCAGAGAGAATTCCAGTTCCAGTTGTGGATAATTCCAGAGACCCCAGTGGGAGGAAGGCAGGAGGGGATATGGGGAGGGTCACACAAGGACTTGCGAGCTTCTAGATCAAGAGACTGAAAAGAGCAGACAGCAGGTACAGGTGACAGAAAGGACAGAGAGAAACTTACAGAGGGTTAAAGGGGATGGATTAGAGCTCCCACGGTTTGTAAGCCATTGGTTAATCTGAAAACTGGGAGGCAAGGATACACCTGTAGTGACACAGTTAACTAAGGAAGAGCTACTTACAAACATTAATTTCTGCTCTGTTAATACTTGTATCTTAATAAATTCTGACCATTTTTTTGACTGTAAATCTTCTCCATGTTCTTTGGCAGGGTCATACAGGGGAGATCTGTCCCACACAGATCTGTCTCCACGTGAGCCATTCTGAGTCTCAATACAGAAGCTTTTACTCCTGTGTACTTAATAAACTTCAGCTGAATAAAGAACTCCAGAATGTTTAATTTATAAAAAGGCTTTAGTTGAAACTATGATGGTTTTGTGTCTCCCAGACCTGTTTGTACTGGAGATGTCCTTTCACAGTGCGAATCTGCTCCATGTCCTGTCACTGTCCCCCAGCAGGCTGGAGCCTAGGAAGTGCAGGTCTCTCCAGGGAGAGCTGAAGCACATCCACGAGGAAACTGCTCAGTAAAACATGGGCAAAGGAATGGGCTCTGTGAAGGATCAGCCCCTGGAAGTTAGTCAGTGATGGAACATGGGGCAGCCACCACAGACATTTATAATTGGTGTTGAACAAGTCTGGGGCAATGATTCCCATGATTTATCCCTGTCTGTTGGGCTGGAAGATGAGGACCAATTAAGGAAGCTCTAAGTCACCATTAAAATAATATAAAGAACTAGGTAGTAGCGGATGATAGATACACATTTTAAATAACTTGCTATTGATTTTGCAAAAATTGATGCCATCAATATGGTGGGAGTAAGTCAGCACCATTATAAATTCAGCAAATATTCCTGAAGTAAACAAGGCCACAAAGGACAGACAGAAATCAGTGTATCTGTTTGCAATAGGAGGAATCATTTTAACAACAACCAAGTTTCAGGGAGGTCACAGATGATTTTTGGAGACACCATGCTGATGGCTGTAATTGCCTTTAAAATAAAGTTTTCTGCTACTTAAGACCAATTACTGCCAGTTTTATTTGTCTAAAATTGGTTGGAAAAGGGCATAAACTGTTTTGTATTGAAATTGATAACTCTGGAGCCTTGCAGCTGGCTAACCACATTTCCAATAGATACAATTCATAATCTGAATATTCAAGTGCTTTCTATATTTCTGTATTGATCAAAATTTTTGTAAGTTGTGTACAAGCTAAAAACTCAGCTATTTTACTTTATGCCTTTATAAATTGCTGACAATAAGGGGGCAGCTTCTTAGGAGATGTGTAGATATATATATATAGTAAAATTGAGAAAGAAATATCATACTTTCATGGTAGAATGCCATGTCCTAGTGGAGGGTGTTATCTATAATTATATAAATAACATGTGAGTCTTACAAAGCAAGCTTGTGTCACTGAAGTAGGATTCTAAACTTCCCCTAGTGGCTAATCATTTCTAATTTAGAATTCTGCAGTTGCTCATGTTGCTTTTAGGGTGGAAATATCCCTGCAGGGCCCATTGCAATGAAGAAGTGGGATCTGGTTTATGGCTCAGCAAAAAAAGTTGTTTGGTTTTTACTGTGTGATGAGCTGGATTCCAGGAAAGGAATGCTCCCAAATGGAAGGGTCCAGCATGAATTGCCAGGGTGAATCTAGCAGTCATTGAACTTAACCTGCCTTTGTGTAAGTACAAAAGGGCAAAAAGGATTTCAAGGCAATCTCAAGCAACAATTTTACTGGGGTAAGCCATAGGAACAGGACAGATAGACAAAATAAAGATTGTATTCACATTTCCCAAGCTTTCCTACATGCTTTTGTTAAACTCACTAATGAAAGCCAACTTCTTGCTCTTCCATGCAGATAAAAAAGCTGGGACAAGGTGGGGTGAGGAAGAGACCCAACCCACTCCAAATGTCCCAGGGTGCCAAAAGTGTCCCCTTGTCCTGGAAATGGGGGGATGGTGCTGGGCTGCAAAGATTCTGTGACTATCAGCTAAAGGAATTTGTGGTTTTTACTTCAGTCTCATTTTGGAAGCAGAAATAAAGTCTCAAATGTATTTCGAGGAAGGTAGTGGACAATTATCTTTTTAACTCACAAAGGGAATACCAAAGACTGATTTGTGACTGCTCATGACTGGAGGAGTGATCCATCTTTCCATAACATAATTTTCACCATGAAGATGTACTATATCATTTTAATTGCCAATCACATTGAAATGAGGGACAGTAAATTATTTGCATAGTCTGCTGAAATTGTAAATTGCAGGAACCAAGGATCCTTTACAGAAATGCTTAAATCACAGAATCATAGACTCACATAGTGGTTTGAGTTGGATTGGACCCTAAAAATCACATTTCCACCCCTGCCATGGCAGGGACACCTCCCACTGTCCCAGGCTGCTCCAGCCCCAGTGTCCAGCCTGGCCTTGGGCACTGCCAGGGATCCAGGGGCAGCCCCAGCTGCTCTGGGCACCCTGTGCCAGGGCCTGCCCACCCTGACAGGGAACAATTCCTCATTGCCAACATCCCATCAACCTTGCCCTCTGGCACTGGGAGTCATTCCCTGGGTCCTGGCATTGCATCCCCTTGTAAAAAGTCCCTTTCCAGCTTCCATGTTTAAATCTTAACTTAACCTGAACTTAAACTAGTTCCACAAGGAGTCTGTATATTTTCTCTGATTATGATAGAATTATTACATTACATGTCAGCATGTAAAAGATTATTTTCTTCTAACATATATTTTTGCCACCCAAGGAGCACTGACTTAGCTTTTTTTACAGCACAAAATCTATATGCTTGTTTATGAGCAGTGGATACAATAATAAGCTTCACTTCTGACTCTAAAGACCTGCAGATCTAAAATCCTTTTCTATATAACAGCTATCCAGTGGTAGACACTAAGAAGAATAAGGTCATACTTAGCTAAGGTTTATGAGTGCAATTTCCTATCTAAATGAGAAAGCATTTCCATTTGAAGGCAAGGGGGTATTATTATGGACTCTCTTACTGTTTTTCCTACTTGCTATTATAGGCACTCTTCAGCTAATGCTTCCAGTGCATTCACTTACAAATGCAGTTTAGGTCTGAAACACATCAAAGCCATAATGACACAATCTTTTTGAAGTCTTTTATCAAGCTGCTGAGGTTGACCTATTTAATTGTGCAGCCTGAGATGATCTGGATTGCCTGGAAGAACACATCCATGCTCTGAGGGGTTTGATTTGTGCCCTGGAACAGTTTACACAAGGTCACAGCCTCAGCAGGAGTAAACTGGTATTGCTCAGCTGAATCAGAGACAGTGGCCATGGTTCCAGCAGCTTGGGATCTGTTCATCCTCCAGAGAAGGCAAACAGATTTTTGGATTTCCTTGCTGACATATTTTGGAGTGTCCAGGACTTTACCAAAGATTACAGTACAACTCACAAGTAGGTTTTGTGCCCATGGTGAGGGCTTATAGAGCTTCTACTAGAAAGCAGCTTCCTGTGGTGCCCTCTGGCAGAAAAATACTATTGTTCATAATTTTACAAAATGGAAGTTTAATATTACTTTTTTTGGAAGCAGTTTGTTTATTTTCATGCAACAGTTTGCAGTGTGATCAAAGCATGAAGAGGATTTGTATCTGAAGCCCGTGCAGCATCCCAAAGGGCTGGAGCCACGATCAAGTCTTAGGGTCTACAGTTTGTCACTTCAAATCAAACTGAACTTGGATGTTTGCCACAGCTTTGATCTCAGTACAATTGTGGTTCTCTGCAATCCTTCAGGGATGTTTCACAAAGATTAAGCATATCCGAATTCACAAAATTAGAGCAGATTTTATCAGAATTAACAAACCCAGTGCAGAGTTCTCTGAATGGAACTGAAGGCATGAGAATCATCTACTTGAGCTGCTGACAGGAAGAAAATTGATCTCAGTCTATCTTTACAGTCGAGAGCAGAGTCAAATGCCTGATAGATTGGGTACATTGGCAACATACATCATTGCTCAACTGATTTTTTGTCTTTTTAATGAATATAATGTTCAAGGAAAGCGCAGGGATTTATAGCCCTTATTCATCATCTCGCATTTTAGCCAGGTTCAGCACAGAACAGAGGATACTCACAGCCATCTGATGGCTATTGAAGTGAACTGAATCACTGGCCATAGAATACCCACAGCCCCAAAATCTCATTAGAGGAATTTGGACAGACACATACAGAGAGATACAGAGCAGTCCAGAGATGATAAAGATGGTTTTTTGATTTGTCAGATGTAATTTTCTGCAGTGAATTTGTATGCATCTTTCAAAAGATTTGCAACAGTTTAGCAAACTTGGAAAAAAACAATAAAAGCCAGATGTGGATAAAGGCAAGCTTAGGTGGACAGAACAATTCTTTACACTTTTGGCTATTGTGGCACGAAAGAAAGAGAAACTTTTCCCACAATAAAGCATAAAATAACTTGGAGTGATGGTCTGACTTTATAATGGCAAAGTTATGAATTCAGTCTTGGAAATACTTTGTTTGATGTGTAACTTTACAAATCAAAATAATCCACTGGGCTTCTAGGGACCACTTTTGCTAGTGAAGTTTAATACATGTAAGATTAATGTGTATATTAAGCATTTTTCTTATGTTATTTTTATTCTTTCTATTCCCAACATAGTTTACCTGCATGTATGTGTATTTGTGTATTTTAAATTGGAATTAATTCACCACAGACTGTCAGTATTTTATTTCAGAGCATATTCCTCAGACATTTGTGTTTTAGGGTGAAGGTTACACTATATTGCCTCTATGTATTGGCCCAACCAGTGTTTGCCAAAGGGTTTTCTCTTATAAACAAAGGGAAATCACAGGAAAACAGTTCCTTGACTTCCAGGAGCAGAAGATGAATGCAGAGGACCCAAATGAGGTTTATATTGATCTGAAATCAAAGGTAAGGACAGAAAATGAAGTGAGGAGGGTAGTTGTTCTGAACTTTGCAGGCTGTGATTAAATTGTTATTGAGCACTGGAGCAGGCTGCCCAGAGAGGCTGGGGGATCTCCATCCTTGGAGGTGCCAGAGGGTGGCTGGGCACTGCCCTGAACAGCAGGGCTCAGCTGCTGCTGCTCTGAGCAAGGAGGGCTGGGCCATGAAGCTGCTGGAGCTGCCAGACTCTACTTCTTTATGATTTTATGGAATGCAGTATCTCTGTCTAAGCTAAGATTTCCAGGGATCTGTTCAGAAAATTAATCCACAAACATCAGAGGTTTATATCCAAAAAGGAGACAGAGGAGTAGTTTTACTTTATTTGAATAAAGGGAGAGGCCATGGGGCATTCCCCTGGGATCTCTGCAATTTTTGGAGGACTCAGCCTCCCTTTTTATCCAATTTCCAGCCACATTTCCCTTCTCTCTTTCTCCCTTGGCTGAGGTATTTGAGAGGTACAGACTTCCTGATACACCTGATACCAAAGATTTCCCTCTAAGGTATAACCATCCCTGTTAATTTTTAACTCTTATGGAATTTAGGGGTTTTTCTTCCTTATATTTCTTTCATCTCCTAATTTCTAATTTCATTTATCAGCAAACCTAAAGTTTATTTGTAAAAGCAAATATCTATTTCCATTCATCAATCAGTGGAATCCTTCCCATTGTTTCTTTTATCTCCCAGTGCTACTTTTATTCACCAGCAGACTCACAGCTTGTTTGTTAAGACAAATCTGCCATTTCTCTCAGATCCAACGTTAGCCTTGTTGGCACTTTAGAAGACCCACCAGTTGCCTTTTCTGCCACTCAGCTTTAGAAGGTCCCAAGTTCCACTCACTTCTGATCAGTGTGAATCTGAAATTTGTACAAAATTCTTTCCTGGTGCTGGGGAAGAGGAAACAGGAAAGCCTTATAAATATGATTGCCTGGCAAAAGATTTTGAGAGTATGGAAACTAGAAGTGAGATTGAAATGAAAGCAAGCTTTGAGATCCCTCAGTTACTGAACAATTGGAAAACAATGGCATGGCCAGGTGAAGGTAATCCCCTTTTGATGGAACAATTCCCTCTGCTTGCAGACAGATCCAAGGGTCAGAGCAGACTCTACAGCTTGGCAGAAGGGGCCCAAAGAGGAGTTTTTAGGGTTTAAAATGTAGCACAGAATGGTAATGTAATGATTCTTGCAGGCTGTATGTAAATACTATAGGATTTGTGTATTGTACTAGATTGTTTAGTGAGAATTAGAATATTCAACACAGAAGATTTGTTGTATTGTAACAGGAACCTCGCTCTGTCTTACCTTTTTTACTCCCTTGCTCTCTTACCCTTTTATGGTCTTACTCTCTACCCCCTCCTCTCTTTTCTCAGGCCTGCTCTGAGCTGTGGCTGGCAGCTCCCAGCAGGGCCCTGCACCCAGGCCCTGTGCAATAAACCACAAGTTCCAGACTTGGCTTCAGAGATCTCTCATCTCCCTCCGTCCCAACCATCCTACCCCCATCACTCCTACACCTGGAGCTCAGGTTTTTCACTGTGAGGATCAGTTTTAAGGGGTAATGTACTCAGAGGCACAGAGCAGCTCCTCTCAGTGCTGTATCCTAGAGCTGAAACACTGGGTCCTACCAGGGGCTGCCTGCAGGACAGGCAGAAACTCTGGCAGCAGCAGCAGAGAACTTTCACTTGCTGCACATATCTGTGGGTATATTTAGATAACACACGTTCAAAAGTGTTAAAACAGGACCAGACTCACGGGGTACTAAAGAGATTTCAGCATTTATTATAAGAAAAAGAAAGGCCTTAAGCAAGGGGGCCCAGGCCAGGTAGGAGCATTCCCTCGAGGATGGAGCAGCACCAGCCGGAGGCCTGCTGTGATGGCCCCGAGGTTCCAGGTGGAGCAGCACAGCTTCCCTGGGACAGATGCCCCTTTTTATCCTGTTTTTTGTCCCTTTGGATTGGTTTCTATTTGGATCCTTCATTTGCATGAAGGTTTAAGGTGCTTGATTGGCCATTACAGTTCTGTCCAGGCCGGCTCATGGTACACTTTACTGAGGTGTGTTATGGTACCTTGAGTACCATATTTCTTATAACTACCCTTTTAACCCCTTTTACAATATAGCAACCAAACTAACAGTATATGCTTAGTGATCTATCAACTATTTTACAGCAGTTTCTAACCTATTTTAAACAAAGGTGTGTGCAGGCTGCCCTGCTGTACCACATCCCCCTCTGAGAAGCATTTCAGATATCTGTGGGTATGTTTAGATAACACACATCCAAAAGTGTGTGCAGGCTGTGCAGATGTGTGCCCTGCTGTCCTACATCCCACATGGAATAAAGCTCATATTGATATTGCATTTGATGCCTGTGGCTTGTGATGTCTCCTATCCAGCTGGATCCATCACCCAGGATTGTATCCCTGCTCAAGTCCTGTCAGCTCAGAGGAACATCAGGCATTCTGTCCACTCCTGTTTCTGCAGGAGCATTTCTGAGAAGCATCTGTGGGTATATTTATGTAACACATGTCCAAAGGTGTGTGCAGGCTGCCCTGCTCTCCCACATCCCCCTTTGAGGAGCATTCCCAGTGTGGCAATGGCACAATTCCAGGCACAGCACACACCAGCTGCCCCTCTCAGAGGATGCTCACAGTCCTCTCCAGGACACAGGGGCATGGCAGGACCTCCATCCCAGTCTGAGCTGCCCTGAGGCCACAGCATCCCCCCAGACTGCCAGCTGTCTGTCTCAGTGGGTGATTTATCACCACAGCCACACTCTTCAGTCCATGGAACTCGACAGAAGGAGTTACTCTCCAGAGAGGGGACAGTTTACTTTTGCTGCTGCTCTCCTGGGGCTGCATCCCTCCTGGGGCATTCCCAGCCTGCAGGCAGAGTGCAGTTTGAGCAGTAAAATGCTTGCTTTGTAACAGCTCATTTTAATCTCCTCTTCTTCCCAGTGATCTCCCTATAATGATCTAAAAAGTGAAGAGTGTGTTGCTGCTGCTTGGAACAGAGGGAAGATCAAAGGTCTGTGTATCTACAGTTTTTGTCTAGTTAGTGAGGCGGATGGGTAGCAAGGCAAGGACAGCAACTGCCAAGGAGAGAGAGGAGCACTGTAACTAAAACAAAATCAGTAACAAATTCACAAAATTTACTGCTGCAGTCCTTTGTTGTTTAAAGGAAAAACAAAACTGACAAAAGTCAAGACACCTCCGAGATCTTTAGGAAACCAATGGGGGGAAATTGCAGCATGATTTTACGGGCCAGAGGTGTCCCTGTACATTTTAAAAGCAGATGCACTTGGTGATCTAGCAAGATGCTAATTCCTGCTTTTTGTCACTTCATTCAGACCCTCAAGGCACGTGTCTCTATCCTCTCCCCATTTATATGCAAGCAGTTTAAGTTCAGGTGAATTGTGAATGATTCTGAAGGCCAGGGGCTGATACAGCCAGGGACTAATAATCCCTTAATTCTGCCCTTTTTGGTGTAGGGCATTCCTGATGCTTTGTTTATTTCCACTGCTGAAATTGGGAGGCTGCAGCATTCTGACCTCGTGCATTGTCTCTCCCAGGGATCTCACTTTGACTGCTGCCTTGATATTTCAGACAACCTGAGATTTCTGCTTCAAGCAGACACAATTTTGAGGGTTTTGTTAAGAAAGCACACTTTTCATCAGGACCCAAAGGACAGAGAGAGGTTTTGTTTTGTTTGTATTTTTTGTCTTATTCCTTCTTTCAGATCCCATGAATGAGCAGAAATGAATTTCTTGTGTGGCTGTTGATTCCTAAATATGAAGTATTCATGTTGAGAAACCTTTTGCAGTTTTCTGCTTTGATAGCTGGCTTCTGAGCACCCTTGCTCATGCCATGGAAAAAAGTTCATATTGATATTGCATTTAATGGCTGTGGCTTGTGATGTCTCCTATCCAGCTGGATCCATCACCCAGGATTGTATCCCTGCTCAAGCCCTGTCAGCTCAGAGGAACATCAGGCATTCTGTCCATTCCTGTTTCTGCAGCACATCTCCATGATGGCTTTCTACTTTATTGCTTTGGAGAGCCAAAATTCAGTTACTCTTTGGTTGCTTGGTGAATGATTTTATCCAAGATACCATTAATAATAACTAAAGTCAAACTGACTCCAGTCTATTCCCTGCTGAATGTCTGTTAAAGACAGGAGGTTAAAGCAGGGTGCAGAGGACTTTTTCATTTTGTAAGTGAGAGAATTAAGCAGGTTATCTGCAGTCCCTCTTCCTTTCTTTTTCTATATCTTTAGACTTAAAAGTGCATAAGCCAAGCTTGTTTCACAGATGGGCAGTGTAGGAGGTCAGAGATGGCTTTTAGCTAAAAGCATGATGTGTTTTTGTGAAGAGTTTTATGAAGAGTTTTTCCTTATTTCTCTCCAACCATAGGAGACTGAGCTGACTAGGCAGTTCAGAAAATTATTCTGAAAGAATAAAGTTTTGTGGTCTGCTCCCAGATGGTTGCAAGTGTCCCATGTGGCAAACATTCAGGATGTTTCTCTTTGCTGATAAGTTTGTATTTTTGTTCTGATTTTTACAAGCTGGCACAGTAGCCACTCATCAGTGAGGTTTTTGTAACATCCAAATAAAGCACAGATGTGTTTTAATCCCATTTGTAAGGATAGGGACTGAAAGGTTTAATCAACATACAGAAGATCACAAGGGAAATCAGAACTAAAGCCTGAAAGGTAACCTAGACTGCAGTCAAAAGACTCCAAGCACAAGATCTCTTCACTTCAGTCTCTCTCCTCTGTAATTATGAGGTGGGAAATCCCAGAACGATGCTAAATCCTATCTGAAGTATTTTAAAAAGTAAAGCACATTCTGAATAATATTTTGCATATCCCTAAATCTCTACAACAAATTGTTGAGATGAAATTTCCTAAAATATTTGTGTGAAATTCCAGGCTCTGCAGAAGACAGTAAAAATATTCACAGTGTTCCTAACAGAGGGAAGTCAATATATCATTATAGATAAAGCAAATGAGGAAGGTTTTCATCCTCTTCACCTGTGTAAATCTGGCTGCAAGGAGCTTCACAAGGGAGAGAATATGGCTGGTGGCTCCAGACAGAGAGGAGACATTTATTTCAAGTCACAAGAGCCAAGAAACTGTAAGTCCAAAGCCCAGTGGGATATTCTTTCATCCTAACTAGTTGTGCAGTGCCTGTCTTCAGCTACCAGTGACCTTGGGTCTCTCAGTGGGGCCTTTCTGGCTGGCAGCAGCAAGACACAGAGTTTATAGAACAAAATCTACCAAAAAAAAAGCCCCAAACAAGCAAAAAAGCCAATCCAAAGCAAAACAACAACAAAAAAACCCAACCCAAACAATAAAAAACATAGAGGATAAGAAGAAATCTATTTCTTCCTTTAAAATTCAGGGACCTTAAAATTTCTGAAAAACATGTCACATTTGAAAAATTGTATCAAAGAATGAGATTGTTTTGCAGATTAAGGGACACAAGATGATAAACAAGTGATACTTTACAACAGCAAAGAATTTTAGGGTGAGAAAAAACAAAAAAAAATTAGTGCTGATGACATTAACACTTCAGCTGCACACAGTGCTCCACCAGTCACGTAATTGCTCTGCCACATTTTTGCCCTGGCAATTTAAAAGACCAAAGTTTTGCTTTAACTAAGATTTTGAATCTAAGGAGAAACTACAGAAAAGACATTCAAAGATTTAAATTCACAGTGAGTGCTGTTGGCTGCATGCTGGATTTTGAGGATTTTCTGCTTTATATAAAGCTAGCAAAAATTCTATCAAAAACTTTTCCCTTCTTAGAAAAAAAAAAAAAAAAAGAAAAAAAGGCAGATTGTTTCCTAGCAGAGCATAAAAGAGGGATTGCTGTGTTTTCTATTAGAGCCACCAAGGCAGGTTGCACAGAGGACAGTAAATTTTGTTCCTGCTGTGCAGACATTTTGAACCAGATGACAAGTCCAACAGCTTGGATTCTCTGGAAGGTGAGATTTCAGTGGCTCCAAAGGAAAATGAAAAAGCAAGATTGAGGGACACCAAAGTGAAAGCCAGTTGGATGAGTGACAAACACAAATCAATCAGGTTTATTATGGCCTGTTTCTCCTGTGGAATCCTGGGGCCAGGGAGGCAGGGTGCATGACAGGTATATCCAAAAGTGTCAACAAATCTACTGCCTTCAGCTCCTGTGTGTGTTCCCACCCCACAGGAGCAGTGCCAGCACAGGAATAGCCTGTCTGCATCATTGGTGGCATATTCTGGGAAAGCAAAGGCACTGCCCTGGCACATCTCACTTCACTTTCATCTCGTTGCGCCATATGGTGGTGGCATTTCGATTCTGCATTTAAATGCAAAGTTTGTTGTCTCTGTCCCCATCATCCAGAGCCCCTTGTGAGGTTTATGGTTGGTGAGGAAGAGGTTGGACTGAGGAAAGAAGGTAGGGGTGACCAGCAGTGGCCTCAGTGCAGTGGATGAGATGCCTTGGCAGTTTGGTGGGATGAGGAGCAGCAAAGGGAAGGCTCAGGTGCAGAGATGCAAAGAAACAGCAAGAAGTAGAATTTTTCCTAGAGAAGCAGTTGGAGATGAGGAGAGTGGGGAAAGGTGGAAGGCTGGGCCTCTGCAACATAAGAAGTGACTGAGGAAGGGGCAGTGGGAGCACTCCTTTGTGCCAAGAGCCTGCAGTGCAGAGGCTGTCAGGGGGAAAAACAGGACAGAAAATGCAGCCAGGCATCGCCTGAAGGTCAGCTCAGCCTTGGGCACTGCTCTGTGGAATTTAACCAAGTTCCCTTTGAAGGAAAAGGGGGGTGAACAGCAACATTAAAGGGGCTCCTCAAAGCTGGGTAGCTGTTTGAAGAGCCATCCATGGGTTTATTTGTAAAGAGAGATGTTACAGCAAGGAGTGGGGACATTCTGCTGGCTCCTGATACAGGAGCAGCAATCAGTGTCTGTCCTGCTCCTGCTCTGGGCAAGAGCACCAGGAGCAGGGGAGGAAAGGAGTCAGAGCACAGGGGCTCAAACAGGGGGCAGGTTCCTCACCTCTCTTCACAGACCTCTGCTCAATGACCAAATTACACTAATGGGCTGCTCTTTAAATGTATTTTTTTCTTCTTCAAATGTATTTTTTTCTTCAACCTCTTTTTCATTACACAGCCACATAAAAACAGAAAAATTAAAAGCTACTTCCTCAGTAAGGGACACACAAATCCTTTTGTTGTTGTTGTTCGTGTTTTACAAAACCATACAACTTCTCACCCCATTGGACGACTGCACCCAGAGTCTGAATTTTATTCAAACCAGCATAAATCAACATCAAAAGTAGCAGGGACACATGTTCCCAGGATATCCATATATTTTAAGGCAGAAGGAACCTCAGGAAGAACATTAGGTTTCATAATTTGTACAAAATCTTGTGTATAGGACAGAATATTCTACAACCCTTGGCTCTGTGTTGGAAGAATCTCCAGACTATAACTTGGATTTTCTTTAGACAGGCAGTGCAAGTTCAGTTGTTATGCTCTGGGTGTGAATCAGGATTTTTCTGCTGGGTTTGTTGGAGCAGGGAATGCTCTTTAGAGGAGCACATATGTTTTTTTACTGTGAGGAATTTTCTGTCACTGCAGAAATGTGTTCTTTGCACACCCTCTTAGTCTTTCATTCCAGCCATTGGGACAGAGGAACCAATAACTCTGCTGGGTTTCAGCCAGTGTGGTGAATTCAATTTTCCAACACTGGACTGTCATTGCAGAGTTTCAAGGTAGTGTAACATTCCATAAAATCAAGCTGTTTATTATCTAGCAGAAATGAAAGAGCTTTGCTTTTCTTTATTCTGCCTTTTTTCTCCACTTTGTACTAAGTGATAATATAAATCACATTTTGTACTTATTTCAGGAATGCGTGTTTTTGTTCTCCTGTGATGCTAAATAAATCTCCAAACATTAACTGTCCATAAAATATTTGAGAGGGTTGCTTCTGCTCAGAATATAGACTTAGTCAACCCCATGGTGAGCAAATAATCTTTTTGTTACGTGATGAATCTGCAGGTCCTTCACAACAAAAGATCTCCTAAAGCACCAGGACCAATCCTTTAAGTTGAGAAACAGTATATCAATAAAGGTCAGTGTGACAATGTGATTTATTGAAATGCTGTGCTGCTCCTAGCAGTTAGTATTTTATATTATATGATACACGGCAGGTGTTTTTCTTCGTGTTTGGGTTCCCCACTGAAACCTTGTTCAACCTGTTTTATTATTTATTGTTGCCTTTTAGAGGTGAAAGAAGCCAATTTATTCAGCTTTCATAACCATTCCTAAGAGGTACAAAGAGGTTAAGGACTAACAGGAAAAATCAATTGGTTAATAAAATAGTTAATTGACTAAATGCTCCTTCCAGGAGGCCCTGAATGCAGACTGTGCAGAACCAAAGGAGCTTGCTTTAATTATAATGGCACCTCACTGCATAAAAGCCCTCACTGCAGACAAGGGTTTCAGACCTGAGTGAGCTTGTTCTGTTTGTATGCTTTACACATGGAACAAATCCAGGTACCATAATTAAGATTTTTCACCGTTTTTAGGATCTACTTTTCCCTTTTATGGTCATGACAGATGACAAGGGAATGATAAAAAATGACAAGGAAACTGAAAGATTAGTCACAGATTTTCACTTTAGATCTAGAAAGATTTTTAAGATAAATGTATAAAACACTGACAAACAAATACTTTCCAATTCTGCCTTGTTCTGCTGGATTGTCTGGCAGGATTTTTCAAATTGGTTTTATGGTTCTGCTACTTACGAAATCCAGGATTTTTAAAAGGCACAGGGAGGTGGGGAGTGACTCACTGTCTTTAACTTCTTCTGAATTCCTAGGAGAACATCCAAAATTGGTTTTGGGCACAGTAATGCCAGTTCTGAATGCCTCTCAGAAAAATACCCAATGTCTTCAGCTTGCTTTGGTGTGTCACAGTCACCACCCAGAGGGAACCCCTGAGCTCCCCAAATCTCCCTGCCATGTTTAATGCAGTTATCAGCACATTTTAAACAGGGATGTCTAAGGGGCACCATGAAAAGCTCAAAAGATACTTTACAGTAGGGGCCATAATTAATATTTTTCACAGTTTTTAGTATCTACTTTTCCCTTTTATGGTCATGACAGATGACAAGGAAATGACAGAAAATGACAAGGAAACTGAAAGATCAGTCATAGATTTTTCATTTTAGATCTAGAAACATTTTTAATATAAATGTATACAACTTTAGTCACTTTTTACCTATACATGTTGCATTGTACAGTATTGTAAATGTTTAAAAAATTTAAATTCATTTAATTAATTAAATAAAGGAAGAAAGAAAAGGAAAAAAAAGTTGTGTGTGCATTTCCTGCCCCAAGAGGCCAAGGCAAAGCAAGGTAACATGGGATCTGAGTGAGAGCCTTTCCTTGGCTTGCCCTCCCCATCCCTCATCTCTGGAATCAGGAATCTGCCATAAAACATTTCAGTGGTGAATGATGAGGTTGCTGACTGAACACTGAGAGGAGCAGCCCATGATGAGGCACACAAGGTTGTAGGAGATTTGGGGGCAGTGAATAATCACAATAACTGAGGTGACACTCAAATAATGTCTGCAGAGTAACAGAACAAGAGGGTCACTGATTGATTAACAAGCTGCTTGGGGGACAGAAGAGAGCAGCTTGAAATATGTTTGGAGCGGGATATGCACAAACTATTTGCATTTGCCATCCTTATATATAGCTCCCAGTCTCCCTCCTATGATGGTGTAGCCCACTCTGTCATGCATTTCAAATTTCCTGGCATGAGGGTTGCTTTCCTTTGTCTGAAAACCAGACAAAGCTACTGGTAGAGTATTTGAAACAACTCAAGCAGTTTAACACCCAGTTCTGGAAGCACCTCTGTTATTCTCACATACCATGGCAGGGCCAGGGCAGCAGTAGCTGAGCCATCTCTTGCTCTCTTCCTTGTGAGCAGCACTGTGGCTGGGATTCAGAGGGAAGCTGATACTCACTCCTACTGAGCACCATCAGTCCTAGAGACACCAGGGGAAATGCAGTACTCAGCCCTGGTACTGCTGGCAACATAATCTTCTGGGCCAATTTGACATTTAATTTAAAATATTGATGTTATTGTATATCTGCTTATCAACAAAATGCCTCTCAAGGGTGAATTTCCTTCAGTCCAACCCCAAAATGGGGTCCTGCTTTACACATGTCACAGCCACCCAGCCCAGGTACACACAATGGCATTTCCCAGCTCCCAGTGCTCCCTGCACTCCCCAAGGGGAGTTCACAGAGCCTGTCAACCCCCTCCAGATTTAATTGGAATGTATTAAAAGCAAAATCTCTTTCAAGGAGGTGAGTTGTGCTGAGTGGTGCCTTTGCCTGGAAAGAACAAGTGGCACAGGTTGATAAAGGACACACCGCGCAGGGCTGGGTGCAGCTCGACCTTCAGAGCTGCCTCGTGGTGACATTCAGACAGGAGAGACATTCAAACACTTGAGGTTAAAAGAAAGGGGACTTTGATTAACAGCAAAGTAATGCATTGAAATTCCAAATCATGTAGGAGTCCGCTCAGGCTACAATTTGTCTTGTTTGTTTTTAATTTTAGATTCAATGTCAATGCAGGATTTTTAACTCTCTGGTTACGGCTCTTTATGCATATAATTCTCTAATGTAATTGTGATTTAATCCTCAATTTTATTAGGAGTCAAGTTAAAAGGTAGCAGTGTGTTATTCAGAATATTACCTTCACTGGTAATTTGAGCAACATCATGGCCTGGGAGCTGCTTTTCTGAGGAGAAAGTATACCTGCCTCTGCTGTGAGGAGCACCTTCAGGATGGAAAGGTGAAGCAAACACCAATGTTAAACCATCACCAAGGCTCCTGAGTCAGAACATCTGCTCTGCACAGCCAAAATGGGAGATTTGTGTTAAACATCAGCCTCTGAACTGCAGTGGCTGAAAGCTGAGCTTTTCCTTCTGCTGTGGGAGTGGGGAAATGCAGATGGGGCAGAGAGGGCAGCTGGGGAAGTAACTCCTGAAGCTGTGACAGCAGAGTATGGCAGAGCTGCACGTCCACCATCAGAATCATAGAATCACAGAAACACAAATCCCAGAATCACAAATCACAGAATTCACAAATCACAGAAGAGACCTTCAAGAACATCTAGTCCAATCCATCCCCAACACCTCAACTAAACCCTGGCACCCAGTGCCACATCCAGACTTTGTTAAACACACCATCACCTCCCTGGGCAGCCATTCCAGAACTTTATCACTCTTTCTGTAAAACACTTTTTCCTAATATCCAACCTATATTTCTCTTGGTGCAGGCTGAGGCTGTGTTCTCTGGTTGTGTCAGTGCTGCCTGGAGAAAGAGCCCAACCCCACCTGACTATAACCACCTCAGGTAGTTATAGAGAGCGATGAGGGCACTCCTGAGTCTCCTTTTCTCCAGGCTGAGCACCCCCAGCACCATCAGCCATCAGCTCTGCAGAGGCAGCAGTGTCACACCCAGAGCTTCAATGGGCTGTGGTCCTGTAACAATGACAAGAAATCAATTCGAATTTTAATTGCACTGCTCTAAAAAGCCCAGTGACAAACAGCTGGTAAAAGATTTTCTGAAAAGGGCTGTTCACATCCTTCGTTATGAAAATTGAAATCATGACAGGCTCTGCTGGCCATGGTCCTTTGTTGCAGTTCAGTTACCTTGGCCCAAAAAGTTGCAAACAGTGCTGGCTTGAGATGTTAAACACCAAAACCTTTCTCTTTTTCCAGTGGTTTCCTTGTCCACAAAATGCATGCACTGACATTCTAGGCCATGGTACTGAGGGAGCTGCTTCATTCAATTTTGATCCCAAACAAACAGCTTGAGGTTTCATGTTGGATAATTGGGCTTTACCTGTATTTTAAACAAAAATCCTTCTCCTTTTATAAACTGCTTGAGTTGGGAGACATGCAGAGCTTTTGCTGAAAGAAATGCATTAATCCTTTTAAGTTTGATAAAAGGTTCCTTTATACCATACTGTATAGTTTCCTGCTGTGGGCCACATTTGTGTAGAATCTCCATTTGTGGGGAAAGAAAGATACAGACTCCTTCTAATGGCTTGAAGGAAAGACTGATAAGGGAAAGTGCTGCATACCTGGACTTGAAAATGGAAAAGATCCAGGGGAGGTTTGCTGCATTAATTGGAGTTAATGGACATGGTCTGTCCATTTCCTTTTTATTCCACAGGTGTGCCCCCAGGAACTGAAGGTGCTCACCTTTTCTTTGGGGCTGGTGGTGTAGGAAGCCCAAAATTGATCCTTTGCAGGGATATGGGAGGCCCTGCCATGCCCCGATTGCCTTGCTCTGCTGCTGTGTCCACTGCAGAGGCATCCTGGGTTGGACAGTGACATGGAAAGCATTGCAATAATCTGCTGCCAAGAAACAAAGAAAAATGCCTGGTCTCTTTTGTTCAAAGCCAAACTGGCCTGGATTTATTTTGGCATTTCTGGTACTTCGTTATCATGACCAGACCAGTGCTGGGCATTGCTGAGCAAGATGACATTCAATATTCACTGTATCCCACACAGCAACAGTGACCAGTGTCCAGCCTTTTAGACTACTGAAGTCCATTAATCAGCTATTATTATTATTACTATTATTAGTATTATTATTATTATTACTATTATTATTATTATTATTATTATTATTATTATTATTATTATTAATCTGTCTCTTCTTGTTTAGAATACTCCACTTTTACTAACCTATTTTTACTCCACTATTTAGTGGAATAAACCACTTTTACTCCACTATTCAGTGGAATAAAATATTTTGATTTTCACTTTAGACAAATGTATACAGAAGCTACAGTAAGACATGGTACAGATCTTCCAGGCACAGAAACTTTGCACTGCACAGAAACTTTGCACTGCATGCTGAGCTTGTATCTGCACCCAAATTCAGTTCCAAAAACAGTGCAAGCCAACCTTTTACAGATAAGTTATATTTTACATTATGAATTGATCTAATAGAAACAGCAAACTTGTTGTTAGAGCACAAGCAGGGAATGAGATCCCTGTTCCTGTGTGTTGTAGAGCATTAGGCAGCACATAAAAATGCCAAGGAAAAGGTCAAAGTATGAAGTGCTGGGAAAGAGTGCTGGCCAAAATGTCCTCTCCATCAAACAGACTGAACCTAAGCAGGTGCCTGCTCTGCCTTGTACAGAGCTGGTGCAGTTCCTTCTCCAGCCTGCTGTTGCTCAATGGGACTCTTGGAAAAAATATCCCTTTTTTCATTATGGGCTCCCATATATTTCATTATGGGCCCCCATAAATTTCCTGCAACCTCTTAGAATATGTTCCATCCAATCTTGTTACCTTTTCTGCTGCTTACAGCTAGTTCAAGGCACCTAGAAATCTGTTCTCAGCTGCATGCTGAGGCAGGAGATCATCTCTGAAGGCTTCTCAAACACACCACGTGTGTCCCTGTGCTGCCAGTGCTGTCAAACCTCAGCCTCACACACACATCACAAAGTACTGCCCCTGTACCTCAATTTGGCATAAAAATGGGACCTGGTCTGGCAAATCCTCCTGACTGAAGCTTAGAGTTGAAGCGAAGATCAGTGTTCTTATGTACAAAAATATTAAATTTATTGTATTCTCAGTAACTATAAGAACGTACACATTCTCGTCCCGCATTAAATGGCTCCATAGCATTATTTATGACAAAAGGGGAACTGTGACTTCATAACAAACAAATAGGGGAATAACAAGATGCCCTTGTTTATACATTGGAGGATGGCTGGCACAATAATTAAATCAAAAAACCCTGAGGATCAAAAAAGGATTTTTTTAATCCTTTTGGGCAATATCTGGTATCTCAGAATGCCTCAGGAAGCTCAGCTGCTACCAGATTCCACATGTTTTGGGTTCTGTTCCTTCTGCTGAATTCTGTGAAAATATTATCAGGTAATATAGAAAAAAATCTTTGGGTTTTTTTTTTAATATGTAGATGCTAAGTTCACGTGAGCTACATCCTGTTGAACAAGTATTATGTAAAACAAAAGTAAAGTGATGGTTGAGGTGTTTGAAAAAGGCAGGAGAAGCATTAATGACAGGCAGTATCAAAGCCTGTGGTGACAGTGCCCAAGAATTTACAGTTTTAAAGAACCCTGCAGGTGGATCTTTAAATGCAGGGAAATCTGCATTGTGGGCATTTTCAGATACCCTCAGATGCTCTGTAAGTACACAAAAGGTGTCATTCCCTCATAAGGTGAAATTCCATGGAAATGTTTCTGAGGTGCCTCATACATTGAAACGAGATGAACCATGAATATTCACAAGGGCCATTTTAAAAACACCTCCAAAACTCCTCCTCACCAGAGCTCCCTGGGACCCACCCAAACAAAGTGTGGCCTCCTGCCTTTAGGAGAAATGTCCTTTCTCTACAGATATTAATCTCACTGACTTATGTTGTTTTGAGTGTTGGATTCACCCTCCCCAGCAGCACAAAACAATTCAGTCCTTGAAGGTGATGCTAACAGACTGATGGCTTTATCACTGAGATTGCAAACTTCTGGCTGGAGCTGCTTTGAACCTTTTCCCTTTCAACCACTTCAGCTGAAAATGTGACTTCGACAAAATAAAATTAAAATTACGCATGAAAAAGTCCATTTTATCAAAATGTGATCCATGAGGGAAAGTGAACCGATTTCAAAAGCAATAAGGTGGCTTGGAGTTTAAAGGGGTTTTTAATTATTAAAACCTTGCGGGATATACATTTTTGCACCATTCATTGAACTGTGGGTGCAATTTATTTAATAGGCACACATTTTACTGGGCAACTTACACCACCAGAAAAGGATTTCAAGCCTCAGCCAAGTGGAAAATCTATCCCAAGGTATCTGTGTTGCCTAGTAAAAGTAGGAGATTTAAACAGTCGAGATACAAGCTGACTGTGAAAGCACCTACCACTAATGTAAAGCTATGCAGCTCTTAAATGATGCTGACAACCCTCACAAACCTTTAAATAGCCATTTCCAAGCTGGCAGATCCAAATTGCAGGAAAACAAAGTAATCACTCAAGGAATTCTTTGCAAATTAAAACAGTTCCTTCTTGTTGCTTTGTGTTTTGGAGCTTCACAAACAATAATACAGCACCAGAAGCCATTTGCCTATTTCTTTTTGTACCAAGCACTTTTTCTGCAAAAGTAAATACTCTGTCAGTAATGAAAATAAATTGGTGGTGCATAATGCAAAGCACAAACAAGAACTGTACATTTTACAGGTGATTCAAGAAATAAATAATGTATTTGTGCATATCTTATTTTTATGTAAAATAAGACAAGGAGTTCCTTCTTCTATCACTACTGGCCCCCTGTAACTGCCTGAATGACACTTCTATTGGTTTGTATTTGTGTAAAAGCCCAGCTGAAGGTCAGTACACCTTGTGAGATATTAAGTGTGCTTACAAATGATCCAGAGTTTGTGCTGGATGATAGACAGAGATCCTTCCCAAAATGGAAAGAGGAGAGTCCCCTGAGAGAAAAAGCCCATGCAGATGTTTATGCAACCTGGAACTTGTGGCAGATATAAAAATAAACGCAATCTCTGATCCATGCCTAAAGAAAGGCTTACAAACACAGCACTTCATGGCGGGAATGTGAACTTTGAGAACAGCACGAACTGAGACCACAGAGGACAAAATGCAAACCTAACAATCCAAGAGCTCCTCAGAGGAAAAGAGACCAAGAGGCTGAGCCTGTCCCTGCCTGTGTGGGGAGCCCAACCCCAGTGAGGGCTGAGCAGGACCCCCAGGGACATTTCCTTGGCAGGGCAGGGGCTACATCCCTGCCCTGGGGCTGCTGCAGCCACAGCACCACAGACCTTCCTCCAGCACAGGATTGCACTCCTGCTACAAAGAAGGGAAAGTATTGGCCAAACAATGCACAAATGTTTGAGGATTTGAATACATTTTTGATATTCCTGTGAAGGAGAGGCATTGCTCTGTCCTGCTTAGAAGACCTACTTCCACTTCTTCCTTTCCACAGCTGCTCCCCCCTGCTGCTAAGGTCACAGCACACCAGATTAGCAGAAATAGACTTCCACATTTATTTAATTTGAATTTTACTTATTTTAATAATCATTTTAATAATCATTTTAATAATCATTTTAATAATCATTTTTGTAATTTTAGGCTGTTTTTCAATTTTAAGAGCCTGCCAGAGCTCCAGAAGCATTTGGACAATGCTCCAAGGCACAGGGTGGGATTGTTGGGGTGTCTGTGCAGGGCCAGGAGCTGGACTGGATGATCCTTGTGAGACCCTTCCAACTCTGGATATTCTATGAAAGTAGCACTCCTTTCTGTGAATAACTGGTTACATCCTTGGTTATCCATATTAATACAGCCACCATTACAGCTGCAGAGTTAAAAACTAAGTATATCTTCTGAAAGGGATCAAGCTGATTTTTATTGCCTCAACATAAGTTATACATGAGGTAATAAATTACTTGGGGGGCTGTACATGTGCTGGGAGCCCTGTCCTGGGGAGACTTCACCTGACAATCAGGGGAGAGAAAGCTTCCACAACTGGGCTGCAAGGGTATATCCAAGATCTTCACTGAACAAAAGTGTTCCAGGCATTCTAGCATATGGAAAAATAAATCCATATATTTTTTGGTCCTGTCCAGTTGAGTGAAGAAAACAGTGTGAAATGTCAAAATGGGATTAGCTATGCTGGAACACTGTCTGGTAGGGTTAAAATTACTGGGATAATAAGCAGGAAGTGAGAGGGAAGTATTCCATCAGATAATGGATACTGGGAATATTTAAGGGTCTCCAAAACCAAAACCCTTCAGGAGCCAACTCTTATCAAAGTGAACAATTTTACATCCATGTGCAAATAACCAGTGGATGGAGTAAAATGTATGTTAGCTGTCTGTTCTTTGTGAAGCCTCACAAGTGATGGGCATTTAGATGTTTTCTGCAGAGACTGAGATGTGTCTGTGTGTCCTGGCTGGCTCTGTAATTCACTGACCCCTGACTGACCCTGAGCTCTCAAGCCCCAGAGAAAAGCCAGGAATTTGGCAGAATTTGGTAACTTTCTCTGAGCATTTGGCTAGAACATTTGGCTATTCCATTCTGGTACTAAGAAAAGGCCCAAGAAGCCTGGGCTCTGTGCTATTTTCAAACCCAGTGGGTGGCTGGGCACCTACCCAGCAAAACCAGCTCAGAACAGGAATGTCAGTGACTCCCACTTCACCTTTCTCTTCTGCATTCCTGGCTGCACTCACAGGAGGTTTTGTCAGAAAGCTCACCTTGCCAGGAAGATGAAAAACAGAGAGCAGGAAGTAGGAGAGGCATTTTATGGCATGGCCTTCAGCCCTTCATTTTTGAAAGGATTCTTCCTGCAATTTATGTCAGTTTGAGTTAGAAGTGTGTGTTAGTTCTGCCCTTGAGATGTGGAGCAAGTACTGATGATAGCAAATATTCATCTCTGGCAAACATTTCACTGAAATGAGGGACTGACAATTTATTAAAGCTAATTTCCTAAGTCACATCCAAATCTCTCCCCATTCATTCAGCAAAAGCTGCAGTAGTTTAGGGTAAGTGCCAATACACAAACCCTTTTAGCATTATTGCTCTGTTCACTGGGGGGACTCCTAATGAAACAAATGGATTTTTAAAGATGTGCATTACAAAGAACACAGTAATATTGGTGGGGAAGCCTGATATGGAGGACAGGTTATTAAATTAATAATACCAATAATTGCATCAACTTCTGTCTCTTGAATACCTTCCTAATGTGATACAAGATTTGGCCATGGGGCTCAGGGCAGCACTCCCTTATCTCACATTTGATGTACAGCAGATGTTGCTGGAGGTACTAAGCTGGTTTCTCTTGGAGCTGGGATCCCTTTAGCTGACCTAAGGAACAACTCAGAGCCCAGGACAGGAAAACCACTCAAGTCTGAGCCTAAATCCTCCCACAGGTCTCCCAATGCAGCCCAAATTTGCTGCTGCCACTGCTAAAGTGTGATTGACCCCCAGACCCAGCAGCTTAAAGCCATCCTCTCAGGTATGTATATATTATGATACAGTACATTTCCTTCTGCATTATGATGCAGGAATGACAGTCAGACATTAGGGAAACTACATGCTTGGAAGGTTTGTTCAGTGGAAATCGTGTGCTGGAAATAAATTTGTTTTATTGCTGCTCGTAGTTAAAAACCTGTCATCAGTTTGGAAGGCACAGAAATATGCTTGTGAGAGAATATAGTTCTCCAGATGATGCCAGAAGAACCATTTTAAACTTTTTTGATAAAGACACTTGCAGAAACCCATACAGATTATAGTAACAGTGATGATAAGCTGATACTAGACTTGTTTTTCTCCTGTGGTGACATATTGCATTTTTTATATGAATGGGGATACAATTTGACATGATCCATTTGGCCATCTTCATTAACAGCCGAGAATGGCAACAGAAAAATGAGACACTGCAAATGTGTAATGAAAGATAAAACAGTAGGTAACTTCTGATAAGCACATTATGGCTCATCCATCTTGAGAAACCTGAGTTTATGAACTTTTCTTCAGCAGCAGGGGCATAAGTGCTCTGACTAATAATAACAGAAGTTGAGTCCAATTGCTCCCTCCACAGAAGAGATATAATTCAAAATTATCTGAACCAATGAACCTGTTTCACATTACATTCATTTTCAAAACTACTTTTTGAAAAGCCACATCCTGAACCTGAACATTATCATCTTCAGCCACTAATCTCCATTTCAAAAGCCCGAGCTGAGCAGAGCAGGACCATCAGTGTAATTATTGTACATATATTTCTATTGACACTCTCCAGGCTTTTTTCAGCAAGGGGATTTGAGCTAAGTGTGTATTGTCAAGGTTGTTACCTCTTTGGTTAGTGAGAGGTGTGTAATGGTTCTTCTCAGAGAAGAACAAAAGAACAATCTCCTTGGTCTCTTGTCCTTCTAAAGGGATACACATCCCCACACAGCATTTTTTTTTAACCTGTATTTTCTTGCTGGAGATATAATTAACATGTCACTGAACTGTCCTTGGTGTGTCCCTTGGACTCACAATGCATCACATGAGATAAACTCAGAGTGTCACCTGAATGATTGTGAGGCTGTATTGTGTGACATTCTAAATTGAGAAGGCTGGATATGTGTGGCTGCTTTTCTTTTTTTTTTTTTTTTCCTTTGGAAGAAGAAACAAAAATCAATTTACAAGCAGCAAATATTTTCTTTCATAGTGAGGACACCTCTGGCCTTAATTTGGGCAGCTGGCCAGACAGCAGCTACTAGCTGAGATTTATAGCTGCACTTTAATTTCCTTGAGTAGCATGCACACAGATTATCCTGTGTGAGCACAGATTCTGCTCCTGTGGGGAGCTGTGGTGCAGTTAATTGGCCATGGCATTTGGAGGCAGGAGAGCTGGTCCTAGCTCTGATTCTGGGACTGACTGTCACTTCAGGAAAGGCACTTTGTGTCTGAGTGTCTGAACTAGAGGCATTCATATCAGCGTGCTTTACCAATAAATGAGCAATTAAAAAGCATTAACATCAAATTACTGTGGCCAGCAATTTCAATGTAGATGTATCATTCCCTGAATATAGCTAATTATTATCCCAGTGTCAGCCTTTGCCTCTTCCCCTCTTTACTTTCATTGGCTTTGTCATTTTCTAGCTGTACTTGGATGTTCTGACTCAGCTCCTGTTAAACTCAATTTTTAAGTGGATCTCTACAGTAACCCTTGTAACACTTTGAAGGCATTCTGGGCTTGGACAGCTGGGCCAGATGCATTTTCTGCCAGGGCTGATCACAGTCCAGGATTAGGGGCAGCCTTGGTGCAGCACGCACAGTGCACTGGAAAACAATGCTCCCTCAAACAATGGAGCAGTTGTGGGACAAAAAAGGCTCTGTGGTGTTTATTGTCTGCTTAACTGCACAGATTAATGTGATCAAATCTGCTGGTCTTTTATGGCTAGACGCAAAAACTTTTAAAAATAGCATCATTGGAACAGAAAGAAGTATTCAGTGGGAATTTTTCATCAGGGGAAAGAATGCAATTAGTTAAAAATGTTGGTGCCGAATAAAAGGACAAAGTATAAACTGAAGATGGGAGAGAAATTCTGTCCCCTCTGTGGCTTATGTCTTTAAGAAGATTTTGTTTGTGTGAGTCTCATTTCATTTTCGTCTGTGTCTTATGAACAAAATTCTATTGTAGGTCAAAGCCAGTGAATGTTGTTTACAGCTTGAGAAACAAGAAAATCAAAGACATAATAGTTTATTAGGGCCTTTTAGTGGCATTTCTTATTTGGCTGGTGGTTCTTCATGCATTCACCACTGTTGAGAGCTTAGTCTTTTCTTTAGGAAGGACTCACTTCCTCAGGGTGTCTTTGGGCCTTTTGATTGTACTGGAGTTCTTTACAGAAAAACAAAAAAAAACAAACAAACAAACAAAAAAAACCACAAAAAAAAAACACCAAAAAAAAAAAAAAACCCTTGGCCACACTCAGTGGTTCTCAGCATCTCTGCTGATGTGTGCCTGGAGACAACCAAAACTTGCTGCTGTGGTTCTCCTGTCTTGAGATTGTTCCCTGTGCTTTAATAGGAGGGTTAGTTAAACATTTTCCTAAAAACAACGTGTTTGATTTTCACACCAATTCATGTCTGAAAACTGCCCACCTTCCTTTATGTTCCATGGGTAAAACAAGAGTAAAGAATCATTAAGATTTGCTTCTCAAAATATTGTTTCTATTGAGTTGGTATTTGTTATCTTAAAATTTCATTGGAAAGGATAAAAGACAATAGTTTCCATTGAAATTTAATATTAATGACACTGTTAAGCGTAATAGATCTGATTAGATGACAGTGGTTTACATGAGAGCTGGATTGGAATATCAGTTATCTTTTTACCTGGGTAAATGTAAACTGTGATTTTAAAGTTCTGATTAAAATGTGATTTAAGAGCTCTGATAAAGGTGGGACATGAGCAATAGTGTTGGAACAATAACAGGGAAATTCCAGGGAAGAAAGAAAAATGATTTTATGAGAATCTCAGGGGAAAACCTCAATAGTGTTCATAACAACTCTCAATAGAAACTCCTGTGGTGACTCAGTTTGTTGCTATAATTCCAAAGTTTTAAATTATATGATGAAATCTGATAAAGTCTGATTTCTTCAATGAGGATTTCAGACATGGTTAATTGGGGAAAACAAGATAAGAATGATGGTGTGGGAGAGCTGTCCCATTAGCTGCATTTTTTTGCCCATCCTCTGAGCACTGAAGCCACAAAGAGGTGATCCAATGCCAGAAATAATGCAGCTGTGACAGAGGCCAGTTTCTTGGTCACAAAATGTTCTTTGCAGAGATTCAGTCCTTGCATGATTCAAACCTTCCCTGACCTGTGCACTGCAAAATTACATATATATACCATACATTTTGTTGATTTAAAGTCTAGCTTGCCAGGAACTGCAATCCAGTATTTTCATTGTAATTGTTATATTTTTCTAAACTTCCTCGTGTCACTGAAAATTAAGTGAAACTGGAATAAATGGCTTTGTCAACTGCACAATCCTTAAGTAAGTTTAATGCCCACCACTGCCATTGGTATTCAATATCACTAGATATTTTGCCTTGCATAATCACTGATGGACATTGATTTTGTCTTTGCTCTTCACAGCACAGCAAAATGAACGTGAAAGTCAGAGTTAAATGAGTCCCAGTGCTGTCCTGCAGTCTGCTGAGAGAACATTTCAGATGCTCAAGAACTGGCAACCAGCTCGAGCCTCCAGTGTCTTGTATTGCAACAATTAATGGATATGAATAGTCCTCACAGGGGGGATTCAGGTTACCTTTGAATCAACTTTAGAGGTTATTCAGGAGGTTAACTCGTGAAGCAGACAATGAGGTTAATGTATGCCACTTTATGAACTGAGCAATTCTCTTCTTTAAATTAAATTTTAAACTTTAGTTCTTTTTTTTCTCCTCTCTGAAAATTATTCCAAGTCACTTGTAAAGTGTCAGCAATGAGAAGTTAAATTACTGTAAAGTTTAGGGTCAGAAAAATATTGTGTATTTTATAGTCTGTTTTTACACTCTTATTGAAGGGGTTGGCAAAGCAATACTTGCTCCTCTATTTTTTCTTCTCAGTCTAGAGCAGTTTTTCAGGCTTCATTTAGGTCATAATCACATCCTCCAGCACAAAATCCACGGTGGCTGTGAGGCCAGTGTTGGGCACATGAATATGGCAGCCAAAAACACCGGGAAAAACAAGATCTAAGTGAGAGCAACAGCAGGTGTACACCTTTGGAGTCATGCTGTACAAAGCTAGATGGGACAAACTTCTGCTGTGCTTCTCCTCTAGAGGAGCATGGATTGGCATTATATCAGCTGCAGGAGCTGCCTGAGTGTCAGAACCCAGGAAATTCCTCTGGCTCCCTGGAGCCCCTGCCCAGGGGGCTCAGAGACCCTGGCACAGAGCCCCAGACCCCTGTGCCTTTGATCTTGACCCATGGATAAACAATTACCAACCTTATATGAAGAATTACAAGCCACGACAGTTTAAGTAGAATGATAGTGAATTTATCACAGGGTGAAATATAGATTTTTGGGGTTTTTAGAATGGGAGTTCAGGGGCCAAGATGGAAGAATCTGGGCATGTCCAGCCTTTCTCCTTCTTCTTCTTGGCCTCCATCTTCTGCTGTGATGGTGGCACTTACAGATTGGTTTAGAGTAGAAGCTCACTGTCTAACATAGGGGACAGGTATTGGAAAGTAATTGTAAATATTGCACATGTAGTTTTTAGTATAGAATGATAACACTGCCCTGGGGGCAGGCAGAGTGCCTGGAACTGTCCTGCCTAGCAGACCTTGGCAGGACAGGAAAAAGAATTTTATAGATAAGAAACAATAAACAATCTAGAGACTGAGAGAAATTAAAAGCTCTGACTCCTTCTTTGACTGCCAGGCTGGGAAAAGAGACTTTCTGACATATCTTGGGGTCACTGTGAGCAGCTAAAACCCCAAAGCAGAGAGCAGCAATCCTCTAGGAGCCTCCACAGCTGCTTTGTGCAGAGCTCATGCTGGGAGGAGTGGGCACAGCCCAGGTGAGCAGCAGCCAGGGAGCCTCTGGGCTGAGTTTAAGGTGCCTCTGGCTCCACTGCCCAGGGCTGCTTTGGGCATCCCCCAGCCCATGAGGGAACAGAAATCAATTCTTTCTTTGCCTTGTAGCCACCAGTTTGTGGTTGCTCCACTAACCTGCCTGTGTCAGCTCACACAACAATTATCAGACGCTAATTAATATTCAGGGGTAGGTACAGAGGGGTGCAAGTATGCAAAGCACCCAGTCTGCCTCATGTTATTTCCACCCCAGCTATTCTGCACAGATGCTCCAGGGAATGGTGAAAAGGGTGGGCAGGGTCCTTAGAACTGATTCTCAGTATTGCCATTCAGGACGGGCTAAAAATTATAAATCAGTTCTCCAAAGACTGTGAGATTTAGGAAAGAAAGGCAGAATGGTTTGAGATTTTGAGGCTCCTCTTTGCTTTGTCAGCATATAGAAATATTTGGTATTTTCAACCCAAAAAAATTATCTTTAGGGTATACAAAAGAAGATACAAAACTGCATGTCAGAGAGAGCCAAGCTTTCTGACCTCAGCCCACAGAGCAGAACCTGGGCTGGGAAGAAAAGTTCAGCCTGTGTGTGTGCTGGTTTGGGCTGGGATTCCCTTTGCAGGGGCTGTGTTTGTGTCTGTGTGAGCACAGGGTGGATAACATAGAGCTGTTTCTGCCATTGCTGAGCAGGGCTCACACAGAGCCAGGGCCTTTCCTGCTTTTTGTGGGGCCAGGATTCATATTCCAATAATGCTGGGGAAGGGCTGGGGCTGCCTGGGAGGTTGGAAGGGACACAGCCAGGACAGGGGTGACCCAAGGGATGCTCCAGACCCTGTGGGATCATGCTCAGGATATGCAGTGAGGGGAAGGAGGAGAAAGGGGAGATGTTTGGAGAGAAGGAGTTTGTCATCCCAGGTTCCCTTTCCATGGGATGTTGCCCTGCTCTCCTGAGGTGCTGAACATCAGCCTGCCTGTGGGAAGCAGGGAATTCATTCCATGCTTTGCTGTGCTTGTGTGCATGCATGGCTTTTGCTTTTCTATTAAACTCTCTTTATCTGAACCCAGGGGTTTTCCAGCTTTTACCCTCATGACTCCCTCCCTGATTCCACTGGTGGGGAGTGAGTGAGAGGCTTTGAGGGGCTGGAGGCTGGATGGGGTTAAACCACAACAATCTAGGAGGAAAACGACAGAAATGAAAAATATAAAAGCAGGGAAGAAAGAGTTTGGTACTGCAGCTCTTGCAGCAGGTTGTCTCTGATTCTGCTTTTCCTGGCTTCGTGGTGCTCAGGTATTTTCTTTGTTACTATCAAAGGATCTTTCCTTATACAAAAGCAGCAGCTCAGGATGGAGCAGGGACTCTTGCAAGGACTTTTATCCAGCACAGGAGGCAGCCTTAGTTCTGAGAGGGAAACCTCTTTTGCAGAAAAACTTCAATTATGTGAAAGAGAGAAAATAAAAGATGTGGGGGAAAATAGAAAGGGGAAAGGAAAAGGGGGAAAGAAATGGAAAGAAAAAAAGGAAAGGAAAGGAAAGGAAAGGAAAGGAAAGGAAAGGAAAGGAAAGGAAAGGAAAGGAAAGGAAAGGAAAGGAAAGGAAAGGAAAGGAAAGGAAAGGAAAGGAAAGGAAAGGAAAGGAAAGGAAAGGAAAGGAAAGGAAAGGAAAGGAAAGGAAAGGAAAGGAAAGGAAAGGAAAGGAAAGGAAAGGAAAGGGAGAGAAAGAGAGAGAGAAAGAAAGAAAGAAAGAGAGAAAGAGAGAAAGAGAGAAAGAGAGAAAGAGAGAAAGAGAGAAAGAGAGAGAGAGAGAAAGAAAGAAAGGAAAGAAAGAAAGGAAAGAAAGAAAGGAAGAAAGGAAAGAAAGAAAGAAAGAAAGAAAGAAAGAAAGAAAGAAAGAAAGAAAGAAAGAAAGAAAGAAAGAAAGAAAGAAAGAAAGAAAGAAAGAAAGAAAGAAAGAAAGAAAGAAAGAAAGAAAGAAAGAAAGAAAGAAAGAAAGAAAGAAAGAAAGAAAGAAAGAAAGAAAGAAAGAAAGAAAGAAAGAAAGAAAGAAAGAAAGAAAGGAGCACAGTGAGCACTGGAATACATGGGATAGAACCTTTGCTTTCAAACTTCAGTTGTTGTTCCTGACAACTCCTACTTTGGCAGAAGCTAATATGAGGATATGAGGTGACAGAATATTTCAGTCACTGATTTGTGCCTGCTGCCTGCGCAGGGGAGGGAGAACTTAGATAGCACCATACCCAGCTTCCAAAGTTCCACTGAATCTCTCTCTTTTTTTTCATTTTTTAGTTTTCAAACTTCTCTACAAGTAAATTATTGGAAAGTTAGTGATATGTGCAAAGAACATTTTTTCAATTAGTGATGCCCATTAGCTGAATGAGCATGAAGGGTTGATATTTTTCCCCCTGAGGTAGCAGGTACACATGTGGAATTTGGGCTATAAATCATTACTTAATAATTCACTAGAGAATAAATAGGACATAAAAGATAATTAGAGATTTTTACCACTTGCCTTCACCTTAATTATGAATGAAAGATATTTGGCATTGTCTGCAGGACTGTTAAATTTTGTTATATTGAGATAGGTCTGGAAAAGGAAGATATAGCAAAGTAATTTTATGAAAGAATATAGCTTCTGGCAGAGTGGATCTTGTACATCATTGCAGGAGAGGTATCCAACAGTTATGATCTTAAAATCTAAATGCAATGTGCTGGACCAGGAATGGTGAATAGGTTTGTTTTGCTGTTTCAGTAATGACCTGTTGCCTGGCTCAGAGAAACACATATGCCAGCCAATTTCACTGGAACAAAATTAATATTATATCTCCATGCTGCAATAATAGTTAACTTTGGCAGAGCACAAACAGTTGGATATTCTTTCCCATTCTAAGATGTGCTGGAGATACCTGGAGACAGAGAGTACACCTATCATTTAAATCCACAATGGATTGGAATGCTCTGCTGTAACATAAGCCAGCACAGTAGGAGGCACAGCTTTTTCCTTGCCTAGGCTTTGTTAACTCTAAAACAAGGGAAGATTTTCAGTCCTGCTCTGCTCCCTTTGCTGCTGTTTAGCACCTATAGGAGTTCCCCCTGCACAGATGAGGTATCCAAGTTACCTGTGCACTACACTTCCCCTGCTGCTGGTCACATCCTGGCCCAGCTCAGGAGACACAGGACACCCACCAAGGAGCCCTGCAAGGTTCTTGTTGCTCACCAGGCACTGGTGATGGAATGCCTCATTGCCTGAAGGAATTACAGCAACCTCTACCGTGTGAAACCCAAACCAGCCCTACCTACTCCAAGGATCGGGGCTACAATGGAATGCTCAGTGCCATGAGCTGGCTGGGGTGGAGTGATATCTCCAGGTGTGCTGGTCTAGGTAATATAAATTAATGTGAACGTGAACTTTCAGCCCAGAATTCATCACTATTTGTTATCCAGAATGGATGGGAAAAAAGCCTTTGAGTGATCTGCAGTCATGTCATCACTTCCTACAGAGTAGCTGTGAGGTGCAGACAAACCCTCACCTCTGTGTGCCCTGTGTCCAGCAGCACATTGCCTGCTTCCCTGGGGTTTGTGAGACCCAGAGCCTGCTCCCCCAGCCCTGCACAATCACAGTCCATGACAAAAAAAAAACATATTTCCAAAAATTGCCAATCTTCCCAGGTGCTGCCTACTTCAGTTAAAGGACAGAACTCTGAGCAGAGAAAGGCAGACAGTGGCAGATGGGAAGATCTGGAGTGTTGCACTGTCTTTCACTCTTGCCTCATCAGAAATAGCCCACTGAACTCAGATTTAGCTGCAGCTTTCCCCAGAACTTTGGATCAGACCCAAGCAGACTGAATTAGAGTGTATCAGCCCGGAACAAAGACAAGCCAGGCCATCATCTGAGAAGATTAAGAAGAGCCTTTCTGCTGGCTGGAGATGAAGAATTTTCTCCTGATGGTTTTGACAGCACAGAGGCAAGGTGATGCCCAGCATGAACCACTGCCAATTGCTGCTCTACCTGCAGCACCCCAAACTGGTGAATTGTGACACTGCACAGGTTCTTCAAAACACATTCTTTCTGTCAGGCTCTGATCCATTTAGATTTTCCTGATGTTTTTCAGTTTACTTATTTACAACTCAGATTGATGTCTGGAGTTCGTTGAAGTGGCACAGGCAGAGCTGAATGAGAAAGAAATCCAAAAAACATGAGTGGCCTGTCAAAGACATGTTGGCAGCTGCTCTCAGAGTATCCCTTGATGATTCCCTGGAAATGTCAAGGAAGAGTAGTGGCAGGATTGAGCCATGGCAGTTCTGCTTGTCAGGGCAGATAGTGTGCTTTGGAGTGATGGAAATGATAGACAATGTCCTGATCACACTGCTGAGGTCTTCATAGAGGCACTGAACAATCCCTAGGTTTTGCCATTAATTGAAGAATTCAATTCCTATATTGTTGACTGCATCTACCATCCAAAACACAAGTAAATATTTAATTCTTGTGAGATAATGTGATAAGCCCTACTTTCCTTATGAAATATGGAAATACTTAAAAAATTCAGAGACAATTCTCTGCTAAGGCAGACAAAAATCAGAGTGACAAATAACAGACTCTAAAGCTCCAGCTCAGTTTTCATTGCAGCTACAGACATAATAGTAATGTATTTCAGAATCTGTGAGCTTGCAAGTATATATTATAACAGTTGGGAAGGAGGAATTGCAGAATGCCACAAGAAACTCATCTCCCAACGGGCTCCCAATACCTATTGAGAATAATAGGTCTCAATTTATGCAAGGTGCTTAAGCATTCCCTCTAATTGTAAGCATGTAAGTAGTCCCACTGCTTTCAGCTGGTGATTACCATTAAGCACATGCTTAAGTATCTTGCAAAATTAAGGTTTCAAGAGAGTTCTGTTGAGTTAGAAAAGCTCACTTATGATCTCATACTTTAGTTGGATTTGGGGAAGTACATTAGATCTATAATAATTTGAAGTTTCTTTTTTTTCCCTCATTGCAAGTGAAATATCAAAGTGATAAAAATATATCTTTTTGAAAGAGATCTAGGTATACACAGGCTTTTGGAGATGTAGATTGAATGTATGATCTTGCTTCTTCCACTTGATACCCCTGGCTCCCACAAGGCATTGCAGGTTCATACCAGCTCTGCTCTTGGGTTTTCCCTGTGGCACTTGGTTTGCACTGAGGCAGAGAAAGATTTCAGGTCTTGTCATCTTTTCCTTCTGAGATTAAAACGAATGCTGTGCTTACAGGGGCTGTTTTGTTTTAACATCTTTGTAGTTGTCACCTTTTGGCACTGATTTTCACAAAATAAAGGCTGAGAGGCCCTGGGCGTTTGCACATCTTTGGAGAACATGGCTTGACAGCACTCTCTATGTGTGTGTGCATCTACACCAGGCTGCTAATAATAAGTTAATAATAAAAGTTAGTGTAAAAGTGGCAGTGGATTTGGGGGGTCAGCCTGCATACCTGGCCAGCTAAGTTCTTAACTCTCTTATTTTGGGACTCTTTTTCAAAATGACATAACCAACAGAACTCTTGAGCATTACTCAGATATGATTTCTGCTTTAATTTGCCTCATGGAAAAAACTTACCAGGAGATTTTAACAGCAACTCTCAAGAAGCAACACCTTGATTTCTGTGAGGTGTAACATTGTGAAGCAATCAATTCCCAGGTGTCTGGTCATGAATCCGTGCTGAAACACGGATTTTTCATGGCTTCAGCATCACCTCTTCCAGCTCAGTCCTCACACTGATGCTCTGCAGTGCTCCTGCCAGGCATCAGAGCAGAACTTGCACCATGGGGATTTGTTCCTCTGCCCTTGATCCACTCCTTGTTTTTCTTTCCTTACACAGGTGACCCTGTACAAAGCACGGCGTAAAAAGGATGAGAAGGAAGGCAAGGACTTGAGACAAATCTATCCTGGAGAAAACAACTCTTAGTAGCAGTGTCATGTGTCTAAAACTCATAGGATGAAAAAGATACCTATTAAAGTCTTCCTTTTGACCACTGCTGTCACTGCAGGGTGACACTGCAGGGATTCAGGTGCGTCCCTCTAGCAAGACACAGAGCAAATGTGGTTCAATTCCAGTAAGAAATAATCAAGGTGAGAAACATATCCCACAGCACAACTTTTCTGTAAGGGATAAATATTTAACAAGCTCCTTCCAAAACTGGCATTTTGCCTTGCAATCCCATTTACAGACTCTGTGGGACTGTTCCCTGCTCCTCCCCATGCAGGAGTGGATTACCCTGTGCTTTGAGGGGGTTGCAAGGAGAGCAGCTGGACAGATTGGGGCTGACCCTACAGCTCCTCTTTGTCCTGGTGGAGGAGCACTGGTTTTCTCTTTTAAAGGCCACACTCTCATCTGATTTCTGTTTGAAAGTGATGTTAGTGAAGATAAGTATATGTTTATCAAGTATATAAACCTGTTTATCAGGTATATAAACATATCCCTGCCTGTGGGGATGGGTCTCAGAATCCACTTTAATTACAGCAATGGATGTTCCAGGGGCATTTCCCTGTGCAGGTTTGCCTGGAGAAGGTCTGTGCTCACCAGCAGAGGGAGAGGCACTCAGATCACTCAGATGTGCTCCCTGTGCCTCTCAGTGATGGGCCAGATTGCAATTCCCCTGCTGGCACTGATGAATATTATTTGTCTAAGGGCATCAACTGTACCCACATCACATCTCTAAGTCTGGCACCCACCACCTGTGGGCTTGCTCTGTGCCTTCAGGGATCCAAGGCCTTTCTGCATTGTCACCCTGCCCCTGGCTTCCTCAGCACCCCCCTTATCTTCACTCTAACATCCCTTTCACACAGACAAGCCTGGCCTGACTTATCTGGCTTTTCAGTGTGCCTGCTTCTCTAGGTAAAGTGCAGTGGTAGTCTCAGCTATAGGCCCCCAGAACTCCCACTTTTCTTCACTTTGAATTCATCCTCATTATTCGTTATCTCCTTCTTTTGCATGACAGTCATATTTCCTCTTTCCCTGTGTTGCCTGCTCAGTTTTCCAAGTACCAGAACACAAAAAACAGAGGTAAAGAAATCATCCCTAAAGGAACTAGGTGTGGTGCTGTTCAGCATTCTCTCCAAATAATTTCTTCATGATTTTCATTCCTTTTGTTTTGCTTTGCTGCTGGGGTTTTTTTTGGTTTGCTTTCTCCGCTTCTTGTTTCCCGTCCTCTGTCCTTTGATCTCATATTCACATCAGTTGTTCCTCACAGTTTCTTCCATGGAGCAGTAAAATGGGACATTAGCCAGCCTGACAGACAGCCTTCCCCTCCTCCTGCAGGGGGCAAATTCCTGTGTCCCTGCCAGTGGCCTGCAGTGTGTGCTCTGAGCAGGCAGAGCATATGCTCACACATGGAATGAGCAGCCTGCCCCTCACGTGCTCCTCAGCATTGTGCATCTCCAACAAGTGGGACAAGGAGGAAAGCCCATTTTATATGAAGTGCTGGGCACAAAAAAAAAAAAAAAAATTAAAAAAGAAAAAAGGAGCTTATCAGATTTGCCATCAGTAAGAAAGGTCTGCCAAAAAGGCTAGGACAGAAAACGAACCCCTGAATGATTTTCCCATTTCTGCTGTGCTCAAAAAGGATGCACAGTTAGTGCTTAGTCTCAGCTTATGATGTGTTGCCAGCACCAGCTGATTGTCTGAAATGGAGGATAAGAGCTGCTGCCAGCTGTGCCCGGCACGGGAGCTGCCAAACTGCAGCCCAGGCTGTCAGGCTGCCATGTGGCTGCAGGCCAAACAAGGCAGCGATGACACACGTAATGAGATACTAAAGGAAATAGCATGTATCATGGGTTCTGAGGAGAGCTGGCAGAGCACAGGGATGGCCTTCTGCTCCTACACACAGGATGGATGGCACAGGAGGGCTGAGTCTGTGTCAGAGCTCTGTTTCTGAAGCTGAAAGGGGAAAATGAGGAAATGTGGCACTCCAGGTGTAACGAGGCGAATGGTGAGTTATGCCATGCTGGAGGGGCACCTGGCTGTGGGTTTGGAATAGGGAAAACTGGCAGTGGGATAGAAAAGGTGTGGAGAGAACACAGGGATAGGTACAGAGCAGTGGTAAAGCAGCAGAAGCATAGACTCAGGTCTGAGTTAAACAAAGAAGGGGAAACAGCAATTGCTGTACTAGGATAGATGCAGACATCTAACTTAAAGAATCAGGGCCACTGATAAAGTGGAACAAAATCAGTTGGGCCAATTAGGAAGAATTAAAATCTTGCATATGCCATACATGTTCTGGAAGATGTTAGTCTTTATTTATGTTAATAAAGAATGTATTGAACTCCTGACAGATGATAACAAGGGGAGTGTGAGGAAGTGATTGGAAAGTGAAAATACATTTGAAAATGTGATGTAGTTCTTAAAAAAACCAACTATTTTCTCTCTTTATATTAAATCTATATTGGCCCAACAGCATTTTGAAACCTGATCTGTGGCCAAAAGTGAACAGGGATCTTTTTATCTGCTGCCACCCTCACTTTAACACAGTCAGAGCCTCTCTGTCTCATCCTGAGATGCCTTTTCATGACACATGTCTAAACAACACAATTCTGAGACCACATGCTTAATTTAATATCTTTGCATCTTGGGTCCTTACTGGTAACACTCTCCAGCAATACACTTCTCTGGAGTCTTTTAATTCCTTACTGTCTCCTCAAAGCCTGAATTTCTTCCTAGTTCCAAAAATTTATCTCTGAAACTTTATAATCTCCTGAGAGATCTACAAGAATTGAGCATGTACTGCCCGTGTTGTAACCCCTGTGGTATAAGAGACTGAATTGGCTGTGCTACAGCTCCTTCTAGCAGAGAGAAAGGAAAAAAAGACACATCCTGGCTATATCCTCATTGGCAGTGGCCCAGAAGCCTTGGTAATGCTACTCATTGCAGTGGGAAATTCTCATGAAGAGGGCACTCATCCATCATCACTGAGGTTTTTTGAACAGGAAAGAGGCTTATAAATGCCATGGATTTCTCTCTGCTCTCAGTAATCCATCAGAATATGCTTCTCTTAGCCACCTTGCACATATGCCAGAAAATCCCCAAATAATCCAGCCTGGCTTCTCCTGTGGTGCTGGTTTTCATCATCCTCAAAGAGTCTGTTCTGCAACTGGTAGGGGGAAACAGCTCCAGGAAGCATGTCAGCTGTTCTGTTCCAACAGAAGCCAGCTGGGAGCAGATCTAGAATGTTCCTCCCTCCCAGGTATTTTATTGCCAAAGCAGACATCTCCTTGCCTGGTGAGCCATGGCTCCTTCCTTTATCCTGCTGCTTTGCTGGCTGGGGCTCACTTCAGATCATGCCTTTGATTTATGAATAACATTCCCATCACAAGTGCCATGCTCCCAGGCCTCTGCCTCGTGCTGGGTGTCTTTGGGAAGCTTGGCCTTATCTCAGGGAAGATGCTCTATCTGCAGGGCAAGCTGTTATGCTCACCTCTCCCTTCTTGCACCATTTTGTTTTCACCTCAAAGAGGGTCCACATGATCTTGCCATCCTGACAAACCATGAAAATGTGGTGTCATCATCAATAAATCTACACCAGTGGGTGTGTTACCTCTTTGTTTATGTTCTTCTTATGCCACAGCTTTTCTGTACAAACCTCAACAAGGACCTCCAGGTAGCCCCTAACTGCACATGGGCAATAAAACCTTTCACCTTTCAGGCAGATCTTCCTTTTGGGCTCGTTCCTTGTTTCATGAATTTTCTCTTGAAGCAGTAATTCAGAGCAGAAACTTTAAGACCCAACAGAGTGCTCATCTTCCCAGTAAGGCTCAGGGTTCCTGTTCTGTGTGGATGGAAGGATGTCTGAACAGCACCAGTTCAATAAACCAGTTGTTTATTGTAACAATGATCCCCATCCCTTCTTTATAACCTCTTCTTTGGTTTAGATTCCCCACTCCTACCTCTCTTCAGGATGGTCAAGAATTTCCCTCCTCACACACACAACTCACCCCCACACTTTTTGATTGGGAAATGAGCAAAAATAATTTACATGCCTCATGAATTATAGATATTACCTCTTTTATTCCGCTTGTACCTTATGCATTTGAAATTCTCCACGTAAAAGAGAGGTTATGGGAGGCACAAAAAGCTGTTTGTGCTGCTTCATGTGATACAATGACTTCACAATCACCTCATGTTTTTTACCAAAGCCTTCTGTCCTGCCCATGGGCTCCTTGGTAGTGTTGCTCTCACTGCAGCTCAGTGTGGTAAAGCAGTTTTTCCATCCAGCTCACTGCTGCTCTCCCCTTTCCTCCAGAGGCTGCCATCCCTTGGCACTGATGACATCACTGCATGTGTGCTTGCTCTCTTGTCCAGTTTTGTTAAAATTATCTAGGCTAATTAACCATGCCTAATAACAAGGAGGTTTTAACCTGGCTCATTCCCACACAAGCAGATTAAGGAAACCTCTTTTGTATTTAAATTATCCAGTAGGAATGGTGTCATGTTCCAAGAGAGAGTGAAGGATTTAAGTGCTAGATGAGGATGATCAGCAGCAGGAGATGATGACTGGGGTAAGCTCTAGCTGAGACACACACATCTGGCCATGGCTGAACTGCCACAGGGCTCAGTTTCCTGGGGCAGAATTCTTTTGTTGTGGTTTTGATCTTCCTTTTGTAGAAACCCATGAAAGGTAATTTTAAAGGCCCTTCACAGTAAGTCTAATGTAGACAGAGAGAATCAGAAAAATATGTATTGGTAGAGATCTCTGGAGGTTATGTGTTTCAACCTCCTGCTTGGAGCAGAGCTACTGCTAATACAGGTCAGGAGAGCTGCAGGTTTTCCTGGCCAAGCCTTGAAACCTCCACAATGATGTCTCCATTATCTCTGGATTACTTGTTCCAGTGCTGCAGAACCTTCAAAGATAAGACATTTCTCCTAATCCCCAGCAGGAGCCCCATGAGCTGCAGTTTGTAGCTGTTAACTCTTGTTTTACCATCTGGCACCACTGAGATTTGCTTCCATTGTCTTGCAATTTCCTTCAAAGCAGTTTTAGGCTGCTATTAGCAGCATCCTCTTCCCCAAATTCAGTAAGCCTGAGTCTCTCTTTAGAGGTCACATACATCTGGTCATTTTTCAGGTGTTTCTCCCCAGTTTCTCACGCCCTTGTTGCCCTGGGCAGCCTTGCAAGGTGTGTCCTTCCCCAGGTGAGGCCCTGCCAGTGCCCAGCAGCAGGGAAGAATGGCCTGGTTCATTCTGCTGGCCCTGCTGCTGCTCCCACACCTTGAGCACAGCGTGTCCCCTCTGCTGGGTGGCACCCAGCCTGGCACTGTGTCTTGGTTTGGAAAGACAGGAGTCTGCTAAGGAAGGCAGGAGCCTCCCCTGAAATGGAGAATGTAAACCCTCCCCACCCCTTTGAATTGCTATAAATTTTAAATTAAGGAGCTCTCAGGCAAAAATATGGGAGCAGGAAATAACAGTTCTTTAATAGGGAAAAGAAAAAAAAAAAGGATAAAATAAACAACGCAGTGCACTGGAACAACACTGACAGAGTCAGAACCCAACCTGACTCCCTGTGGGTCAGGGTGTTGGCAGCAGTCCCATTGGAAATGTGGCTGCAGCCCTCCTGCAGTGTCAGGGGTGGTTCTGTTGGAGCAGGGGGGATCTGTAGAGAAGGATGTATTCTTCCTCTGAAGATCCAGTGGAAGGAGAGGCAGCTGCTGTTCCTCTGGGGAATCCCGTGGAGAAAGCCATGCTGGTGTCTCAAAAACCTCCAGATTATATCTGGGTAGCAATGCTTGGCTCCTCCCTCTGGGCTCACATTTCACAATGGGATGTTATAGTTCTTATCAGCCATGCAGTGACATTCAATGGTCTGTTATCAACAAATGTCCCCTCCCGAGGGAGGAGTGATTGTGGTCACTCAAAGAGAGAGATAAAGCAAACTGCCCACTTGACAAAAGATAATATGCCTTACAGATGGTAATGGAAAACAGCTTGCATTGCAATCTGAAATACACTGCCACCCTGGGTTCTTCCCAGCCATTTGGCTCCCAGCCTCTGAACGAGCAGGTGCAACATCAGGTGGTTCCACAGGTGCAGGGTTCTGCACTCCTGCAGTCCCACTGAGGTTCCTGCTGGCTTCACTGTCAGCTTTCTCTGGGTCCCTGAGAAGTGAAGGTTGGGGTTTGAATGCCAGCCAGCTCCTCCAATTTAGCATCACCTGTAACTGGTTGCTAATTAACCTTTGAGCCCTGCAGTTCCCAATCAACCTGATGTTGATTAGTCCAGCCCATACCAGAACACAAACAACACCAAATTAATCCTTTGGAATAACAGAACATGGCAGCAGGGTCCAATATTCTGTTTGAAGTGAATCCCCACTTTTAAGGGTACCTTCCTGGCATCCAAGCTAGTGCTTAATAATTAGAGTCCTATTTGCTAAAATTACTTAAAGAATAAAGACAAATTAGTGTCATTTGCTCTCCTCCCCATCAAAACACAAATTCCAATTTTGCTTTTTTATCCAGGATTTCTCCTTCCTGTGAAAATCTGCCCTTATTCAGGAAAGTGGTATTTCTTTGTCACAGTGCTCTTGACTGAACTTCCCAAAGAAAAGGCTCTACTGGAGGGAAAAACTTTTGCCTGACTGGCAGCAGAGAGGAAGTTTTAACTGGACCAAAAGCATTTCAGTAAGGTGTGTAATGTTGGGTTCCAGCTCCAGGAGCAGAGACATTCAGACCCAGTTTGGTGTGTCCAGCTGAGGGGAAACAGCCCCTGTGTCCATAGGATTTGTAACTCCTGCCTTTGGAACACTGGCTTTAATTCCCAGTGCTGGGAGGCTGCTCAGAGCAGAGGTTTGGAGGATGAGTAACAGGAGCTGTAAGGGGATTAATAAAGGGAGATTATGAGTACTAAATATGCACTCCTTGGTCCAAGAATGACTAAGGGGGATACACTAATTATCTCCCAGTATTACAGAGCTGCAAACTTCAAAGAAGGAAAGCCATTGTTTCATACTGTCACAAGGTATAGAACTAGGATTAATGAGGTGAGATTTAACAAAGGAAAATGTAAGCTCAATATCTTCCAAATCAGAGATTAGTCAAAGGAACGCTTTGCCAAAGAATTAAAACAGTGGTATCTTAACTCTTCCATCAAAAGAGGGCAAGGTTAGAGGCAACAAAATTAATTACTTTTCCCAAAATTGAAACTTTTCTCTAAATTCAAGAATCAGCTATGCAAGTTGGGCCTAGAATTTAGGGAGGAATGGGAAAGTTTCATTTCTTTTTAAAATGTTCCATGTCTTTTCTTGATAAGAGGCTATGATATAATGAAGTGCTCAATCCTAAGAGACTGTTTCTATCACTAAAGCACTTAAAGTATATATGAAATACCTATGTAATAAATACAACAATTTCATTCCTAGTTCTAGTAAAATGCCATTGAGACAACTGATTTCAAATTAAGTTTGGCCAACAGTGTGTGTGAGACAGACATAAAATCACAAAAAATAGGAAAAGGGAAAAGAAGTTTGCATGTTCTGCTCTGTTACACATTCAATTCCTTCACAATATTCCAGTCTGCTGTAACTGATATTTCTGGAATGTGTGAGGCATGAAGTAGGGTCCAGCCATAAATCTCTGTGAAAATCAAGTTAGGAAGGATGTGACACAGACACAGACACGTTGTTCCTTACAAAAGAGAAACGTGAATTGCACCACTCCACTCTGGACATAATGACAGCACGAACAGGACTCCTGACATATGCATGTGAGAGCACACATTTTAGTCTGGTCACATCCCTGAAGTGGTAATAAGATATCCTGATAATGTGTCAAATGTCAGGCTTAAAGCCCTGCTCCTCATTGAGCAGCACAGCCCCGTGTCTGACCAGGCAGACAAGTGCCACCAATGGAGGTGCCAATGTGAGCAGCATCCCTGAGCAGGGGGATGGCAGCCTCACCAAAATTAAACCTGGGAAAGCTAAAGACATCCCTAATGGAGGCTCCCACAGTCATTTTCATCCCCATAAAATGCTGAAGTGAAAGTTGCTGGCCCAGTAACCGCGTTCCTGATCTCTGTCCCGGCAGTGGCTGCTCAAAGTGCCTGATACTAAGAGAAAGCAGCAGGTTCCATGGGGGGCCAAAAGCAAGTCTGGGGGCCCTGAGGTCCATATATAGCAAGAAACAATGTGATCCCTGTGTTTATCAAGGTAATTGATGCAAAACTGGCCCTTCGTCTGAGGCTGCAGCTGTCCCTGTGCCTGAGGTGGCTGTGGAGAACAAACCTGGGTTCTGTGAATGAAACATCAGCACTGTGAAATGATGCAAGTAAAAGACATATAATACATGAAAAGGGCTAGAGTAAGACTGAAAGGACAAGTGAAAGGAAAGAAGAATAACAACTTTCAAATGTTTAATTTCATAGCCTCAGCTTTCCTTAAATATATTTTGTTTCTATGCTCTATGAGCATGTGTATAAAATAGTAAATATTTATTATAATGCACTGCTGGTATATAAATCAGTGATACACTTTTACAACAGTGACAACAAGTTATCCTTATAGACATTGAGTGTTTATGCACACACACATCACTTTTGATGTACAAACTCAGAGCAGACCTGATTTTAAGAGGGGTAATGAAAAAGCCATAACTTAGCTGGTTGGAACTACACACACCAGGAGTATGGAATGATTTAGCAGGGTGCTGGAAAGTAATCTGCTACTTGCAAAAATATTGAATTATATTTAATACACCGCAGCTGTTGGGACTTCAGATTTAGCAGAAACATTCCCCTGCTAGTGAGCTGGAGCTTGTTAATAGTCCATAGAAATGTAAGCTGGACAGAGAGACCAGACCTCCCCATGGTAAAAGTGTGAGGGGATGAAAGGGGTTCCTCCTCTCAGGCACCAGCTTGAGCTGGGATTTTATTTAGTTATTGTACCAGGATTAAATCATTTTAAGGACCAGGATGTCTGAGACTGTGCCATGGAAACCTGGGGCAGAGCTGGTGATGAAGCCTGGTGAGAGTGGGGGCAGCAGCTGCCAAGGGCTGGGTCCAGCTCAGGGGGACTGCAGAGGGACCCCTGGGTGATGGATGGGTGATGACATGGCTGACTCTCACCATTAAAGGCAATTATTTATATATTTTATGTTTATAGATTTATAGTTATGTTTCACCCCCTTGCATTGTTATCGAGGGTGGCCTGGGTTTGGGACATTTGGGAGGGTGGGATTGTTATTGTGGTAACACCTGACCTCCAATCAAGATTTAAGGAAGTGAATTCCACCACTGGACACTGAAGAAGGAGTCCACAGACAGAACTTTGGGGGAGCTAAAGGGTTAAAAGGCAAAACCCCCATTGTGGGGATGAGCACATGGTGGGAAAAATCCTCTGCTCACAGTAGTGTAATATTTTCTCTATTCAGTCTTCTGTTGTATTTTTGATAAGACTTCAATAAACCTTTTAAATTTCTGGAAGAGAGCATCATTTCTCACACCTGGATGGTCAGAATGGGCAGTTTCCTTAGCAGCTGGACCATTCCCTGGCAGGAGAAGGTGAGCACTGCTTGCACAGGGCAGTTCTGGTTTGAAAGTCTGCCTCCTCTTCATCAGAGAGGGCCCAAACTGTGTGCAGGGTAGAATCCAGCTCCAGGTGCAAACACCAACAGTGCCCACACTTGCCTCCCTGTGAAGCCAATGTCTCAGTGCTGTGATTTCCAAAGGGACTTGTGGCTCTGCAGAGCCCTGAGTGAACAGGATCCTGACAGAGCTGGAATGAGGCTGTGCTCTGCCACAATCCAGACACCAATAACACATGTCACAGTGGAATTGGCTGTATGAAACGTTTTCATCCAGCTGAAGTAAAACATTAAGCTGCTTATGACCAGAGCAGCTGAGCAATTCACCTGAATGAGAGCAAAATCTCATTAGATGGAGACGGCTCTGAAGAGAGGGAGCACGGCCCGTGTCCCCTGAGCTGAGAGGGCTCAAATGCCAGGTTTGATCAGCCTTGCTCTGCTCTGAGACACCTGACTGCTGCAGCTGAGCCAGCTCTGCCTCCTGCCTGGGCTGGGGCTGCCTGCTGAGGAGGAAAAGCAGTGTAAAGTGCCATGGATATGCACCCCAGGACAGCAGAGGTGTCATTAAATCCTTGGATTATGTGCACATGATCCCTCCTGAATTTGGCCCTGAAGAGTACAGCTAATTATATACTTTATTGTCAGAAACTTGAGAGGGAAAAGAGGACTTCTGGCTTTGGGTTTTGGGGTTTTTTTCCATTTTTTGTGGGTATTTTTGTTTTTTGTGGCTTTGTGGTTGTTGTTCGGAGGGTTTTTTGGAGTTTTTTTGTTTGTTTCTTTGCTTTGTTTGGGTGAGTTTGTTTGAGAGGTGTGATACCAACATTTAAACCTGGAAATGTTTGTTTAATATCTGATAGTTAATTTGTATCCTCACTGCTTTGGTGTTTTGCAATAAGCCAAGGGCCAACCAGAAATCGGAATTAGCTGCATTTCAAAGGTTATATTCATGTAGAGTTTAGGAAATGCTTTGGGAGCTTCTGAAAGAAAAAGATGTGTATAAAGTGAGAATTGATATGTGAAACATCAAAATGAATTCTATTTTTACAGCTAAGCCCTAAACCCTGACAAATAAAGGCTTATAACTGAGCCACTGACAGCTCCTTTGCTATTGCAACAGGTGATGAAATAGTGAATGGAATGTGAAATTTATAAGACATAAAACATGTAGGAATAAGATAACCTGCACAACTCTGTTTTTTAAAAATTTGCACTGTGCTAAATGATTTGGGGTTTCTTTTGGTGTCCCCCCATTCACCAGCTCTGTCTTTCAAATATGAGTCTTGGTAGAAAAAAGGAAAATTTTCATCCCTAGTGTGCCCGAAGCACAAATGGGAGATCACTGTAAGGAAATGCCACCCTCTCTTTCGATTTTAAGCGCAGTGAAAGGAATAGATAAACATCAAATAAGGGTCTCCCTTTTCTTTTCAGTGTGGGAGCTGAAGGAGGGCAGATTTTGGCGGAGGTAAAGGCTCGAGCTGTCAAAGATTTCTGTCTTCCCAGCATTCCTCTCCCATTTCCCAAGGTTAAACGCATTGCCTCAAGGCAGCTGCTTAGAATGATAAAAGGGGCACTACAGGACAGCGGTGCTCTTTGTAATGTTAATAAACCCTGATTTTGATATCAGATGCAAACCTGGGAAAACCTGCCAGGTTTAAGCATAGAAATCTAACACTATTTAGCACAAGTTCGTGTAAAGAAGTATTAGTCTGGGAATGGTGATGGTCTAGTTTGAGTGACATATGAAAGCAGCAAATGCGCTCTCTTCTCTGCCTTGTCAAACCTTCCTGTTGTTTACCGACAACAAAAGGAATCGCCCGAGTGCTAATTAAACTGGGTGTGCAGTGAGATGCTCTGCAAAGTGTCTGCCACAAATTCAGCTCTTGGGCTGCACTGCCAGAGCTGCCCGGAGCAGGGATGGGCTGGGGATCCTGACTGGGAACCCCAACTTGGACTGGGAACCCCAATTGAGAGCTCAGTGGCTCTCTCAGAACCTCTGAGAGAGCCACTGAGAACACTGGCCTGGGCTGGGAACCTCTGAGAGAGCCAGGGAGCACAGACAGGCCTGGAAACCTCTGAGAGAGCCCCAGAGCACAGCCTGGCCTGGGCTGGGAACCTCTGAGAGAGCCCCAGAGCACAGCCTGGGCTGGGCTGGAAGGGACCCACAGGGATCACTGACCCAGCCCCTGTCCCTGCAGACCCCCAGCAATGCCCCCTGTCCATCCCTGGTGTCCAAACCCTCCTGGAGCTCTGGCAGCCTCAGGGCTGTGCCCATTCCCTGGCAGTGCCAACACCTTTGGGGAAGCAGAACCTTGCCCTGATCACAGCCTGACCCTCCCCATGTCTCTGCCCTCCAGCATTCCCTGGGTGCTGTCCCCATCCTGTTACAGATGGATAATGAGACAATTGGCTCTCGCAATTAAAAATAACTATTATGTAAATATTTAAAGAAGCTTTATTGATGTATAGTGATGTCATTGTAGTTTAGATGTCCTCTGTTCTCCCCACAGTTCCCTTTCCCCCCTCTCTGTATTGCTGCCATCAGCCTGGGCTGTCTAGGACAAGGAGAAGCAGCTGCACAGGTGTCCCTGGCATGGGGCAGCTGGGGATGGAAGAGCTTGTCACTGGGGCAGGGCAACAGCTGCCCTCCAATCCAGTTACAAGGAAGCAATCTGCACTGATAAATGGCACAGAAGAACTGACTGACAGACTTTGGAGGGGCCACGGCTGGCTGAAGCAACCCCCAGGGGTATAAAAGACTGAGCATCCATCTTGAAGATGAACCAACTATGTGGTATTCATGAGGGGCCGTTCCTAGCACTGCAAATTTTTCCTTATGTAGTCCTTTTGGTGTACTTTTGTCAAGGTTTAATAAACCTTTTTAAATTTTCAAAGTGAGCAGTTGTTTCTCACAAGACCCCTCCCCCTCCTCGTGGCCCAGAGCATGGAAATAACTCATTGCAAGAAGGGCAAAGCCACGTTGATTAGATAGCCTGGAGTTTTACCCAGGAAGCACAGTGTGAGAAACAACTGCTTACTTGTTAAAATTTTATTAAACTTTAACAAAAGCTACAACAAAAGGACTAAATAAGGAAAAATTACAGCACTGGGAGCCCTCGTGACTATGCACTCCTTCAAAATGGATGCTCCACCTTTTATACTTCTAGTCTCTCCTAGAGTCCTTTCTGTCCAGAGGTGGAAATCACTTTCTCACACCTTGATTTGAGGTCAGATATCACCACAGTAACCAGCAAACCCTCCCAAATGCCCTGAGTACCCAGGCCATTCCCTGATAACAATGCAAGGGGAGGACTTATTACAGTAACATAACTCTACATCTACAAAACTTCTGTTAACATACACAGAATGTTCACCCCTTAATTGTGAGAGCCAACCATCTCATTACCCTTCTATAACAATAGGAACTTTATTAAGTTCTTTTCGCTCTAGAGTTCTGCTTAAAAATGACAGATGTCTAAATTGTGTTGGCCATTGTGTTGGCTGTCATTCTTAGCCAGATATTTCTGAATCAGTAATAAATATGTAAGTTAAAACCTCAGGGGAGTGATTCAGAATAAAATAAAGTGAGGCATATTTATGATAAAGGCAGGTGTAAATGAACAATGTATTTTGGTCATGTGGAGTTTGGCAAAATGGAGCTCCAGCTTATCCTCACAAAGCAGGCCTGCTTCTTTGAATCCATGAGAAAACCCCCACTGCCTTGAAAGAGGTTTGGATTTCACCCACAAAGTTCTGCTGAAACCTGAACAAAAGCAAAACATATTCTGACAGTTCACAGGCAGTAAAGCTGTGTATTCTCCTCCTTCAAATTCACCAGCAAGACCCATTCTCATAATGGGAGCAGCTCCCCCAAAATGCAAAAGTCATTTATTAAAGCAATCTGAGACTGTCGGTAGTGCACAGTAGCTGAGGCAACCACACTGACACCACTGTGAGGATGATTCCTATGCCTTCCTGGGGTGCCTGGGACACTGCTGCTCTCCCCAAGGGACAAGAACTCCCCCTGGGGTCCAGTGCCCAGCTGGGGCACACAGCTGGCATCAGGGTCACTGCAGACAGCAGAACACACCTGCACAGTGGCAGCAGGGCTGTGGGAGGGAAAATATAGAGCTTGGCTTTTCAGCAAATATGGGTGTCCCTTAACTCTGCCTAATTCTTCATTGTTTCATGGGGAAAGTACTTGCATTATATGTTCAAATGTATATCACATATATTCAAATATATATCACATAAAAGTATTTTTAAATTATCTTTTGTTTAGGGAATTCTTCATATATCAAGATTTTTCACCCCACATTTCTAAGGAAAAAGTAGCAATAGGAAGAGAATTTGGGATGACACATTTATATGCTTTCTGAACTGTCTTCATATAATACTGAATTATTTCTCTCCATTCTTCTTGTGAAACTTCAAAATGAAAGGAAACAATGGGGAAGGTTTAGATATTCTAAAAGCATTTTTGAAACATATTGTTAAGCAATACTTCAAATTTAATCTGATTTTTTTTTTATTCTTTTGATGACAGTAGCAAAAATCTAATAAGCAAGGGAAAGCCATTACCTAGTGATTTAAGGTTAGATTTATAAACCAGGTTACTTTCCTTTTAACCACAGAAGTCACTGAGGCTTCATTTAATTAATAGTTTCATTGGGTACATGTGGCAGTCCATTAAGACAGTGACTATTGGCTCCAGGTAGATATTAAGATGTAACCAAAGATTGCTTTATAATAATCAGCAGCCTGCCATCCTAAATAAATACTAGGTTAGAATTTTGGATCTGGTTCCCAGCACAATCAGCAAAGGACAGTGGCTTTACATGGGATCATGCTTTGTGCCATACATTCTGGTTTGGGGTTTTTTTCATTAAATCCATCAGGTAGAACTCACAATGTTCCAGAACCTGGCCTGGTGTTTGTCATCCTGGAAATAGGCATTATTTTGAAATTACTCTTTTGCTCTGGAAAATTCTAGTTGCTAAGTGTATATCTTAACTTACTACCACTGCAGTGGGGGTTATTTGCTTCTTTGGTGGGGAGTTTTTGCTTGCTTTTCTGTGAAAATCCTTTTAATTTTAACCAAAACACAGCTTCAAATACCTTTTTGGGGCTCCTCCCAGGTGACCCACTGCTACTCTCCCCTGTGCCAGCAGTACAGTGACAGTGGCAGTGATAGTGACAGTGGCACTGTGTGAACCTGGGCAACTTCCAAGAGAGGATGGTGTAACAGTATGCACAAACAAACACAGCAGAACTCCTCCTTTATTCTGGAAAAACTGGAACTTTGCTCCATCTGAGGTTTTACTCTCATCTCCAGCTGGTTTCTCCCGTGGCAGCAGCAGGACACTGGTTGCAGCTGCTGTGCTGTTCATACTTCACACAGAGCAGCACTTTAAAACATGATCAGTACAGCAGTGCTACCTCTCCTTGGCAATATCCACAGGTGAGCTGCTCTTTAACAACTCCTTTAATGTCTCAACAACATCAAAGCTTTTTTCTCAGCACCTGGAACTGTTCTTTGAGCACCTCATGTCTCTGTTACCACACAATGCTGTTGTGAATATACACTCATACAAACTGTGGCATATATTCTTATTTACTTGAGTTATTCCTTATCTTTTGGGGGTTGAAAAAATTCATCACTGAAAGAGCTGGGTTTGTTTTGTTTTTTTTTCCAGGCAATCTGAGAATCATGACCATCTAGACTCTGATGAGTGCCAGTGGGAGAGAACTAAACAGAACAGTGACCACACACAACTTCTTCCAGCAATGCATTGATCCAGCAGTGCAGCTCCATTCATTCCCCACAAATAGGAGCGAGATGCTCATGACAGCACTCAAAGAGAAACCAGACATTGTTGAAGAAAGTCTCACAGATATGTGTGCTTAGCAGAAAGATTTTTAAATGTAGAGTCTGATGAAGGAATAGAGATGGAAGCAAGTTTTAATGTCAAAGAAAATAATTGCTGAGCCAGTCTTATTGGATGACCAAGGAGGCAAAAGGTGTCTCAGTTAGAAGGGGTTTTTATGGCTTAGAGCAAAGGATAAACCCACCCCAAACAAGTTGTTTTTACCAAGCAGAAAGATAGCACAGGCAAACAAGTCAGCAAAGTTGCAAGTAGAAAAAAGGTCTCAGAATTTTCCACTGCAAGAAAACTGAAAAATAACTTCTGGCTTAAACTGTAATGTACGAACTTTTAGTGATTGGAGAACAGTAACATGAGTATGGTAATTACAGTAGTTGTGATAGGCTACAGATAAAAGTTAAGGTATAGATTGGTTCTGCTGTATTAAGATGCTCAGCAAAGAAAAGTATAGAATGCACTTTAACCAAAAGTAAAGTATATCATGCATTGTAACCAAAACCAAGGGGTCTCTAGGCCTGCCTGCAGCTGGAGCTGACAGCTGTAGGCACAGCTCTGTCACCTACAACCCTGGACTGCTGTAACACCTTGGATGTAATAAAGTGCATTTTGGAGAGGCCCCTGGAGTCCTGCATCCCTCATTTAGACTCTTACAAGACATCCTTCAGGTCTGACAGCTGCAGAAGAGCCTGCAGACCTCAGAACAGAAGGAACACCCAATTCTAAGTTATGAGGAACAGCTATATTTTGTTACAGGAGCATATGAGGAATCCCCACCTGTGAAAATGCAGGGCTCCATTGCACATGTGGCAGGACTGTCTATGATTTTCCTCTCTCCTGTTTTGCCTCCCAGCTGCTCTGTCTGTGTGCAGCTCTGTGCAGCAAGGGGCTCCTTTTCACCCTGTCCTTGCAGGGCTGGCAGTTTATTGCAGGGAGAATTCAGGTCAGTGTGTACGACATGGGAACAATCAAGTCTGAGCTTGAGCCTCAGGGTAATGTCCTATTTCTCCAAGCAAAATCTCTTTTCTTATGAATTAATGGTTTGTCTGGTCACCATCGATCTTTCTTCAGCTGATCTTTTCTCCATTGATCTTTTCTCAGCAAGAGCAATGCCAGTCAGCTAATGCACTGATCTGAGAGCTGAGTACAAATGCAGTCAGCACCTGGGAGGGCTCCTCAGAGGCTCTGCTACCCCTGCACTTGTCCACATCTTTGTCATGCAGAATAGTCCTTGAGAAGCTCTCAGGGAAATGATATCAAGATGATCAGGTGTTGGTTGTGGTGTTTGGAGAGGAGAGGGAAGGAGGGACTGCCCCAAGGTCTCAGGGTGCCTGCAGGGTGCTGCTGTTTGAGCAAGGGCTCGGAGCTCCCTCCTGCACCAAAATGTTTGACAGGATGTTCTGGGGAGAAAGCCCGAGGTGTTAAAAGTGAAAAGGAATCAATCCATGGAGCTAAGATGACTCACTAACATTCCATAAAGCCCTTTGGAGTGTTTAAATAGGAATAAAGCACAGCATTAAATATTTATTCACATATGCATTTCCTCTTGAAATAAGTAAGCTACTTTGCATATGCTCTACCTCGTCTGCTTTCTAGAGAGACAATAATAAATCAGATGTTTTCAAAACCATCTCCACATGTCATATTGTTGAGTTTCTTGGAATGTAATGCTCTGGTCGATGTATGGAGAGCTACCATAGGTATCACTGGTAAAAGTAACAGTCATTTGGTACAGCTGAACTCTATTTGACCATCAGAGGAAGAAAAGAGGTATAAAGCACCATTATAGCAGCTCTCAATTTTTTTTCTTCTATTCCAACCCTAGTACTTTAGTGCAGAGATAGCTCTATCAATCATTTAAAACCACTGACCATACCTTGCACCAGCTATCAGCCATAGTTCATACTGAGCTTTCTGTGTGCTCCAAATGGCTTTACACTTTATGTGCAAAGCTGGGTTGAAAATTTATAGTTGCTTTCCTTCTGACACCTGGATTTCCCACCTGGAAAATAAACTCCTTTAACTACTTTAAATCTTCATGAATTTCTTGCTGCCTGTATCTCCAAGGGCTGGGTTGTGGCTGCTCCTGCCTGCCCATGCCATGAAGCAATAATCCTATTCCACTGTGTGTGAGTCTGCCTGATTCATGGGCTCCAGACACAAAGCAATAAGCAGACACTGTATCCTCATTTAAACCCAGCTTCTCAAAAACAGTTAGGAATCTAACAACTCAATTTCAAAGGAATTTGGTGCCCAAATGTGTCTGAGTCTGATCTCTGGTCCCTGCCCCAAGACAGAGAACCAGAGACAAGAGAAGAGTGCAGGTGAGTTTGTTAACACCTGTTCCAGCCAGCAGCATTGGGATTTGTCATTAGTATAGGCTTAGAAGAAAATATTTTTTTCCTAATACACCACAACTTGTTTTCTAGTATTCTTCAGAAAATCTTTCACTGGGTTGTTAAGGGGGATACAGTATGAAGGTGATATAGAATGTAATCTTATCCCCCAGTGAGTTGCAGCTGGACCTTATTACTAAAAATTAGGAGCAGGCCTGATGTTAACAGGCCACACCTGTAGACAATAAGAACAGTGGCATAAAAGAGTGGAGTGGGAAAGGGAGAGGTGATCTGGAGTCAGGTGGCTGCTGTAAGGACCAGGAACAGTCAGTGCTTAGAGGAGATGCCTGTGAGAAACATTGAGGAGGTATGAAACTCTGACAATATGGAACCCTTACAATGTAGTGATAATAGAACTCTTGATATATAAGAAAACAGGGTTGTTCAGTTTTAGGCTCAGAACACAGCATTTTTGCCTTTCAGTACCTGTAATGTTGTAAATGCACTTCTGTGTACCCTAAACATCACACAGCTAGGTATATTTATATGGCTGTCTTTAAAATTATTCTGTTTAGAAGCAACCGTGTTTTTAGAGAGGACTGTCATTGTCACCAAACCTGTCTCAAAGCTATAGCCAGCAGCACAAGAATATCCTCACAGACACCCCCATAGATGGGGAATATGTGCAAACATAGAGTAACAAGTCAGTCAGAACAGGGGAGTTACAGAAAAGGTTTCATTCTTAATAATAAGCTGCACAGGTCTCTGAAGGGAGATTCTTTCTTGCCATTTCTGTTTGGGACTCATGGACCGCACTGGCCATTCCCAGCACATCCAGAGCAAGAAATAAGTAAGATTTTCTTTTACTGTGAGGGTGTTGAGGCTCTGGCACAAGCTGCCCAGGGAAGCTGTGGCTGCTCCATCCCTGAAAACATTCAAGGCCAGGTGAGATGGGACTCTGAGCAGCCTGATCTGGCTGCAGATGTCTCTTTTCATTGCAGGGGGTTGGTCTGAGTGGCCTTTAAGAGTCCCTTTGACCCCAAGGCTCTCTGCGAAGTGGAGGAATTTGTTTCCCCGATGGCAGAACCCTTTTCACCTCTCCGGGCCTGCAGTCTGCAAGCTCTGCACTGGGAAACCCTCTCAGACTTACAGAGGAGCTGTGCAAAGGTGAGAGATGTGATCAGAGTTTCTATGATTTACTCCCACAAAAGGCGTTGGAGCTCGTTTTTTGCCACGGAACTCCTCCTGGGAGGTGGCCTGAGCAGCTCCCTGGGAGCACCATAAATGCCCTGCAGGCACTGCAGAAAACAAAGCCAAGGAATTGCAGAGATGCTGAGAGATCTGGTACCCTGTGCTGTGGAATTGAAACGGTGCTTCCAGAGGTACCTCCTCCACATTCCAACCATTATTCTGTGTTGGTTTAATCAGAGGGCCACCTTATTATGTTCAGCTGGAAATCAACCCAGACCTAATGCACTGGACTGCTGCTTTTAATACAGTTTACCTACCATAAAAGTTAAAAATAAACTCTAGCTTATTCCACTTACTGAAAAGTCAGTTCAACATGTCATGGGGCTTATTAGCACACTGAGAATGTTCTTCATGCCTTAATACTAGGGCAGGGCTCTGATGTAAAAATGAAATGAAACTATTTAAATTGACTTGGATACTTATTAGGGAGAGGGTTTAATTTAATTCCCTTTTCTGTTTTTCTCTCCTTTATAGAAGCAGCCATCTGGGCTTGATAGGAGGTAGGGCAATGACAAGTCTATTCTGTGAAAAACACTATAATTTTTAAAACACTATTACCAAATGAGACTCAATAGGCAAAGTGTGTAAGTGAAAAGTGATTTGCCTTGTGGAAAAAAAAAAGTACATTCTAGCTGTATGCTATAGGGATCTTATGCTGCTAATTGGAAAACTCAAATTTGTAGACATTTGCAAGTTGAACAGGTGACAATAACTGGTGATAACCAAGGACTAATTATCTCAACTGGGAATTAACCATCAGGTGTTCTGAGCTAAATAAAAGGGGAGGGAAAACTTGGAATAGCAATGTGTTCTATTTATGTTGAAAGAATTAGCAGAATTTTATGTGGGATTGAAAAAAAAAAGTTAAATGAAACAAATACTTTCTAGGCCAGTACTGTGTGTGACTACTGTGGTTCTATTTTTTAAAGAAGTTAAACTGGGGGGAGTGGAGGAAATAATAATGTAGAGTGGTATGATTTGCTTGCTGAAAAAAACCAACCCTCTTTGTTCTCTTTTGAATTCTGCTAAAGTGAAAAAAGAGCCAGGTTAGCAGTTCTTGGAATTAAAAGGGTTTGATTGAAATTGTTATTTATTATTGCAGTTGGAAATGCTCAGCCTGGCGTCGGTCTGGGGGCAGGAAAGGCTCAGCTGCTGCTGATTGCCAGGGCAGAGAGAGCAGAACGGGGCAGATCCACCCCAGGCTGCAGAATTCCTGCCTGGTGCAGCACCCAGACCTGATTCCACACTGCTGATTCCACCCTGCTCCCATTCCCTGCACCTTAATGCCCATTGCAAAAGTTAAATTCTGACAAGTCAGGATGAAAGAAGAGAGGGCCCTGGAGGGTAGCAGGAAAATGACAGAACAGCAAGAGAGCTACAGCAAACAGTGCCCTTCTCCTCCTCTCCTACCATTCACACAGGGTTTTTATTCTTGCATTCTGTTTGTCTGACACTCCAAGTGAACAAAAGTGACAGCACTTTAAAAATAATATCAAATTCTGAAAGCAGTCAGAACCTTAAATTGGAATTTCAGTCTTTGACATTGGAAACAAACATACAAGACAATTGTTAGCATTCTGCATTGTGCAGATAAAGACACAGACTAGTAGCAAATTCTTCTGAGAGACATGCCTGATAAGATTATAAATTAGGTTTTACAGAGAAAGTGCACTTAAAGAGAGATTTAATTGTTTGCCAATAAAAATCTCATGTTGCATGGAGATTTCAGAGCTCATTTTAACAGTTGTTACTATTCAAATGCCTTGTTTTAACACTTTAGGGGTTTGTTTGGTGTGTTGGGTTTATTGAATTAATTGTTCTCCCTCAAAGTTTCACTGACTATTATCCTGACTTTTGAGTGTGGTTTAAAATTTTGCTTCCTCTTGCAAAGTCTATATTGCCGTGCAAAAGAGGGAAAATAAGGTATATAAGTACAAAATCTTTCATTTTCTTTAGATTTAAAAAAAGCTGAGCTGTGGAGGTTACAACTGTGAGACTGGGTGCCCTGTACTGTTGGGCAGCTCACCCTTGACATGTGTCTGAATTTTTGGGCATGTCAGCTCTGATGTTGGACTTTGGGGTTCATTCAAACCACTGGCAAAGTCCTGAGGATAAATAAAAATAAGTTTGTAGAGATACCTGGGGAAGATGGTGTTTAACCTCAGCTGAGTCTAAACTGCAGCCACAGATGTCAATGAAGCTGCATCAGAAATCAGTAAAGAGTCCTCAAACACTTTCATTGGATAAATTTCCTTAAACAGCCAAGGATTTTCATCCTAACACTGTTACTTGGATTTAGGGAAATGGTTCTGAATGCTTAGCACAAAATGTTTGGTAAATTCTCCTTGTCTGCATCAACAGGTGTCAATGTGTAGTTGCTCTGGAAGGATGAATCTGTTAGTGGAGGTAACACAGCTGCCCCTTTATGGGAGATTAAGCCCTGGGGGGCTTATCTGAATCCCATTTAAGTAGTAAAAATACAACTGACAGGTCTTTGGATCAGGGCCACTGGGAATGCCAGTTCTTTGGCATTCACATCACTGAATTTGGAAATATAATTTCCATATACATTCACTAATCAGCATTGGTAATCAATTGAAACCTCCATGTCTGCACACCCACAGTGGAAGACAAGGTGGATTTCTGCTAGGGCATCAGCCAGGTTTTCTTCACATCAACTCTTCAGCCTCCCAGTTTCTACATATTTCACCTTCTGTTTTCAGCAAACATCATCCTTTGCATCAAAGGGCTTGGGGATGTCCATTTTTTGCTGACACATTTGTGCTGTGCTTTATTTATGCATCATCAAAGTATGGCACTGCCCAAAAGGTGAAAGACCTCTCTCCCCTTTAACTCATTTCCTGAGCAGACCAATATCACCCAGCTTCAGACACTGACAAATGTAAATTGAGGTCCGTGAAATTAGAAAAGTGCTGAACTAGAGTACACAGAAAAGTGTGACATTCTCCTGTGGTGAATAACAATCTAATATAATATCTCCCATAATGAGAAACTTGGATGTGGGATATGCTTTACCTATTTGTGATGTACATAGTAAAACCTTCCTAATGCTCTTGATGCACAGAGAAATTGCACACCCCGAACTCTATTAATGCTGCTTTTGTATATCCAGCAGCAGGGAGAAGAGACTCTTTGCAAGGTTAAACTGAGGGTCAGAGCACTCTTTTGAACTTTCTTGCAGCAGTTTCTCACAGTGCAGCTGCTGAGGTGGTGGCCATGTACTTGCTGAGGTACTGAATTCCTGAGTAGATATTTAGAATTGGAAAACAGAAGCAAAAAGCTTCTTAAACATCTCTCATAGCTTCCAACATTAATTATTAAAGGAGGATGCTTCCAGAATCTTAAAAGGCAGCTTTTTTTTTCCTTTCCTGAGTTTGTAGATTCATCAGAAATAATGAGAGGGCAGCTGTGTCATATCCATTTCAGAGGATTCCTGATAAATTTTCGAAGTGTTTCTCCTGTTGATTGTTTACATAGAACATCTTGGTCTATGAAAAAGTGGGGTTGTTATTTTGTTGTTTTGCATATATCATTATATAGTTTGAGCATTCTCTGCAATATTTTCTATTAGCTCAAGTGAGTGGAAAAGAAAAATGGTTCTTAACACCATTCTAATTTTTTTTTCCTCACAATTTATTTTTTTTCTAGTCACAATTGTAGAGCACAATCTGCTCTACTGTTGACTGAAAATGGACTGGGTTTCACTTGGGATTTAGTAGAGATTAAAAAGCCGTGATGAAATTTCAGTTGGTGTGGTTTATTGATGGTTTAGGACAGAAGAAGAAAATATCAAGGTAATATTTTGATCTTCATGTGCTTTTAGACACCTTAGTGCAGAGCTAATTAGCAGTGTGTTCAAGCTGAAATTTCAATAAAACTGCACCTTGGCCACCCTGAGCAAGGCAATAATCCATAATAAATAGGTGCAGTAATTAAACACCCAATGCATGGTTCCAATTCTGGGAATGCTTAAACGTATCTGTAATCTGGCATTTCTGAGAAGCCCTACAGACTCTGAAAGCTTTCTTCCCAGAAGGAAGGTTGTTATTTTGGGAGCAGCCTTGGGGTGCATCCCTGTAGAATTTGGGTTTGCAAATCAGTTCCATTGCTGGGGTGCAGGGCCTGAGCATGCCATGGTCCCCCTCTGCTCCACACAGCTCCACTGCTTTGGCCTCAAGCTGTCCTATTTGGCTTTTTTTTTTGCCAAAAAAATTGCACAGCATCCCCCCAGAGGTTAGTGCTGGTCAAGATGGCAGATGACTCCACACAATAGCGTGGTAACCTGTGCTGTATCTGCTTCTGGTGCCCTGGATTTTGGTGTTCAATGGAAAACAACAATAAGTTCATGGAGCTTTGCTGCCTCTGCCAAATGTGACATCTTTCAGAGTATAACATGCTGAAAAGCTTGCACAGTCTGTGCCAACTGCATGATTTAGCTGCTATAAAATCCCTCTGAATCAAAACCGTTTTGAAATAAAGAAGAACCAGCCTGAGAATTTCATTGCACTGTTGGATATCCACTCAAAGATCAATCACCTGTCCTCATTCTGTATTCCTGCTGTATTTTTCAGCTTAATCTTTTCTAAAGCTTACCTATTTCATTTAGGCTGGAATTTTAAAAGACTGGCAATTGCATGCAGAGGCAGAGAGTCAAGAGTGAGAAGTGTCAAACCTGGACAGCAAAGTTCTGTAAAAATTGTATTGTGCCATTAAAAAAGGCAATCTTTCTTCCTTTTTTGTTTTTGTGAAACTCTGTAATGCCCAGATATGCTCAGTGTAAGTTTTCCAGAGTTTGGCATGCTACTATTCCTGAATTCTGTCCTGCCCTAAGATTAGATGGTGCAGAAAACAGGGCTGGCTGCAAGGGAACAGTTTTACCCACCTGATTCTCTTCAGTTTTCCCCTCCAAATAAAGTTTATAACAATATTTACCACATTTCAAACTCTCTGTGAACGTCCAAGCCTAGAAGCTCAACCAAGTGACTTGTTCAGAAATTAAATGAAAAGAAAATCTTAAGGGATGGTACATGAAGTATTTGAAAGTGTATCAGTAAAGGATTTGTTATATGTAGGAAAAATTCTTCTCCCTTGGACTTTTGCACTAAAAGGATGTTTAAACAACACAGAGCAATGCAAAGTAGTGGAATGATGTGAAAGGATTATAATTATTGTATTAACTTGTTGGTTCACTCTGAAACATTTCTAAAAGAGCCACTCTGGAACAGATTAGTAAAATGATAAAGTATCATTGCAACATCTGATCAAAAATTCAGTAAGTTAATTAATGCTCCTTTTGTCCTAATAGCTTATATAATGAGATGAGAGTTTGCTAAATTAAGCATGGCAAAAAAAAAAAAAAAATTTGTCAGCAGTTTGGCATAGGGTGGGTTCATGTACCCAAAGTTGTTATAAGACTTACCAGCATGGCAGAGCTCCTGTGTGGGCTGTTTCTGTGCATTTCCATGTGTGTATTTGTGTGTGTGAAGGCTCCTGCCCAGCTCCTGCAGCCCTGGGGCTGTGGGAAGGATTGTGAGCAGTACTCACCAAAGGTATTTATCATCAACTGTTTAGAATATTTGATTACGAATTTACATAGGAAAGGCAACAGCCTCTAATGAGAGTATAAATCACCTTGGAATGGTGCCTTGACTGGGATGGAAGTGAGAACCCTTTGTGTTCGCCCTGAGAGCATGCTAATAGGGGTGCATATTTATTTCTAGGCCATGCAATTAAAAACAATTTGAAGAACTAATGTTCCAGCAAGTAGAATAATGACTGGAGAGCAAAGTATGGATAAAAATGCTTTCTTCCTTCTCATGATGAAGGGTTTGGTCTTGACTTTCCATTTTTTTCTAGCATTTCTTTTGTGAAGATCTGGTTCTGAGTCTGGTGTAGTACTTCTGAAAAGCTGTTCATTGTCCCCTTTCTTTTTATTAAACATTTTCTGGGGGAAGGATGAGTTCTGAGAAGAACTTTGTCTCTCCATTCCTTGTGGAGAGACAAAATGAAGGTGTGCTGAGCTGATGGCAGTAGATGGTGACTGAGAAGGCCTTGCTTGGGAGGCAGCAAATCAGAGATCAGCTGGAGTTTCGTGGTGGAAAGTGACCAGGAGGGAACAGGATCCTTCACCAACACAATAAACACCTTTAGGAAAACACTGCTGTGCCAAGGGCGGACTGGTTTCTTCATCTCTTCATGCTCTTCTATCAGCTTAGGAAGAATTTGCTTCAGGCTGAAGGGAGGGGAGAATAAAGTCAGAATAAAGACACATAAAGCACAGTGTGACTGAGGCAGAGTCTTTGCTGCTGTGTCACACAGCTTTGGTGAGACCCTGCAGAGCCACTGACTGCACAACCCCACTTGTGGGGCTGCTGAGAGAGAAAGAGAAAATATTAATTACTGACTTATTTCAGCTGATGTTTGAGCAGTGCTTTCAGCTGCCTCCAGAGGTTCATTGCAGTGCAGCTCATCATGAGACGTCTGGCAGGTTTCTGTGTTTATTAATTTGACTCAGGTCATCCCTGCAGTTCAGCCTGGGGGCTAAAGCAGACCATGTAACCCATTTAATATTAAGCTTCTGTCATCTAAGTACCAGAGCAGACAAAATTTAAGCTGCATGCATAATTTACTCTCATTTCAAAGTTATTCTGCTTGTACTGGTGGTGTGTTGATTACGAGGAAACATACATAGAGAGAAAATGCTGAATTTAACTTAATAAATGAGGAAAGTCCGTGAGATCTGTAAAATTCCCAGTGAGGAGTCCTGGCTGGGTCTTTGCTTACAGGAAGTGTCCTGAAGCATCTGAAGCTCAGGTGAATCAGGACAGATTCCATGGGGTCTGGGCTCATCCCTCCCTGTCATACATGCTGGTTCCCCTCTCTGCTGGAGACCATAGGGAAGGGAAGTGTCCACATATTTAATGATTTTGTGGAATCAGTGCTGCCCATTCTAGCTTGGTTCTCAGCCTTGGCAATTCCATATGTCTGCTTCTCTTATTGTATTTTTCCTGTCAGGTTTTGAAGAGGGCTCGTTCCAGATGTAACAGTGATGGTTGTTTCTAGTATGGCTCAGGATTTCATCTGAGAGAGTCGATCTCTATTTCTTGATTTATTTTGTGTGTGCAGCACTTCTTGAGTGTATGCTATTAAACCTCCCTTTAGAAATTTTTCCCTCCCTTATTTTCCCCCTCTAATAAGAAGAAATAGGTACATTTTGTTCTGTCTCTTAATGGCTGTTTTTATTCTAAGTATTTATGGCCTTAACAGGAGCAGAGTTAATACCGTATGATCTCAATATTCTTCCAACATAGTTATGCAGCCATCTTACATTTATGACCTTTTTCCCCTATAATTAGTTCCAGCTGAAATTAGATTCAGTGAGAGCCTCACTCCAATTACAGCCAAATCTGAATAAAACTGATTCCACTGTGGTTGTCTGGAGGAAAAGGAATAAAAAAAAAAGGAAAGAAAAAAAGAAGAAAAAGCCCTTTCCAGTTTCACTGTAGATAACTAAGTCTTGCATCTCTGCAGTACATCTGCATTTAATAAAAGTGAAAAGGGTTTAAGGGCCAACCCTGGAGAGAGCAGAAAATTCTCAGCTCTGCCAACAACTTTGAGCAAAAGTCCCTTCAGTTCTCCATGGCCCCTCAGGAGGGGCCCAGACCCAGGAGTGTGGCTGTGTGCTGGAGCAGAGTGGGGCTGGGCAGGGCCTGTGTGGGGCAGGATGTCTCTGCCCTGACACCCTGGGGAGCTCAGGACCAGGCTCCTGGTGCTGCACACCTGCAGCCACGTTTCCCTTCACAGAGAAAAGCAAGGCACGACTTCCCAAGAATATTTCTGGGTTTCACGTTCTCTGAGCCTCAGAGAAGGGAAGGACAATTCTTATCTCATTTGCTGTGCCTGTGTTATGCCAAAGTAGAATGCAATATTGTAACAGTGGTCACAGGGGTCTTATGTAGAAGGAAGAGATGGAGATCTGACTCCATATTTCAGAAGGCTTGATTTATTATTTTGATATATATTACATTAAAACTATACTAAAAGAATAGAAGAAAAGGTTCTCAGAAGGCTAGCTAAGCTAATAGAAAGGAATGAATAACAAAGGTTTGTGGCTCAGACAGAGAGCCGAGCCAGCTGGGTTGTGATTGGCCATTAATTACAAACATCCAACATGAGACCAATCACAGATGCACCTGTTACATTCCACAGCAGCAGATAATCAATGTTTACATTTTGTCCCTGAGGTCTCTCAGCTTCTCAGGAGGAAAAATCCTAAGGAAAAGATGTCTATGACTCAATATGGAGATTGTTTACCCAGTGATGGTGTTTTGTTTCCTTGTCCTGTCAGGGCCAAGTGTCTGTGTGTGTGGACTGCCAGGTGACAGTCATGAGATTCTGTGTGTTGGAGTTGAGTGCTTGGCAGATTCAGTTTAGATGTAATGTAATATAATGTAATATATAATAATATAGTATAATAAAGTAATTAATTAACTTTCTGATAAGATGGACTCCTCATCATCCTCTCTCCTCCCTCAGGGGTGCTCTGTGAATACCATGGGAGGTCCCTGCTCCTGCGCAGAGGGGTTGGGATGCACACAGAAAATCCAGGGAGGGATGGCAGCCATTTGGGCATCCTCCCTTCCCTGGGAGGGCACTGGATGTGTGGGGATGAGGAGAAACCCCTTGTGGCACCTCACAATGAGGGCATCTGGGTGAGTCTGGATCCCAGCCCTTTAATGCAGCTGTGCCCAGCACAGCTGGAACACAAACAGTGCTCTCTCCAGAAACTTCCCAGGTGTTGAATGCCACAAAGAAATGCAAGGAGTTGCTTTGAATTCAGAGCTGTATTTTGTATTAGCCAAATGCATCAAAAATACCATGAAGCCTTTCTGCCATTATCACAGATATTTAGCTGGGATTAAATGTTTGTTTACCTCAGATGGGTTTGCAGCCAGGTTTATACTTTTATCACCTCCAGATTGGATTACTGTAATCCTTTATTTGCACATTATCCTCAGGTATTTTCTTTTTATTTTTTTTTCTTCTTCCCCCTTTCATTTTTGGCTGCAGGGTCTGTGCAGAAAAACAAAAATTGATTTCTGGCACCCGGAGGAGTAAATTATCTCTTATCCTCTCTGAAATCATTGTCATATTGGGTTCTGATTCCAATCCAAATTGATCTTCAAATTAGATTCTGGATCAATGATAGCCTTATAATGGAAAGACACTGCTAAGGCTCCTACCAGCTGCTGTGACCCACAGAGGCTGATGAAAGCATCTCATGGCTGTGTATAATCTCAGAAAAATTAATGCACATCCAGTCCCATTAGCTCAGTGCTATCTGTTCCATCAGGGCCATAATGTGCTTGGGGTCAGCAGTGCCTTTAGCCATCCTCACACAGCCAATTCCCCATTCACATGGGGCGCCTGGCCCTTCCCACAAAGCTCTGCAAAGTTTTGGCAAGGGAAAAATGTTGTGTTTCTAACCCTGAGCCTTCAATTCCAATTAAGTGCCTTCTGAGACACAGTGAAATGGCCCTGCAACATTAAGTGAAATGAATCCAGAGATTAATTAAAGTTTTATATTAAAAATTGACAATTTAAGGAATAAGAATAAACATTTAGTGAACAGATAGAAGATCCAGTATTCTCCAAAGCCCCTCCAAGACACAGGAATTGCAGCTGAGGTGCAATTTCCCTCCAAGCTTTTCTAGGCACTTAGTATTTCAGGAGTGATTTATCTGGAAATATGTGTGAGTTATTTTGAGGCTTCTATGATTATATCATTTGATGAGATTTTTTTCTTCCCTTTTTTGCACTGAGGACTTTAAAGTGAGAGAGACAGTCCATAGATAGCTTGTGGTTTGTTTAATTAACTGGCTTTCTTTTTATGGATGGCTGCTTGCAAGGCTGTTCTTTCATTTAGTGATTGTTTTTGTTATTAATGGTTTCAGACAGAGCTCTTCACGTATCAAGTGCAAGTTTTTGCAAAGCCAATGAAGGAATCACACAAGAGGATTTTTTTCTCTCCTCTTTCCTACCACTCATGTTTATTTTCTGTGGTGTTGCTCTCTGTGGTCTGCTGTGGTTGTTAACACTTTCCATCAAAAAACAATGTTCAGGAGCTCAAAGTTTTCTCTCTCAAATTTGCCGAGTGCTGCTTGTTTGGCAAAGGTGTCAAGAAACACTGATGTCCTTAGTCCTAAATAAGAGGGAGGGGCAGCCCAGGAGAATAAATTTGATTACGTTTATTGTTCATAAACACCTCCTCAAGTAAGTGAGGAGGTGTTAAATATGTGATATTGTGGTAGGAGGGTCTCTGTGTTGCCTGTAAGAGGTGAGGATAGAAGACAAAAAGGAAATTATTTATATGTGACTGAGGGAGGTCAATAATGTAGGTGCTGATTAACAATTGGGAGGTGAAATAACTGTTATTTGCCTCCCCCTCAGATATTACATTCTTTTCTTTCACCAAAGGGAGCTGAAAGCTATTATTCAGGTGAGCCCCTCTTGTTACAGCCATCCTGTGAAGGTCCAAATCATTCCCCAAGGAGCCACTCATTCCAGTGGCTTTTTTTCACTCACACTTCAGTCTGTAGTTGTCCAGTCCAGCCAAAATCCAAGTCACTACGGAGAGAGGCAGCCCCAGCATCTCTGCTTGCTCATTCCCACAGCTCTACTGCTGCTGGAAGTAGCAGCCATTTTATTACTCAAATCAAAGATCTCTTATTTTCAGAAAGATCAGCTCCTCATAATGGCCCAGTCCAAGTGTGCATGAGCACTTCCATTGCAGGACTGAGGGGAAGGAACAGCAAGGTGAAGGAGGCAGGACTGTGTTTTGCATGGGAAATTACCCTTTAAAATCAAAGGTGAGGAGTTTGGGTTCCTGATGGTCCCTGCCCTACTGTGATGGTGTTCACAGGGGTCTGAGGATGAGGGAAGAGATGAGGATCTGACTCCATGGTTCAGAAGGCTTGATTTATTATTTTATGATATATATTACATTAAAACTATACTAAAAGAATAGAAGAAAGGATTTCGTCAGAAGGCTAGCTAAGAATAGAATAGGAAAGAATGATAACAAAAGCTTGTGTCTTGGACAGAGAGTCCAAGCCAGCTGACTGTGATTGGCCATTAATTAGAAACAACCCCATGAGACCAATCACAGATGTACCTGTTGCATTCCACAGCAGCAGATAATCATTGTTTACATCTTGTTCCTGAGGCTTCTCAGCTTCTCAGGAGGAAAAATCCTAAGGAAAGGATTTTTCATGAAAAGATGTCTGTGAAGACAAAGAAGTGTCACCCCAGTGAGGATGGGGACAGAGGGCACTGCCAGCAGCAAGAGGGGAGGCTGTGTCAGTGCCAGCCCAGTCTGTAATAACCATGGGAGGAAGGTTTTGCACACAGCTTTGGAAGTTCCTATTCTCTGTGTCTTCATCTATTTCCCAGTCAGTTCCACCAGAGTTTGTTTCAGTCAGGCTGGAGGAACTTTGTGTGTAGTGCCTGCTGAGTCATATTTCCTTCTAGCATCATACCTTTGAGTATTTTACCCACTCCATTTATCTCTTCTACTGCCAAAATCTTTTCCCTTTATCTTGTTAACTCAGTATGTATGTGTTGCTCTTCTCAGGCTGAGGGAGTGAAAGTAAATACAAAAATGAGAGCATGGGGACCATTTCAGGAAAATAGGAATGGTCAACTATTTTTATCTTTCCCTTCTGAAGGGAAGGAGGTGAGCATTTTCTGACAAGAAACTCTTTAATAGTTAAAGTTTGTTTTAAGCCCATGTCAAATCTCAGGCTCTTCTGAGAAGTGAAACCTCTCTTCTCATGGGGCTGAATCATTCAATTGTGTCTCCAGGCTCTGGCCTTAAACATTTCTTTATTGCATGAGTGCAGAAGAGCTGAATCTGCTTATGGTTTCTCATTGGAATGCATTATAAAATCTTTTGTAAATGTGTGAATGCTCCTTGCAGTTACAGGGATCCAGGGTCCCATTAAAATAAACAGAATGCCCCAATAGCTGCTGTAAGACACTCAAAGCATCTGTTTCCCAATGCACTGGAGAGCTTGCACTGGGGACTGACTTAATAAAGGTGACTTGGATATAGAGACAAGCACAGAGGATGAAGGTAATATAATTTTAGGGGCACACAGAAGCCTTACATTCACTGCTGCTGTTGGTAAGAAGGATTAAATTGCTGAAATAATAATCAGGAGAACAAGAACAAACTCTCCTAGAGAAAGCAGAAGCTGAAGGTTTCTGTTCAGGCAGTAATTTGAGGCAAAGCTTTTGGGATTCAAAGTTTCACGGGAGTACAATGGTTTGGAAAAGAGCAAAGAAACTTTTTGTTTCTTCATGCACATAAGATGTATTTTAACGTAACAAATTACAGTGGCTAAGTACAGCTCCTTTGACTGGAACTATAATACTTCACAAGCCAGAAGAGCTTCCTTTTCTAGACTATAGAGAAACCACTGTGCTGTTACTTGTTATTCTCATCTATCAGCAACAGTGTGTGTGCAAGTGATAGATTTTCACTGGCTGTAGTGGAAATAAAAGCATCTCAAGAAAGGCCACTGCTGTGCCAAATGGTGGTGGGAAAGCACCAAGATGAAAGCCTTGTCCAGCCTATGTTGGACACAGGGAAACAATGTTTTCCTGATTATAAAACATGTCATAGTTTTCTTTACCAGTAAATAAATGAAAAATCCCAACATCAAGGGTGATCTCTTGCTTTACGTCTCTCATTTAGAAAGGAAACATTGGCCACAAGTTGTTCTATCAGTAGCCAAAGTATGGCATGCTGTGAAACATTGAGAAAATCAAGTTTCTAAAAATGTTTAATTTTCTTTACTTGTCCTTTCCTTTTTTAAAAAGCCCTACCTAAACCTCACTGTCAAAGTCACAGGTAAAACATATCTCAAACTTAGCATAGTCTCTCATAATTTGGTCTGTATAAAATCTTTCCAAAAGTTGGTTGATTTTATCTGCTGAATAATTTGAGGCTTCCTTAGACCCAAGGGGTCCAAGAGAACAAGGACTGAAATCCCTCACGAGTCCTTTTAAGCTCTAACTTTGTTATAAAGTTGTTTGTTGCTGAATTCTAGGCTGTAATAAAATAATGATGTTGATTGTGATTGCCTGAATGGGAGTAATTTCAGGGAAAGTCTTCTCTGGTTGGAGGAAAATGTGGTTTGTCAAATACAAAAATTTTGAGAGACATATTTTAATGATGTTTAATTTACTTTGAGCAGCACTTTCCAACTAAGTGATATGTGTGTTTTATTTTGTTGCTTGTCAAAAATGGAAGAGTAACACCTTCAATTTTGAAATTACTTTTGATTTTATGTATCCATTGTACAAAAACTAATTTCAAAATCAAACCAAACTTCTTCACAAATTAATGTTTAATTTTTATGTTAGTAGTAGTAATAATGGTATCAAAATAAGAATTAGAAGTTGTACACTGGAATGTTCTGCCCAGCTCATAGCAGCAAACAGCTTAGGTGACTCATTTCTAAAGCAGGTCGTGAACACAACCTTGTTCCTGTCATCTTAGTTCATTTTTATTTTATTTTTGCCAGTGGTCCTGTGTATGAACAGACCCTAGGCACCTTCTGAACTACCCTTAAAGCTCCTCTGGTTCTTGCCCAGCATTTACATTATCTCCTGCAAATGTGTACAGAGAACCATAAATGTGGGCCTTCCCTTTGGCTGGAACAGGCAAATGGGCTTTTTTCTTTTGTATTCCTTAATTTGAAAATATTTTCCCTCATATTATTAGTTTGTATTGCCCAGACTGGGATACATGAATGGTCTTGGGCTTTCAAAGCGAATTCAAGGCGAGATCAAGAACATGTGGATATTTGTAAACAGCCCATGCCAACATGTCTTGGTGTGAGACTGAGCCCTTGCCATGCCCAGTGCATTCCATTTTCACTGGATCCCAAATGTGGTGCCTAAATATCCTTGTGAACACTGCTGTAAAGAAAACCTGAGCTGGTGCCAGAAGTACACAAAGTTCTTTCATTTGTAATTTGCCTCACAAAACATATCAGCTGCCTTTGTTTTCATGAAAGGGTGCATACAGTACTGTATTCCTGAGTGGGAATGGATGGGGAAAAGCCTAATCATTGTAATTATATGACTGAAAAAGAGGCTCTTGACACATTAAGGCACATAAGGGAAGAAAATACCATACAGGGAAGGAATTTGTTCATCATATTCAGAAGCATGTTTAAAAGGAGGCTGCAATAAGCATCAGAAAGTAACCTAGTGGTTTACAATTACCCACTTGCTTGTTGATCCACTTCATATTTCTTTTGTAATTCAATGAATCAAGCATTGAAAAGAAAATGTGTGGATGGAATAAATATCCCCCATTACACAAAGCAAGGACAAAACTCCATGCTGAAGCGTGGAGACGTTATAAAACTTCTGTAGAATTATTAGCTCTGCCTCACCACTAAATTGATTACTCTCTTGGTGGATGTTAATAAAATAAAGCTTTAAAATCAAGATGCCAGACTGTAAATTACCTATTTCAATTACCCATTTGAGTCAATTCTCATGTCAATAACATAAAAGATTACACATGTGTGTTTGATACAAACACATCTGAATTTTGGTGAGGTTTTGCATTAAAGAACTGTAGACTAATCATTGTCTTGGATGGGTCTTTGGTTAATTCTGGAAGAAAAAATAAATTCTAAGATTGGTAACTGTGATGACTTTGGCACAAAGGGAATTCTAGGATTTGGTCAACCCAGAAACTAACTAGCTGTAACTTTGTGGTTTAATGCTGGGCAAGATAAATCACAGCTGGAGCAGCAGTGAAGGGAGTTACATCTTAAAGCACTCTTCCTTTACAGTCTTTCTATCCACTTTCTGAGAATTATTCTACTCACAAATTACTGCTTACAATAATAATAGCAGAAAACAGGGCTTTCAGCCATGAATTCACATAAACATTTAATTTAACCTTGGGCTTTCTTTTCACAGACCTTGAGAAGTTTATTTAGTGTGTGATAGAACCCCACTTGATAATTCCAGAGACAGGACCTACTGCTTGAACCCAGAGATAAATTTCTTAAAAGAGGAGTGGATGCAAATCTATCTTGTGTCAGTGCAAACACAGTTTTGACTGAATTGGTAGCAAACAAGAATTGGAAATTATTTTTTTTAACATTTCCAGATTCAGTCACATCACAGAGTGAATAATGAAAGGTTGATCACTTCGAAAACAACCCAGGAAGAAGCTGTAGGCAGACATACATTGTAATAAATGAAGATGTCTGTAAAAATTTAAACCTACCCACTGCTCATTCACTACCATAAATGGATGAATTTGTCAAACATTCTTCAGTAAGTGAGCTCTGTCTACCTGGAATAAAGCAGGCTTGGCTTTTTAGGTTTCAGGATGGGGGTTGTGGTCCTATTTACACATTAAAGAAAACTGTAAAAAATCTTACATGAAACCTCAATCTTCATGCAGAAAAGATGATATTTTAAAGCTGGGGTTTTTCTTCCCCAGAGCTAGAAGTAATAATCTAATTGTTTCCAGTAAAGATGGCCTTTAGACCTACATTTACTGTACTTACCTGCCAAAATTTTAAACCTCTCCTGCAGTACCTTCAGTACTGCAAACTGCAGAGTTGCATTGTTTGAGGAAATTTTGCACAGCAGTTTAAAACTTTACCCTAATGACAGCTTACATCCCTAAGAGTGACTGGAAGAAGAATGTCTGTATGAATGCATGCATGCAAGGCTCTATCAAATAGTAATTCCTTAGTTTATTATACTAATATAATAATATTAGTATATTATTATATTAGTAATATAATATATATTATATTATATATATATTTATATTATATAGTAATATAATATACATATATAATGTATGTATATAATGTATATATAGGTATATCTATAATGTGTATATATATGTATATATATAAAATGTATATTATATATATTATACTAATATAATAATATATAATAACAGTTTATTATACATTTTACTGCTATTGGTGTCATTAGCCTTCCTTGTTTGTCAATCGTTTTCTACCTGACTTCCTGTGTCTTTGTTACAGATGTGTACCTTTAAAAGTTATATTTGCTTTTAACTCGAGCCAAAGGAAAAGAAAAATACCATATGTTCAGTTTAACTGATTTTAATATTTTTTATTAATTAGTTGGTTTGTGCATGTAAGGAGGTTGAAAGCTGATTCAGATGACTTTGGTAAATTATTGCCAATGGTGCCAACGTGACCAAATCATGTTGACTGCAAGGTTGAACTGGATGTGAAAAGAGAGCAAGATCTTTAGTGTCTGCATTAGCACTGGCAGTACTGCTGTTCTTTGGGTAAAGATCTGAAAACCTGGGGGCTTTTCCACAAGAAACTTGTGGGAGAGGAGTGTCAAACCCTGCCAGTGACCTACCAGTGTGACACACACAACAAACACACTTCAGCCTTGCTGTCTGCACTGGCAAACACCCCCCTGTTTGCTTTCAGACAAGGTGTCTTCCTCACATCCACTGGTAGGATGACAAAAACAGCCTCACAGTTCTGAGGCATTCTTTCTAGCAATCCCCAAAATTCCAACATTTACCATACTGTTTGTGCCATCAAAAGCCAAGTGTTCTAGAGTAACTGTTCTTTTGTTTCACTAGCAAAAGTGCTTTGGCAGTTCCTCATAATTTGACCTAAGTTGATTTAGACATGTGGAAAGAAACCCACTTTTGGGGACATGGCTTCAGCCTAGGCAAAAGGCAAGTGATGTGCTCAGCTTTTAGTACGTCAATCCACATCTGACAGCATGAGTGGCATTGATAAGCAGCTGAGCTAATGTCTCACACGAGGCATGTTTAAAGGGCTCACTTCATGGCATTTGGCAGTTGTCCCTCCACATGGGAAGCTTTCTGTGCAAGTCAGATGGCAAACAGTGGGGAGGAAGGCACTGTCTTGTCCCCCTCTGCTTTTTATGCAGGACCACATTCAGCATTTGGAGTTGCTGGGTGAGTGGTTGACTGATTTTTACATATGGCTCCACAATTACTGCTCATACAAATTGGGAAAGGATTCTACATCTTTCTGAGCATTAGATACCTCTCCCAAGAGTAATTTTTGTGCTTTTGGAGTGGAAGCCAGGCCTCCTGAAACCCTAAGTCTGGCACTGGCAATGACACAGGTCACATCTGTTGGCAAATCATTCTGAGCCAGGCCTCCAGAGAGACTTTGGTGTTTTGTTGGCTGCTGGAATAAAAATCACAACCCTGACAAATGTACAGTGAATGAGCCCAGAATGGGCTTTGGCAGAGGCAGTACACTGAATGGGGATGTTGCTTAATGTGGCAAAAAAGGCGAAAAGAAGAGAAGTAAAATCTGTCAGATGTGTGCTGTGCTCAGACACATCCTATGATTGTTATCTGTGAAGTCAGTCTAGCTCTCATGTCTCCTTCAGACATAAAGAACACTTTAGAAAGCTGAAGGTGGGTAACATGACTCCCACTGTTGAGACAGCTAACCAAGATTCACTTCCAGATGAGTCTCGAACCCACACCTCATTTTATCTGTCAGAGAACAGAATCACAACTTCCTTGCAGTGCTATGGAAAACATTTGCATATATTTTTTAAAGTGTCTGACTCTCAGGAGGTGAAGGGAATTATGGGTATGAGATAATAGTGAGATTTTTCAACTCAATTTCAAGATTTATTTACAATTTAAGTGGAAAAACATAAAACTTGTTAACCCGCCATGGCTCACATACCAACATTAAATGGACCTTTTAAATGTTGTCACTGGGACTGAAACCAGTGCTCCCTCTTTTCTCCTACCCAACTTTGCCCCTTGAAGTGTGAAGGATGAGTATTAGTCTCAGAGGAGTCCAAGCTGGAGACATTATTCCAGTTTTGTTAGGCACTTTGCTCACATTAATTAGGAAAAATGTTTGAACCATTTCTAATAAATCAAGTCTGTAACTTTAGGAGAAGCATTCCCATTATTTTGAGCGCTGCTTCATTTCAGAGCTCTTTGGAGCCTACATCCTCCGTGCCTGGCATACACCTCCAGGAAGAGGGGAGAGAGTATGAAGTGGTATCAACCTTAAATCAAAAGGAGATTAATACTTTAAAAATGTAATATAGCAATGATGCAGTGCTTAGTCTTTTCACTTGGGCTAGCTCAAATCCTCCAGTAGGTATTAGGAGATAATGCCCATTTTTGGTGTTCCACATGAAAGATCTCTTATGGACAAAAGAGGTGATGGGATTTTACTGCCTTAATGTTTGCCTTCTGCACTGGAGTCTTGCTTGCCTCCAAGGAATCCAAATATTACCTGCAAAAGTAAAAAATTGTCCTTGAAGAACAGCAGCGATCTATTTGAAGATAATCTTTTCTCACTGAAGCATTTGAAGGAAAAAAAAATCTGCATTTAGTTAAATTATTAATTAAAGATGCATATTTGAAGGTTTTGAAATTTATATGTCAGCATCATATGCAGTTATCTCCTCTGTGATGGAGATAACTTGCAGTGTAAAGCAACAAATTACGTTTTTAAGGATCTGATTCCAAGTTCTGCCAGACATCTGCCATTTATATATTACTAATTGATTATTTATACAAATTCTAATCATCATTAGCATCTGAGTCCCTATGTATAATGCAACCAAGAATTCTTGTGTCTCTAAAATGGTATTTGCTGTAATAGAAAACATAATGGAGAAAATGCTCTTGATGGATGTCCTGTAAATGGAATAGTTCAGGGAAATGGGAATGCTTGAATGAAGCCCCATTTCTCTTTTATGCAGAATGTATAGAAGGATGTTCTGCTGCTGTCTCCTCACCTCCAGTGACTGACACTGTAATTCCCCTTACTTCACTGTGCTTGGTGGAGAAATGTTCCCACATCTTGAGCTTTCTCTTTGTCTTTCCCAGTGATTCAATACATTTTTGTGTCATCACAGGCCCCCAGACAGGTAACAATTAGCATTGACTCCATGATTCCCAGAAGGCTGATAATCACTTTATTATACTATACTTATTAAGAAACCCATCCCCCTTACAGACAGTCACAACACAGGTCACAACCCAATTGGTCCTTCAATCTAAACACTATCATCATTGGCTAATTAAGAAACCACCCTTTGGTAAACAAATCTCCATAACACGTTCCACATGTTCACAACAGGTGCAGCAAGGTAAGCTTCTTTTCTCTGATCTTCCTCAGGACATTCTTTTCTCTTATCTTCCTCGGGACAAAGCCTGGGAAAGTTATGCATAGCTCAATCAATTGCTAGAGAGCTGCTGCCACATTTTTGTATTACTGGGAATTCTGAAATGGCAGCCAAAATAAAGCATCCTGTTGGAAAGTGCATTGCAGACAACTTCCAGGGCCTGTATTTACTGCAGAGCTACAAACTGCCCTGCTGGACCCCACAAAGACATGGATTTGGGAAGAGCAGCCTACAGGGAGCAGGTACCCTCTCAGAATGCAACCCCCTCACCTGATGGCAATAGGTTCTTTCCAAAGTACAATGCAAAAGGCTTCATAGCAAAATATTGCATTTCTCTGGGATTATTTGTGGGTTTTAGAGGAGTTCTATTACATATTAGGACTTAGGTCTGACAGAAGGATGTAAGGTCCAACCAATGGTTAAAAACATCACAAGTCTAACCTTGCCTGACAGTCTATTTATCAAAATCAAGAATTTCTTTGATTCATCCAGAGAAGGCTTGATTAAGGATGTTGGGAAATACCATATACAGGAGCAAATCTGCTAATCAATAAGAGATGCTTCATCATGCACACTTGTTCCAAGCAGTATTTATAAGAATCAGTCATTCTCTCCCACTGAATCTGATGATGTTATCTAAACTAATGGGAATGCTTCGTTTCCAAAACACTGTTTGTGATGTCTGAGTGCACATGTAGCACGAGATTTTGCATGGCACAGACATTAAAGATGGATATTAGTCAAAATAAACAACTTGTAGAAGAAAAGCTCTGAAATCAGGGAATGACAAGAATCATAAGCATTATGAGCATTTGGTGCATTATCATTTTCCCTTGTCTCCAGCTGAGTATTTGTTGTTATTTTAGTATTAAGAGGGTGCCATAAACAATTACATGCTATCAGTGAAAGGATAAGGGCCATGACTGAAACTCAGTGTTTACACTTGCAGCTATCAGAGCCTTCAGAGAGCTGACACATTCCTGTAAGGCTTTAAGCACTAAAGTAAATGAACTCGAGTTTGGGCAGCAGACCTTGCAGTGAGAGCATATTTGAGCACATTCTTTGGGGGCTGCCTGTTGTATTACAGGGAGTTGTGCTGTTATTTCTAGGGTTCCCTGTCTGCAGAAGGGTTTGCAGGCCTGGCAGTGTGCTGGGGGTCACCAGACTGGTTTGGGGGAAAAGCAAGCCTGATGCCAATAATCTTAAATTTACTTTGTCACACTCAGAAGGTCTTGGGGAGCTGCCAGTTAAAAGATCGTGTCCTCTACCTGGATCTGTGCAAAGCATTGGTTTCTCTCCCATGTAACACCCTGGGCAGATCTGGATTTGATGGATGCTCCACTCAAACAGTGCCAGGCAATGGCCCTACTTGGAGGCCAAAGATATTTGACATGAGGGCCAAGGCAAGCAGAGGGGCTGAGCTCAATGTGGGCAGCAGGGACATTCTGCCCCTCTGCCCCTCACCTACAGAGCTGCCCCGGCCTGGGGCGCTCACCACAGGAAGGATCTGTAGTAGAGAGTCTGGAGAAGGCCTTGGAGTTGCTCCAGAGCCAGGCTGGCACAGCTGGGGGGTTCCCCGGGAGACAAGGCTCCAGGGTGTGCTTAGAGGCCCTTCTGAGACTTAAGGGGGCTCCAAGAGAGCTGGGGAGGGACTGGGGACAAGGGCTGGAGGGACAGGAGCCAGGGAATGGCAGGGCCTTGGGAATGAGGAATTGTTCCCTGTCAGGGTGGGCAGGCCCTGGCACAGGGTGCCCAGAGCAGCTGGGGCTGCCCCTGGATCCCTGGCAGTGCCCAAGGCCAGGCTGGACGCTGGGGCTGGAGCAGCCTGGGACAGTGGGAGGTGTCCCTGCCATGGCAGGGGGTTGGAACTAAATGATCTTTAAGATACTTTCTAATCCAACCCATTCTGGGATTCTATGACCACTTAAAGCCATTTCCTTATGTCACCTGTCCCTCTGGCAGGTTCTCTTTATGGCTGCAAGTTTTGTACCTCAATAAATAATTTCCTAAGTGAGGATTTTTTTTTTTTTAACTTTTAAGGTTTCTTGGGACCTGGAAGAATTCTGGCCTCATTTTCTGTTCTCAGTGAAGCAGAAACCAGCCTGAAGCAACTGAGGTTTTTTCAGTATTTTCCAGAGTGTAACCACTGGTGATGTGTGGGAGTACAAGTAGTAAGTTGAACCAGGTCATCCTGTTGAGTATTTTCAGTTTAAGATTTGCTGCAGGACAGGGAAGTCCAATGGGAAATCTGAGAGGTTGACAGTGACCCAGAATATGTGGAAATTACTCATTCACTTAGTGGAAACCATCACTGATTGACTAACTAATGATATTCTATTTAGTTTGCCCTGCTAATTAGCTCATTCACTTTTCTCAAGTTAATTAGTAAGCTGGAGCCAATATTGACAATGTTGGTGGATTGGGCTGTACAAACTTTTCCTCATGCAAGGCATCAGTATTTGTCACGTTTCCCAAAAGATGGAGACAACGTGAGGTGCCTACATGGACAAATGGAACAACTGAGGGGTTTTAGGGGTATAAGTGAACAGAGCACCATTAACTAGCACAAACATACTTAATTATACTGATGTAAGATCTCAGCTAGCAGATTATGGAGAAATCAGAGGCTGAGGCTAAGAAGTGTCTGTTGAAATTTCTTTTATTAACCTGTACAGAGTACATCACAGTCCTGTTCAGCTGCAGCATTTCTTGAAGTATAACCCAAAGCATGCCCATGTTAAAATGCAGTGCTTTTAAGAATTCAGCTGCCTTTGTGATAGATATGATTCAAATGCCAAGAATAATTTAATAGGTAAATTTTTATATGGCAGTATATCAATGGAGAGTTGAGGCTGCAAGCAGCTGTCAAGGGAAGGTAAAGACTGTCTTCCTTCATTTGAGAGCTCATCTTTTGTTTGGTGTCTTTGTTGGAATCACTCTACAATAGATACATGTGAAATAAGATACTTTTCAGCATATGATCTGAATAAACAGATTACACAGCTTAATCATTTTAGTTCCTGACAATGTGTATTTCAGAACTGAAAGTCAAGAGGGATCAGGAAATTTGCCAAACAGAGCAGCAAACTAGCACGGACATAATAATGTTTTATTTGTTAACAAGCATCTACTCCCCCAAATGTGAGCAAGTAACATCCAGGGGGGCTTATTTGCCTTCTTGTGAGCTTCTTGTTGCAGTTGTAGCATTTCCTAGTACTGCTTCCTACTCATTATTTCAACAAATGTAACAACTTCTCATAAATTCTGGCCTCAGAACATCCTCAGACATCCTCATTACTGCAGCATCCTGCCCATGGCTGGAATGCACACAGCCTTGGCTGCTGGTCTGTGTCATCATTCACACCCTAGAGCAGAGCTCCCAAAACATGGAAAATGTTAAAATACAGGATGGGATCCCTTTTGCTCCTTACTCCAGTCTGGTACCCCTCTTTACTTAATTTGTTCCCTCTTGTCATATTGCAGATCACGCTCCAGTTGTGTCATTTTCCTTTAGAGCTGCATCTTGAACTGTTGCATCTCCCTTTTAAATAACACCACAGTGTACTTCTGAAATGTGAATCTATCAGAGGGATTTGTGCATCTCTCTGCACAGGGATGTCCCAAAGAGATGCAATTCATGGCAGTGAGGTCACACAAGCTGGGAGCACACTGGGTGTCCCATCCCTGGGATCATTTCCACTGCCAGCCCTGAGGTGGGATCAGCAGCAGGAGCTCTGTCAGGGTGGGATTTGCTTCGAGGTTTGCCTTGGCTGCAGTGACTGAGGGAACAGCTCAGTAGCATTCACCTCCTCCATGGCATTTGGCCACTTGAGGGCCAGGAACCCTGGACAGCCCAGCTGGTCAGGACTGTTGGCCTCCCTGAGGATGTCTTGTTCTATTTTCCAGTGGAATCTTCAGCATTTTCAGGACTGCTGAAGTACCTGATCAGTTATGTATCAGAAGAAATATTTCCTGTACATATATTTCAGAAGCCAAGTAATTTTCAGTTTGCCTTCCTCTTTTGATGCAATCCACAGGTGACACAACAAAGAGAATTACATGTCAGTATATTTTTGGACATATCTCTCCACTCACGTTTTCCTTAGCTCTGGAGCTTTAATAAGCTGAAGATCCTTGAGTGTTGTTCACACAAACTAGTGCAATAAAAATAAGGCTGTATTAAAGCCAAATATTCGTTTTTATAACTTCTCCATTGCCAATGTGAGATTATGAGAACTGTGTTTTTCAGAAAATTCTAATAAAGAATTATAAATATATAATTTGTTCATACGATTGGGATATTTTTCTCTACTGCTTTTGTTTTCTCTTTTCCACTGAAAGAACACAGCATATCACTAAATGTGATGATTTTCAGTGTTTCACATGGGTTTATAGTTCACATTTCTGGAACACTAATGTTCCGAAAACTTCTCACTCTACACTTTAATCCATAATGCATAGCTCCCGCTATCTTTTAATCATCTGTCTTGTTTAAATGTTGCTGGATGTGATCTAATATATGAATGTTTCAGAGAAGCTGGTGCCAGGCTGCCCTCTAGACACGGAAACTGGCTCAGTGACTGTGTGTGCAGTGAGTGCAGCTGCACAGGGAGTGGGTGCAGCCCTGCTCACCCCATCCCTTCTCGCCAGGGAATGAGCTGGAAATCAATCTGAGGCTTTCAAATCACTGCTCTGGGAGCTTCTAACTCTGGCCATTGATGCTGCAGCACCAACACAAAGTTTTTCCATCGTGTTGCTGCTTTTAAGTTTACAGAGGATTGAACAGCAATCTATTTATTTCCAGGGAGCCATAAAAATAAGAATTCATATATAAGCCTGAAGCAATCAAATCAGGCCTGCTCTTAATATAAAATTCTTTAAGCTTTGAGAGAAGAGGCTAACTTCTCAGAATCATATTACAGAAAGTGATATGATTTATGGATTTGCTTTAGCATTGTATAGAATGGCACAAAGTACAATATCCAGCAAAGGCATGATCCTTCATTAACAGTGGGAAAAGCTGCTCAGAGGAGATTCTGTGCAACTGTGATTTCACTTAGTTGTATTGGTTTCATCCTTGACACTTTCTAGATGGCAAACATCTTGCTGGATGTAGAAATTATCAGTTCTTCATAGGCAAGAGGGGATGATGTATTCAGGACCATGTCAGCCTTGTTTCTGGGGAGACAAACTCCAGTCCTTCCTCTCTCAAACCCCCTCTGTGACCTTTCTGAGCCAGCTAATCTTTGGTGCCTTCCTTCCCTTCAAAATAATGAAAATATTACTTCTTTATGCCGCAGAAGCTTTTCTGAGCCCTGAGATACTTTATCAGGAATACAGAGGAGCTCTAACAATAAATTTATTTTTCAGTTTGCATTTCCAGCCTGTGCCTGACTGCCTCAGCACTTCAGAGCAATGCTGTAACTTCCCAGGGCACCCACTCTCTCCATGGGGATTTTTTGCAGATATTCCATGATTTATGAAGGGGCGGCTGCCATCCTGCATCCTGCGACTTTCTGCTGCTTTTGAATGGCAAGCACAGGGCCTGGGTGCCAAGTCACAAGGATTGTCTAGCAGGAGCAGCTGCTGCTTGGCAGCTGCAGCACCAGAGCAGCTTTGAAGCTGCCCATGGCTCTGTCACATGTCCCAGCCACCAAGAGACTGCCTTGGCTCCTCTGTCCTTCAGAGATGCCATTTGCCAGTAAACATTCTTTGCTTCTTTGCAATTTTTCTTGTTGTGCTGAAGCCCACAACAAAAAAATATCATTTTCGTGTGGAAAGTAGGGCTTTGAGCATGGCAAAAGTTGTAGAAATGTTGGTGCAAGCTGATTCGCATAGAGCAAAATATTTCCAGAATGTTAAGTTCAGTTTGAAAATAATTGCTTATCTGTCATCTGAAGTTATGTTTTATAAATAGGAAACAAATAGAAAAGCTCAATCATGTCTAGTGCTCTGCTGAAAATCAGATCCCTGATTGGATCTCAGGCTGGTTTCTAAAAATTTAAGAGCATGTTGAAAATGAGGGTCCTTGGGTTGTACAGAGTGAGTGTGTTTCTACAACTGGTTTTACGGACTATGAATAATTAAATGAACAAAGATGTTATTTGACTTTCCATTCAAGCAAAAAGAAAGTTAAAAAAGCAATCTCTGCATGTTTAAGCCCAACTCAGACTTTCTACTTCTATTGTTTTGAAGCAGTTCATAGCTGATTTGTCAAAAATTACTTAGAAATGCATTATACACTATTTACACTGGAGTTTTCAGCCTTAAAATAGTTCTGGATGAAAAAAACCCCAAAATATTTCCTTTTTTTGTGTAAGCCTTTTATTAAATACATAGTTCTTTAAAGATTTCAGGACTAAATTAATTTTCCTAATAGACTTGAAAGAGTTGTTTTTGCACATTAATTTCAGACTTTGTTTTGTCAGTTCTTAGTTCTAAATACAAATTGAACTTTAAAATGCCAAAAAATTCTTTTTTTTTCTTTTTTATTTCCAAAGTGAAGAAAAATAGGAGTTTTTCACATGAGCTAGAAATTTATTGGTTGTGAAACAGCACTGGTTGAGAGCAGAGGTAATTTCATTGGCCTTTTAATTTGTCTGAAGAGCAAATACCAAGTTTTTCATCCAGGTTCCATTGGCTTAATTTCAAGGTATATGCTCACCTAACAGTGGGCATTGCTGGTGAAACGAAGAAAGATTGCTCCATCAGAGTTTGACCCCTTGTGTTTAACTGTGGCTAATGCTGCCTGCCCACATTTTCGCCCAAAACTCCATTTTCACACTGCTCTGGCCCCCTCCAGCAGACTCTCAGCGTTGCCCTCTGGATGTTCCACAAACTCACATTTTGTTCTGTGTAACAGGGTTAAGCTGCAAAAATGGGGCAAGGGCTCAAGGTGGGGTTTTGCTGAATGCTGTTTCTGGAACTGGGAAATCATGGGGTAAAATGGCATTTCTCTGCAACAAGCAGCATCAATAACAGTGAGGGAACAGAGGGTTCATGACCAATGATAGAGCTGAGAGTAAATTAATTTATGTTTTGCTTCTGAATTAGGCCAGAAAAGAACTCACCTGCCTTTGCTGCTGTGTCACTGGACCTTCCTCTGCCAGCTGACCCATCCAAAGCTGTTATAAAATAATATTTAAGGAATGTGCTGGGTGAAACTGAGGGGTAAGAAGGGAAACTTCCTTGGGAAAGGGGATGGTTGGGAAAAAACCCTGCTTTTTTCTCTGTGTGCCATTCTCTGTGGCCATCAACTGCTGGATAAAAACTTCTTTCTCTCTACCATAAACGGCAATTTCTGCCTGTATTTTCCTGGGTTTGGGTGGGAGAAGGCCTCACATCACCCAAGGTCAAGAGACAGTAGAAGGGAAAATTTAGGAGTCTGCTCTCCTAATTCTTTTCTCTCTGACAAGAATGGATGATGAGACAAAGCACTGCCTGTGTCAGGCCCAGATAACAGAACTTCATCCCTCATTCCCCAAAAGAAGGAAAATGTACATTTTTAACCCAAAGTCCCACCATAGACATGTCCTGGGCTTTGGGACACTTTGGTTGTTGTGTTTGTTTTTCTTCTGGTTTATAAGATGGTTCCTAAGAGCAGAAGTTGGAAGATGGGATTTCCCACTTTTTGTCTCATTTCTATTCATCTCTGTTTCCTTGGAGATGTTCCAAAAAAGAAATATTAAAGTATCCTAGTGCAGTGAATTCAGATGGAGCTCCTTGCTCAGACATGAGTCCCACTGGAGGGGCTCACGGCGAGGTTTCTCTGGCACTGACAGTTGGAAATTACCATGTTTCAGAAGTACTTACAATTCCCCTGCTTAACACTGGGGAGAAGATCCTGCATTGAGGGAAGAACAGACAGAAAATCTTTTGCAGATAGATGAGTGACACACAATGTGTTTTCTCTTCAGCTCGTTTTTGCTGCTCTTACTTTTTAATCTGCTGATCCTGAATCTTGATCTCTGCTAATCCTAAAAAAAATGACCAAAGTGATTATTTGAAATGATGCAGCAAAGTCTGTTATCTTTTATTTAGTCCATCTTTTTATACAGCTACCTTGCCCCTTCAGAATTCATCCTAAATCATATATTTTAAGTAGTATCAAAAAGAATTAGTCATCCCCACACTGAAGTTGTGACAAGCAGGCAACAATTCTTGTTATGTTTCAGTTTACATCTTCCTTTTTTAGTGCAGGACAAAAGGGCATTGGCTTAATTACCTGTGATGTTCCTGACTGGAGGGGAAAGGTTCTGGTTTGGACTTGCTAATAAAAAGCAAACATGGTTTTTGTAAACCACTTCATTGTCTTTTCCCTTCTGGCTGACATTTATGAATTGCCTTCACAGGAGCCTGGGTTGGGTTTATCAAGTACAGATAACAGAATAACCTTATATATGAACTACAAACACAAACACTGTCATTGGTGTGCTTCTTAGGATTTTGTGCCAAAATATGGAAAACTACATGCACTGCTAACAGAAGGATGATGGTCTGCTTGATATCTTGCTTTACATTCCTTTTGGGATCTGAAAGGGATTTTGAAATACCACAATTTGCAGAAGTCACAAGGAGGGTTGTTTGGCATTTCTGCTGCAAATTTGCCTTTGTTTTCACACCTACTTGAGGGCACTGAGGCTGCACCACTGTCCAGAAGGGATGGCAGTGTCTGAGTTTTGTATCTTTAGCCCATATTTCATTCTTCAATAGGTATAGATGCACATTCCCAGGGCACAGCCAGTCACTGTGGTGCAATATTCACATCACCTCACTAGCAAAGGGTTCTGTGGGTGTTCAGACAAGCCCTAGTAAAAAAAAGTAGATCAGGTACACAAAGTGCTGAAAATATTCTCCACTTTAGTTACATATCATTAAAGCTTTGCAGAAATCAGTCTGTCTGCTGTAATTGTATATTCTCTCACAAGAGGTTTGACCGCTGAATTCAGATTTTATGTTCAGCATCATAAATTTCTTGCTAAGCCTTAGGCAGAGATTTTTCTTACAGAAATATGATCTCTGTTGTAGATGAACACTGGAACATTAAAGGCTCGTTTTGTAATGAACCTGCTTGCCTTGAGAACAATAACATTTTTAAGAGCTTCTTCTCCAAATGTGCAAGGCAGACTCTCCCCTGCTTGTGACTCGTCTTATTTAGTTCTCTCCTTCAGCAGCAAGAAGAGAAAATATGAAACTTCTCTCTGTTAAAGCACCTTTCCCTTCTTGTTGCTTCTTTTCTTTTTCTTCCCTATATTTCCAGTTAATATTTCAGGTGTATCAGGGTACTTATTCCTTGCCTACTTTACCACTGATGGACAGAACAGAGGTTTGGTTTAGTGCTGAAAACATTCTAGTAACTACTGCTACTACTTGCACTTAGAAGACCTCCTTAGCTTACCTCTACATTTCTTTTACGGCAGATAGGCTGAAAATTGTTAGTCAGGAAGCCCACCAAAAGTGATGGTTTGGCTCTTTTTTTTTTTAATTTTGAAAATAAAAGGCTTCTTTTCTTCAAATTGTTACTGATTTTTTTCATTCTGTCTGGCCAACAATATGAACCCTAGCATCAATTTAAACTTGATTTCGACTGTGAATTGTGAGATTTTAATTAGATGAGGTGGTTGTAAACTGCTGGTTTTTTTTTCCAATGGAAAGTTGTGCTTAAATGAAACCATTAAAGCAGGCTTCTTCCAGCTCCATTGTACCAGGGAAAGCTTTCCAAGCACAGTACATTGTGTTTAGTATCACTTTAGAATTCTATAAATCTTTGATCAGCTTTTATTTAATCTTTGTCTAAATTGGAAGATAGCAATGGTCCCTTAAGATTTTGTATGGAGTTGAATGAAATTTAATAAGGCGCCTGACAGTTATTTGATTGTGATTCGTAGCATTTTCATTTTACAGACTTAAGCAATACTGACCTCAAAAGGACTGTCATTCAGACTAGGTGGAGGGTGGGGAAATCAAATATTTTATTCTTCTTTGTTCCAGTGCTTTTTACTTGATAAGCCCTTAATAAAAGTAAGAATGAAGTCCTTGCCAATTCCTAGACCAATTCTCTATTCGGAGACAGCAGATTCATTTCTGGAACATTTTTTAGAGTGAGAAATGCAAAACAAGACAACATCTAAATGGCTTTCACGTTGACAGCCTTGACAGCTTGTATGACTCTGGAGCAGAGAGGAGCTGGGACATGGGATGACATGGGCTGCCTCTCAGGGGACCACCTGGTGAATTTTGCAGCTCCCCAGAGCTGCCCCTGCTTACCCGGAGCTGCAGGGGGTCCTGCTGCCCACTCAGGCAGAAACTCTGTGTTTTGAAACCATGCACCCAATTATTTCAGCCTGCTGCACAGCGCAGAGGGCTGAGAGAATGAGCCCATCTCTGCAAAGTTTCAGTTTCTGGCTCTCAGAGCTGCCTCTCTCCCAGGCCCATGGAGATGCCATCTCCATTATTAAAGCACAATTGCATTAGTGACAAGCTGCTTCCCTCAATTAGTTTTGACACTAGGTAATTTTATGGCTCCAAGTATACTTATCTTTGACTCCTGATGGATTTTCCTATGTCCTTGTTTACTGTGTAAACCACCTTTTCTTTTCTTTTTACATTTGCTCAGTGTTCCAATTTTAATCACAGTTATGTATTATTGTTTGTTATTTACATTACACTAATGGCTAAATGTCAAGGCCCCATTGCATTACACACAATAAAACATATTAACTATCTTTTTAAATCATTGACATACTGCTGCTATGTCACTGTGCTTACAAGAGTTTGGTTCAATAACAATGAACTGTTTATTTTCTATTTGCAAAGGAAACAATCAAGGAGCAAGAAGAACGAAAAGTGAGTGGAAAGAGCTGGTTTTAAACAAAGATTTAATTGGAGTCAGTGACTGAGTACTTGATATTGTGTTGTCTTGAAATAGATGAACTTCCCTGAATATCATGAGCAAATGTAAAGATCTTTATGAGGCAAAACTACTGCAGGAGCATAAAAACTGGCATCTGGCCCAAATTTTTGCTGCTCCAGTACCCAGTCTCTGCTCTGAAAGTATGACAGACAGATAACCTGCCCTGCAGAATTCCCACTCTGGTCTGTAAGAGTATTTAACTTAAAATAATGAGGGGTAATATCCTTTACAAAAGCCTTGCTTGGGAGGTGATTCTGGCATGCTGCACAAAGGAGGTGCTTTACAGAAATATTTGGATAGGTTATTTACATCTGTTTGCCTGTATTTCTGTGTATCCTGTGCTGCTTGTTTGAAAGCGTGGGAGGCAGAAAAACAGAGTATCAGTATTCAAAGCTGGAATTCTTTCATTCTGGATGCAATTCTGGCAATATGCTCCCCATTTAGGGAAGTGTTTCTCTTACTGCTAACTTCAATAACATGAAGAGTTCTATTCAGCTCAGTTTGACCTCTCCTATAGTCAGGACAGTGCCCGAGGACCATCATCAGATGCTTTTTGTGTATACTTGGAATAGCCACTTATCTGACAGAGAGTCTGAGTTTAAAAAGGGATCTGGACACTTCTAGATGCATTTTTTTTCTCTGCTCTCAAGTGGCAGTAAATAAAGGTAAGTTAAAAGGAGACATTTCTAAAGTGCCAACTGACCTCCTTTCCATTATTCTATTCTACATACCTCTGGATCTTTGGGAATTTGGAGCTCTGGAACTAACAGTGAGAAATAGTTACACAATATAAAATTAGAATCACAGAATAATTTAGGATGGACAAGACCTTTGTGATCATCAAGTGCAATGATTGATCCAGCACCATGTTCACCATCAAACCATGTCCCCAAGGGCCATATCCACATGTTTTTTAATCTCTTCTAGAGGTAGTGACTTCACCATGTGACAGTGTTCACAGGGGTCTGAGGATGAGGGAAGAGATAAGGATCTGAGTCCATGTTTCAGAAGGCTGATTTATTATTTTATGATATATATTACATTAAAACTATACTAAAAGAATAGAAGAAAGGATTTCATCAGAAGGCTGGCTAAGAATAGAATAAGAAGGAATAATAACAAAGGCTTGTGTCTCAGACAGAGAGTCCAAGCCAGCTGACTGTGATTGGCCATTAATTAGAAACAACCGCATGACACCAATCACAGATGCACCTGTTGCATTCCACAGCAGCAGATAATCATTGCTTACATTTTGTTCCTGAGGCTTCTCAGCTTCTCAGGAGGAAAATTCCTAAGGAAAGGATTTTTCAGAAAATATCATGGCTACACACCACTTCCCCTGGTGGGCAGGTGGGTACCAAACCCATCTGCAGGCTCCCAGCTGGTCTGTATTTGGGACAGTGGTTCCAACTGATCCACAAGTTTTTTGAATGTCACAAAATCAAGAACTTGCTTTCTATATCAGTGAGGAGGCAACCTAATACTAGCATTCTGCAGCATGTGGAGGCTTGCTGCACTTCACGAGAACATTCACTCAGTAGGAAGTCAAAGGAAGACAAATGCTCACTGGTGCTATGTGTTGCAAGGTTGTTCTTCTCCTTCAGGAGTCTATTCCTGAAAAAAACCCTATGATTCTACTTATCTGATATTTTGAATTAATATATTTACAGGCCATCCCATTTTTAATTTAATTCAGAAGTCCCAGTGCTCTGGAAACTGCACTCAGCTCTCCTTTTCAGCTGTGTTATTTCAGAACTGTGAGTGTTCAGGTGTGTTCCTCACTCAGAGAGATTCTGCCTCAAATCTGTAAATATTCACAGCTGATTGCCAATAACATTAATGGGAGCTGCACCTGTATTCATGGGAGAGAACAGACATTGCGCCTTCAGGTTTGCTATTTCTTAACAACAGTGATGATGCTTCGAGGGCAGTATTACTTTAAGAACAGAGCCCATTTAATTTGCTTGGACTTTGAAATCTTCTGGTAGAGAGTAATTGCCTGACACACAGCTCCTAGGAGGTGAATTTAAATGAAATACATTTTCCAAGCTGCAAAGCAAAATTACTAAATGCCTGATTAGAAGATCTGTGTCACTAGTACTGCTTCATTATGAGGAGTCTCTTAAAAATTTCATATCAACACTTGCCTTTCACAGTCCACAGCCTGGTGCCTATTAAGGCATGGAACAAACTAAATCTTCTTGTTTGACATGGAATGGGGCAGAGATCAGTACTGACACATGTTTGGTGCACCAGAAACCTCCATGGAAGAGGACAAATCCATGGCATGGCCCTGGGAAGCACTGCATGAACCTCCTGCAGTGTGCATGGGCAGGGCTCTGCCAGAATATTCTGTTCAACAACCAGTGTTTGGTTTTTTCCTTCCCCTAAAAAGGCAAAATATAAAAGACTACGAATTAACAATTTTCAAATAAATGAGATAAAAAAGTGGCCAAACACAAACTGTAAATGAGGAAAGGGTTTCTGCGCAGGAATACTGCACTGGTCATCAGACACATCTCTTAAGAGACATGGAGGATTTCTCTTATTTATTCTTCCTTTTCATTTATTTTTCCTATTCTTTCATTTTCATTGCAGTGTACCAAGCAAATGGTTGTGCCCTTGAATGGTTATTCTTGAGGTAAGCCTCCAGATTTCAGACATATAAAGCCAGGAGAAAGTCTAAGGCTTGATTCATCATCACACTTATGTCTATTTAAGTTAGGGATAATCAAGGATGCCCCAAATTCAGGATTATGAATTAATAATTAGGCTCAACATCCATTTCACAGGTTAACCACTTAGAATTTAGGTTGACTTCCTCTTCTAATAGAGTTTTCAAGGCTAAAGAATTGCAGTCAACTAGTGAAATTGCAAATGAAGTGTTAATTTATTAACTTTATAAAAAATATTTTAGCAATCAAATTGCCATGATTTTTCTCTCTCTAGTTGTGTTAATTTATAGTAAAGAAAGAGCTGTTTAGGACATGTGCAATTCATATGCTTAATTTCTGATAATCTCTAAAGAATCTCAGTTGTATTCAGTGCATATATTTTGACTGAAAACTGGCTAATTAAGATTGCTATGCCTGAATCCATTTCCTAGTTTTCTTATGAATTTTTTTTTCAGTAGAGGAAAAGGGAGCTGTGTTATCAGAATGCAGTAGGGGCTTTTTTCTGTAGTGTTGCACAGGTTTTTTTATAATGTGACATTATACAGCAGCCTCATTATATTCAACTCAACAATGTGTTGCTCAGCCATGAGCTTGATGGCTTCATGGAGCATGGGGTGAGTTCAATTCCTCTTTCTAAAGGAGATGCATCTTGCTTCACTGCTTATTTTCTGAACTTTAAAAGATGCAACTTTACAAAATATTCTACAGCTCCTACTTGGGGGGAATAGGAAGTGGCTCAGTGACAGAGTGCAGTGAAGCCATTATGAGGAGAGCCACGCTGTTTTGGGTTAGAGAGCACCGCTCCCTTCTTTAACCTTCCATTGCCTTCATTTCTGGAATTACTAGCCCCTAAAACCTCTGATATTTAAATCTCAAAGCAGTGCTGCTCACACACACTCACACAGAGGCTTTCTCCTCTGTTTTGTCTCCCATCATGACTACATGTCCTTTTGCTGTTAAGTTTCCCCAAATTGGCTCATCCCCATTAAAGGGAATTATTAGTTAAACTTCAAACCACACACACTGAGCTTGTTGCTCCTGCTTGCTCGTGATTGCAGTTGCTTATCCAGAATCTCAGAGGTGCCTCGTGCCCAGCACACAGACTGGTGGGATCCTCATGCTGGGAGGGGACAGCTGGAAAAATGAGGTAAGTTCATATTGCCTGGCTCTGGCAGGTTGAAAATGTGCTGCAGTGACACTGATATAAGTGACGTGAGAAGAAGGTTGGGCCAAATTTATTATTATGCCAAAACACAGAAGTTCGGAAAAATATAAATTTGTGGTTGGAACATACACTTTCACATTCTGAAATTTTTACTGAAGACAGAAATTTCTATGTGTGAAGAATGTTAGAGTTGTTTGTATGTTCATTTTAAAGGCTGGGAAGAAGCTCACCAGGAGCAGTGGGCTAGGGGACTGCAGTGTCTCTGGCTTTCCCTGCCTCACTCTGCTCACAAGGACACGATCAAGCCACTCAAATCCTCACGGGACCTGCATCTGTTGCCTTCCCAAAGGCAGTTTCCATTGTTGAAGGAATGAAAACTCAAAGAGGATATAAAGCAGCTTCATTTAACAGCATTCTAATTCCTAAATTTCCTTAGAGAATGACTGCATTTATCAAAACTACTTCAGTGTTGTTTCTCTTCTGCGTTTTCCAAGGCAGGGTAATGCCTTCCTTGCAAAGTGCATAACGACAGATCATTATTTGTATTTAAAACAACAAAATCATTTATTTCCAGCTTGGCAATGCTACAGGTTTTTTTTTTAATGCTGTTCTGCCTTTGATGAGGAAATTGTCAGCTGAGGAAGGATTTGGGAAGCAGTCTTTGTGTATTAAAAAGTGGGGGCTTGTTTATGGGCCTCCAGACACCTCTAAGAAACCCTTCAATGAGTAAGTCTATTAAGTCAGTGAGAAAAATCATGAAGTGAGGTTCTACTAAGCATGGATACAGGTGTCAGAATTTACCCCAGCAGAAAATCTAGATACTCTGAGGGAAATACTTGAGTTAAACTCTTTATCATATCCTAAGGTTTATCAGCAATTTTTCTGGTATTACAGGCATGGCAGAATTCTTCACAGTGATATACTGCTAAGTGTTCCTACATTCCCATAACCGTTTACTGTGAGACTTGTCAGATAGAAAGCTCTGACCTGTAGGTGCAAGGAACCCTATTTTCTGTAGCTTTTTTGTATATGCTGATTTTTGTCAGCAATCCACAGTCCATATTTCCCAGGGATGCCTTTCCTGTGTGCAACAGCTCAGGAGCAGCAGAGATGGCAGTGCAGATATGGGAACAGTTTGGGACAGGCCTTAAAAGCCTGGTGGGCTTTCTGAGAGCTTCAGAAAAGCTGGAAGTTGTACACACAGCTCCAGGCTTGAGTAGTTTTAATTAATATTTGTCATAACCATTGCTACGTCTTGGCATTTCTGAGGCAACTCTATCTAATGCAGGAAAAATATCCCATGAAGACACCTGCTTATTTCTGCTGTCAGATGTCAGCATGTCTCAGGATTCTGCTGCTCAGAGTGACCCCAAAATGGGTTAGAAAGACTCTTTTCCCAGCACAGCAGTTGAAGAAGGAGTCAGAGCTCTTCAGTTCTCGTTCTTAATGTAGTTTGTTTCTTATCTATAAAATTCTTTCTCTGGCCAGCCGAGCTCTGTTTAGCAGGACAGTTCCAGGCACTCTGCCTGCCCCCAGGGCAGTGTTATCTTTTTATACTAAAAACTACTTGTACATTTTTTACCATAACTTCCCAATATCTATCACCTATGTTAGACAGTGAGCTTCTACCTTAAACAATCCAAAAGTGCCACCATCATAGCAGAAGATGGAGGCCAAGAAGAAGAAAGAGAAAGGCTGGACATGCCCAGATTCCTCCATCTTGCCTCCTGAACCCCCATTCTAAAAAACCCAAAGAATCTATTTTTCACCCTGTGACAAACTATTTATTATTCTACTTAGACTTTCGTGGCTTGCAGATCTTCATATACGGTTGGTAATTTTTTCCAAGGGTCATAATCAAAGGCACAGGGGTCTTGGGCCCTGGCAGGGGTTCAAACCATCCAGGACAGCCAGAGGGATGTCCTGAATTCTGACAAGCATGCACAGGCCTCATTTTCTTCCTGCTCAGTAGAATACACTTGCCTGAGCTGTTGCTGTGAATTTGGCACAAGTATTCATAAGAAAGGTGTTTTTTAGGGTTATCTCTTGGATATATCCTGTCACACACAAACCTAAATCTCTTTAGGACTGTTTTTTCTAAACCGCCTGATTTACACTTCTGCTATTCCTGTGTAATCAGCAGGACTTACCCAGGAGAAGTGACTGAGAATTCATCCTTTTTTCATAGAACATTCATGCTCAGAATTTAGGAGTTTTCAAAATTTCAGTGTGTTGAAGTGCATTAATACTCCTGAGGATTTTACAGTAATGAGAGAAATGCTTGCATTTCCTTTGTTTTAAAGTAATCCAAATAACCACAGTCCACATTTTACAAGAAGTCATTTGGAATTGAATATCAGTACTTTTATGCCAAATTACTGAACTGATTTGAAATATTTAAGGCTGCTTCATGACAGGGCATCCTCCAGTATCTAATATGACAGGGTATAGCTCAGAAAACTGAAATAGTTTTTAAACTGCCTTTAAAATTTTAAAAAAGAGCAATTATCCCAGAAAATGTGATTTCAAAGGCAAACCTAATTTTAAATCTACTGTATGTTCAGTTTGAAGTCTCTCAATAAGTTTCATTAGTGACTATACTCTCAGAAAACATGTCTTGAGACAAGATACTAAACTTGAAGGACCATTGTTCTGTGAAATACAGCAATACAGTGTTCACTGATATATATCAAGAGAATAATAGAAGATCATGTCATTTGCTTTCTCTCTGTTCTCAACTTGAGGGGAAAAATTAGGTCCATGCTACCACAGATCAGTTACTCAACCCTTAGAGGAGACTTGGTAATTAAATTAGTATCTTAGATGCTATTTTGTTCAATATATTTCTGCTTTTATTCCCTGATCTTTCAATCTGCCATTAAGTATTTAAGGCTATTTTAAGACTCTACTTTGAAAATCTAAGACGATTTCTTTTATAAATTATGTTAAGCACCCAGAGAGAGCACAGGAGCTGTGGAGAGAATGGGACATGTTATTTCTGAGAGTGTCAAAGGGACTGAAACCCACTCCTGATACTAATTCTTCTTTCACAGCACATCTCCATTTTATATTTCATCTGCACAATGCCTTCAAGTAACACCTCTCTGATGGAGAGATGCAGTGGGAAAGCTGCAAAGATGACCTGATTATTCACAGAAAGCTATGAAACACTGAGCATCTCCCAGATTTATAATTAAGAACTCAGCATTACTGCAGTCCAATATTCATAACCAACACTCAGTATTGCCCTCACTGGCACTGACCTGGGAGTGCCACACTCCAAGATGTGGCTTTTTAACAAAAAAGAGTGTGCATGGTGACTTTGCAGCCCATCTCAGCCAGCTCTGCATTTACTGAGAAGCTGGCTGCTCTTCTGAAAATTGACTTTTCTGCATTTAATCTGCTCCCCAAGAAGCAAACCCTGACCAAGGCAATCAGGGGATGCCATCTGAAGGCAAAAGGCTCTGGCTATGCTGGAGGGAAGATTTCTGCTCCCAGCAGTGGTTCTGGAGAGCAAAGGGCTCAGCGCCTTGGGCAAAGCATGAGAGGGCAGCACAGAATGGGCCAGGAACAAAACCAGAGCTCCTGAGCCACGGGCATCCCAGAGGATGAAATCTCCACTGCTGCACACACACAGGGAAAATCCAGATGTCTCTCTTTGCACAGAGATATCTTCTTCTGTCTGCATTTTATCTGAGCTGGTGAAGGGCATGAGCAAGCCTTTCACTTTGCACATTATCAGGGATTTAAAGACTGTTTCTTTTCTGCCCACATCTCTTTCTCTGTCTTCCACCTTTTTGGACAAAGCTGATGCTGAATGCATATAAAATATTTTCATTACTTTTTTATTTGTTGGTTTGCATTACTTTGAAGAGAGGCCCAGCATCCCATGGACATTAGAACTATGAACAATACAGCATTTTATCATTAATTAAAATGTTGCAATCTCTCTCTTAGAACCCCATCATTATTATCCTAACATAGCAAAGCATGAAGCAAAAAAATATTCTGGTGCTGCTACCTCTTGTCCCTCTAACACATGATTAACTACCCACCTTGTTGCAGGTTGCACAAATGTAAGTTCTGTTAAAATCACGTCCTTTTCTCCACCCCTGTGAGTGCCCCATGGAAATTAGGTGAGCAGAATGGTGCAAGGGATCTCTCTATAGTCCTGTGGACCTTTAAACTCAGAATTAGTGACTTTGAAAGGGTTGTTAGGGACAGGAGACTTCCTGACCTCATCCAATTCCAGGGTCAGCCCAGCAGTACTTCCAACTACTTTTTTTCAATTTTATCTTATTTTTAAATCTGAAAGTTCAGTGGAAATTCAAGCTTCCATGCTTCACACGGAGCTTTAAACCTTGACAGATTCTCTTTTTGACAACTGTGAAAACCCTCTTTCCCTGTATTGGAGATTCCGTGTAACAAATCCATCATCATTTCCCTCTGCCTCTCTGGTACTGGTTGAACAGAGTCAGGATTCCTTGTTTGCAGCATGTTTCTCACCTGCAAAGTAAATCTCAGCTACAGGGACTTTACATGAGTAACCAGAGCACTTGAATACTTAATTCTAAATGTATACTCTGGCAAATGAAGGAAACTATTACCCTGGAATAGCACATTTCAAACATTAATCATAATTATTAATCACAAAAAGTTTTTTGAGAAACTTGAATATAAATCCAGGCCTATAGCAATTGTCATATTAGTACACATTCAGTGCATACAGCAAAGTAGTTACATGAAATTATTCTGCAACAAATAAGTGTTTTGCAGTCTGATTTAATTTAGTTTCATGGCATCAAGTCATTCTGATTTTTTAAAAAAACATTATAATAGAAATGAGTAGTTTTGAGGTTATAGAAATCTCACTCTCTTTCTGAATTGCCTGAGAAGGCCTTTCTGGAAGTTAACTGACAATTACAGATTCTTAGGATTTCTATAGTTCTTGAATGTGTTTGTTATATACCATTAGTCACCAGGTGAAGCCCGTCAGTAATGGCAATACCCTTCAGCAATAGCTGGGGAGAATTTAACACTGATTGATGGCAGGTCACCTGGAATTGGTTGGCAGAATTTCCAATTTTCTGTTGGGAAATTGCTTATTTCTTGAAGTCTATTCCCATTTTTACAAGTGGACAGCCAGCTGAGATTATACATTATTATGTGTCTAACTATAAAATTGTGATGGATGGTGTCACACATTTGAAGAGAGAGTTAAACATTTCATTTAGGGCTGGTTTTAAGAAAAAGGCCAAGTAACTTTAAAATATAAACTGCAACCTACCTTTTTGACTTTTATTTGTTCATCTAAAATCAGAAGAGGAGTGTTGCACTTTAACTAGTTTTAAACAAAGAGTTACTTGCTTTGTTTCCATTCTTATTAAGTATTCAAAGAGTTATGATATCTTTGTTGTAAACAGATTTTCAGTTCTAGAGGTTGTCCAGGGACTGACTGATGTAGCAGATTAATGTTTTATTTCTACTTTTGGGACCTCGGTTAAAATTCTGGCAAAACTGCATTGACAGAAAATCAAAGGCCATTCAGCAAAGCCTTCCTACAGGTCCTCTTCTAAATCACGAGGGAGGGCAGCCAAAAACAGCCAGGCATTTCCTGTTTCCAAGGGGATTCTGATAAAAGCCAGCACAGACTTAGCATACAATGTGTATTATCTCCTTGAAACCTGGCTGAATTGTTTGGGAACAAAGGACCCACGCCCTGCCACCATCCAAAGGGAAAGAGTGACCCGAGGAATAAAAGCTGCAGCTGTAACTCACACAAGATATATATTTATGACAGCCTCAACATAGAAACAAAAGGAAAGGGTTGTGTGCTGAAGATTTAAACCAAATTTTTGTAAGATTGGCATCACTAAAATGAGGCTGCCTGTGTGGAGAGCTCAGAGCTCTTTGCTGCGTGCCCAGGTCCCCAGATTGTGACAGCAAAAGCAAAGGGCCTTCACTGGAGATTTAAGGTAAGAAAGGTTTTGACTTCAGAGTGAGCCTTTGAGAGTAACAGCAGTTGGACATCTCACCACCTTGTTTACCTTCACTTGTTGAGAATTGCAGAATATTCACAGAATACTCTTGAGCTGGAAGGGACCCACAAGGAACATTGAATCAGATTTGTTATACCTCCTTTCTGACTTATTTAAGCTTGATTTCTTTCCTATACTGTGACATAGCTTAAGCAAGATGGGGTTGGGAGGACCCTCCCCTGTTTTTCAGCAGCCTTGCCTTTGTCACTGGGGTTTCTGGAAGGCACCAGGGCAGGAGTGCAGCCACTCTGACAGGAGCTCTCTCACTTCTCGCAGTGTGTTAATTACCGGGCTGAGTTTGAACCACCTCTCCTTCGACTCTATTTGACAAATAAATGATTATTACAGGTTAAATCTGTACCATTCCATCCCCTGCTGGTTTATGGGCTGCATATTCTCAGTCTGCCACCAGGTTCCAGAGCCTCAGAGGGTTTGGGGCTCCTTGCTGGTGGAAGGCAGTGAGGAGTGGGCACAGCAGAGTGCAGAGAGGAACAGTCCCTGATGGCTTTAGGTAACTATAGGCAGCATTGCTTCTTGCTCTCATAGAAAAAAAAAAAAATTTGTATTTTATTTTTTTAAATTTAATATTGCTTTAAATTTCCCTTTGGGTATTTAACACCCTGCCTGGGGGTCTGGCCCTGGTGTGTGTCCTCACTCCAAGGACACAGACTCACATCTCAGTGAGCCCTTTAATTATTAGGGGGCAGCCAGGGGGGCAGCAATGGCCACTCAAGGTGGCCTCATGGCCACATGAGACCTCCTCTTTGTGAACTTGAGTGCTGTTAAAATTTGGCCCTACAAGAAACCAGAGATAAAGGAAGTTTTTTAGAAGCTAGTTCAAGCGTGCAAGAAAATCCCTGTAGAAGATAGGAATTGGCAGCACTACTTCAGAGGCTTTCATATTCCAAAATTTAATTAGATCTGCTCACCTAGAACTGTTGGAAATATGTTTACTGCTTTTAGATCTTTCTGTCTTATGAATTCCTATTATGAAGAAGCTATTAAATATCACACAGTGTCAGATTCAGAAGTCTATCCTACTAGGAGCAGCCAAATGTATTATTTACTGTTTGTCTCAAATTATACTTATTTTATTTATTGCACAAACAAATAGTGTGGTTTTATTTTTCCTTGAACTAAAAATGCATTTAGGATGTCTTTATTTTCAGTGTACTCATTTTCACTATATATTATCTAATTTTGTTATATTGAAAATTAGCTGATCCAGAATTGTTTTGTATGCCTAAGCTAGAAACTAAACAGCATCCTAATTATTATTTTTAATCCCCAGAAAGTATGAAAACTAAACACGTTGCTGCAACACTTGGAATCATAGAAGCATTGCTTTATTTTCTCAGACCTAAAAGCCAATACTTGCATAACTATTTGATGCTTTTATCAGAAGCATTGATGCACATCAGTGAGAACTTTCTACCACCTTGAAAATGACTTTTAGAATATTTCATTAGCAGACTGTCTTTCAGAACTCAAGTTGACATTCATGTTTCTTCACACCAGTCTTTCATCCACAAAACTCTTTGTTCTGCTGAACAGTTTCGAGACAATATGGGCAATCAAAAAAGCAAAGGCTTATGACCTATCTGCATCTTCCATTCCAACATTTGATCAGTCTTATTCAAATCTCATCTTTTAATACTCCTTTGAGAACTTTCTGAGGATTTTATTTCCTTTCTTTCATTATGATTATATTATTTCAAAAACTTCAAACTTAATGAAATGGTAGCTCTCTATAAAGTGAGAGGCGGACGCCATTGGTGGCTACACATTTACCCATTTTCATCTCTTTCAATAGCCTACGTGGAGAGAATCTGAAACCCAAAGTTGTGGGGAATGGCTTTTAGATGTACATTTTGCATTCTGGGAGATAGTGGCTATCTTGCAGTTCTGCATTTTTCTGAAAAATAAAGCACTGGAGCAAGTGGCTTAGGAGTTGTAGGGAAGTAGAAATCTGCCTGAGACCAATGAAATTCAACAATTTGTGCATTTAGAAAGACAAAGGTTTTTAATACCAATCAATTGCTTTTCCTTAAATAACATGGAATGTTTTCAGATTTCTCCACTTCCTGCTCTGCCAGCTGCCTGCACGTCCCTGTGTGGCCAAGGGGGAAGCTGTGCCTTCCAAGGGGATTCCTGGATGCACAGATGAGCGAAATGGATTTGTAGAAAATTCTTAAAGTTTGATAGAAGGTTTACATAGAGAGGTGAATGTGTGAGTGAATTCTCAAACCAAAAAGAAAAGCCAGCAAACTAAAGGGAGACTTTGTTCCTTGCTCCCCCTTCCCCTTGTGTATTTGTATGTAAACTTTGAGATAAGAAATGTTGACTTAGAAATGCTATGGAACAGGATAGGCATTGTTGAGAGAGAAATTGAATTAGAAGTAAGTTTTAAAGTATGATTTTGTAAATAAGATTAGATATTTTGGAGAAATAGAATTATGAAAGATGTATTTTAGTAGGATTTATGAGGGGTAATTTTAGATTATTGGTTTTAAGGTATTTATAACATGGTGTAGTAAAACCTGATAGGCTAAGAAATGCTTATAGGGTATTGTAGTTAGGAAATACTTGGCCTCTGATTGTGATGGTGTGAATTATAACATCTGTATTGTCTCACCCTTCTCATGAGACTGAAAATGGAATAAAAGTTTTTAAAACCCCTCTCAGTTGCTCTGGGTCAGAAAAGGGCTTAATCCGACACAGAGACTGTGCCCAGACAAATAGAGGCTTCACTCACACATTCACCTCTCAAAAAAAAGCTGGAGAAGCAAAATGTGTGGCTAGTTTAGGAAACCAAAGCTGACAAACAGACAAACACAGGCACACTGGAGCTAAGGCTGTTTTGGGGCTCTTGGTTTCTCTCCTTGTGTGCAGCTCATCCTGGTTCTGCAGCAGTAACAGCTGGGCAACCTTCTTTCCACCACTGCTCTAAAAAATGAAATAATTACAGAGTTGATATTAAATTTTGAATAAGAAAGTAACTTCTCTGGAGTTTAGGAGTGTTTTGGAGCACTCCTGCTCCAAGAAGCAGTGCTTTATTTGTGTCTGTCATACAGAACTGGACCAAGTTCGCACTTGGTGAAAATTTATGCCACAGCCAGTGAACTCTTTCCCATCACAAGCTTTATCAGCAACTTCCTTTTTCTGTCCCTTAGATTTTATCCTAAAATGGAGACAAAAAATTTATGTTCAGTGTCGGACAGAAAAAGTTTTATGTGCCACAGTAGTTCAGCTGCTGATGAGAGGGATCTTCTTTGTCAATAGTTGCATTTCACTACCAGGTAAAATCTTTTTTGTTAGCAAGCAGATAAAATCTACTTTGGCAGTATCTGTGCTCCTCTGCAGGTAAAATCCTCTCCATCAGCAACTATACTTTCCACTCAGATTTAATTTTCTCTATCAGAAGTTGCCCCTCTGGGGCAAAACTTCAGAAGCTATTTCACAAAGCTTTTGCTCCTATTGACAAAAGCTATTGTAAACATTAAAACATTTATTAAAAGCTATAAAACTAATTCTCCAAAATATCTTTAACTTAAACATTTCAGCTTCTGCCTGTATTTTTCTTGGTGTCAAACTTCCAAAGCCAGGAAACTTAAGGGAGGCTTTATTCCTCGCCTCCCCCTTCCCCTTGCTCCAAACACTCATTTTATCTTTGCTGCAACTGCATTTATCACAGATGCTACTGGATATACCTGGTTTTTTCTTTATAAGTATTTCCTAAAGAAGATTTCTGTCCACAATTTTGGACATAATTTTGTGCTCCAAAATTAGGGTAGTAATAGGCTTAATGTAGATGAAAGGGCCCCTAGAACAGTAGCAGCTAATGGACTGACAAGCTCTTGCACAGTGTCTTCAGTATATTAAACAGGCTAAACAAATTAAATGAATTACCACATCACTGGCTCCCATGCTACTTGTGAGATAATAAATGTCATTTAAAGCAGTGTGTACACATCAATATGCAACGTGAACAGGCATTGTTCTCTGTGATCCACAGGGCATTGCTGGGACAGCAGCTTTGTTGTGCTGGGGAGCAGGAGGAGCACTTCTCCAGGTGCTGCAATTCCAGCTGGTCCTAACAATGATCCTGTCAGTCTCCACTCGTTTCACCTGCAAGGTGTCCAGCTGCTGGTGGTGGAATTTGTCAGACTGCAGTCTGCTGTGCATTTAGAGTGGTGTTATGGGTCATGGAGATCCTGAAAATTCCTTTTTCAGAGGAGGAAATGCTCCTGCTGCCCCTACAGAGGTAAGAACCCTTTGGGCAGCCATCACCACTAAGTTAACAATAAAACTGCAGCCTGAGCTCTCCAGAATGAAAGCCCCAGGGTAATGTATGGCCCACAGTGTGCAATGTGTAATGCTCAGGGTTCAAACTCCCCTAATGAATTTAACCTCCCGTGGCCAGGGGCCATGGGGCAATGCCCGCTCCTGAGGCTGCCAGCTCTTTAATAAACAAGCAAACAAAAAGAATCTGCAAACCAAAAAGAAGCAGAAAATTACTTTTCCGCTGAGTTACTTGGGTTAAAGTAATTTCTCACTGCTTGGATCCTCAAGGACGTTCTGAAGAAAATATATTTGGAAGCCAGTCCTCACTGTAAAAGATTATACAGGTCAATTGTTTTCCTCCAAATCTCTTTTATATGGATATGATTCCTTTCATTTGTGGACTGAAGAGAAGCTGCAGAAATCACTTCTTTCTTCAGTAAATGAAAAAAAACACCTATAAATATTCTCTTCTAAGTCCTTCTAAGAAACTTGTGGGGGAGTTGCTACTTCTACACTTTTGAACTCTGAAAAAATTGTGTTCTGTTTCCTTTCTTCCTTCCTTCCTTCCTTCCTTCCTTCCTTCCTTCCTTCCTTCCTTCCTTCCTTCCGCCACTTCCGCCACTTCCGCCACTTCCGCCACTTCCGCCACTTCCTTCCGCCACTTCCTTCCGCCACTTCCTTCCGCCACTTCCTTCCTTCTTTCCTTCTTCATAAAAATACTGCTCCTATTTCTTGCATTGGCAAACCTTTCCCTATTTGCAAACAGTATTTAGGGGTTCCTAGTGGACAGTTTAGCCTGGGAACTGTGGGATTTACAGTTTTTCACTGGTTCAGGTCATGCAATCACACATCACCATATCATATCATGTCCTCATCAATATATTTTTCTTTATTTCGTAATAAACTCAGTCTTTATTACCTCATCTGTTAGAAAATTGTTAGACCTTGTTATCCTGCAGAAAATTCCAGCAGGAGGAAGGAAGTGTTCCAGGTAATGCTATCCCAGGAGCAAGAGAAAACAGGCTTGGCTCAGGAGAACAAAGGCTTCTGAAATACTCAGTGTCAGCACAGCCTCCCTAAACTACTCAGAGATTTCCTCATGCTAAAAAACTGAGTTTTACCAAAAAACCCACTGTGTTTATAGGAGAAGGGGAAGGGAAGGGAAGGGAAGGGAAGGGAAGGGAAGGGAAGGGAAGGGAAGGGAAGGGAAGGGAAGGGAAGGGAAGGGAAGGGAAGGGAAGGGAAGGGAAGGGAAGGGAAGGGAAGGGAAGGGAAGGGAAGGGAAGGGAAGGGAAGGGAAGGGAAGGGAAGGGAAGGGAAGGGAAGGGAAGGGAAGGGAAGGGAAGGGAAGGGAAGGATTTCCAGCAGTGACCTCCTGTCTAACTTGCTTGTAGAAGAACAGTCCAGGTTTTGCAAACAAAACGAGCTGGAGAGGCTTTGCCCCCTGCCCAAAAGCTAAAACTGAACCTGTTGTGATCAGAACCTGCAAAAGTGAGCAAGAACTGGCAGCACTGAACGGAACTGAACAGCTGCTGCTGGGGTGGCACCTCCTCACAAACCTCACAATGGAAAATCACTGGTTACACAGAACAGAACAGCAACGTGAAATATTGATAAAGACATTAGGGAATAACAATGGGACACTTGAAAAACTAAATGAGTCTGTTGTCCCAAGTGTATTATCATTTAACAAGCTTATTAAATATCACTATTTTAACAATTAATAGAAACCTGTCTAGCTGTAGGCCATTTTGATAGCTGTTAATTAAGTATCTACAAATTCCTTACAAAGTCCATGTGCTACTAAGAATGAGATTAAGCATTTCTTGCTTATGTAATTTTGAGCTAATTATAAGACTATTAGATTTATCTTCTAAATACTCAGTAATTTCTCTTTTAACAATCATCTTATATTTAATTAAAAAGCAGTATCTTGCTTGCTAAATTTGAATTAAATGCTTGCTGGAGACACTAAATTGAAGTGTTAGTAACATTTTACCAGTGAATAAAGAACTATACAGATATTTTCACAATACAGAATTGTTATCCAAAATGCAAATAAACAGACAGGGATTTTTAAAGGCACTGACTTGCATGGGCTCTTTGGAACATTCTTGAAATAGTAAAGGATCCTGACTTCTGCTGTGCTCTTTCTTAAACAAAACCAAATTGTTAAAAATCATTCATGGAAGGCATGTGAAAAAATAATACAAATAACTATTTCATTTTATAAATGTGAGTAATAGAAGAACTCCCACAACTGAAATTAATATTTGTTTATGAACAATCAGAAAATTTGTATTCTTTGGCCAATAAAAATGAAAAAAAAGCCTCATTAAATTTTGTGTGCCTCAGAGAATATTGACAGTATTAGGATTATATGTGATGACATTTAAAAAAAATATTTAGGGATCGAAAGATTAGTGGTTTCAAAGTGTCTTATTCACAGTTAAATTATTTATTCTAAAGGCAAAATAAATTATTTCCAAATAATTTAAATCTTGGATTTGTATGAAACTTTATGTCTTTCACAGTCCTACAGAGCATTGTCCATATTAAGACATTTCTCCTGCCTCTTTTCCTTCACCAATCTGAATTTAAAAATCCATGTTAAGGGTTTGTTATTGGTTTTTTCAAAAGAAAATGATGGCCTTGTACTCCCTGCTGTAAAAATGACACTTAAAAAGTACTGTGGAGAGAAATTACATTTTGCCCTTTGATTTCTCAAGAACCAGTAGTGGTAGGGACACTTACATTTTCTAAGAACGAGTTTTAATGTTTCAGTGCTACTCACAAGAAAATTCCCTGTCCATATATATTCATGACAAGTTCTTTGTGCACAGCCAGTGTCATGGAAAGTCACAGCGTTTTTGAATATTAAGAAAAGGCTGAAGTGGGAGAACAGAGCACCGGAGAACTATGATTTTTGAGTCATGGAAACTTGGGTGCTGAGAGGTGTCAAGGAATGGAAAACGAGGGCTAGAAATCACTCAGGAAGTCAGAATCTTTCTTTGTCATCCTTGATAAATGCCTGCCCATCCTGTTTAATGCACCCCCAAAGGTGGAAGTACAAAGGGGATTTATTTCATCATCGTTGCTCTGTGCTCACAGCACAATCGCTTCTCTGGGGTCCAGCCTGAGCCCTGCAGGGCAGTCAGAGCCTCTGCTCCCTGTTTCCTCTCTCACAGATGTGCTCCACAGGCTCTCTGCTGCTTCCCCACAGCTGCTTCCACATGTGAACCTGTCACTCTGCCCTGCCTCACTCTTCTTATATCAAGAGTTCACTCCCTGTCACACCACACAGATCCCTGAACAGGTAACAACTGGCATAGACTCCATGTACTTCCAAAAAGCTGATTAATTAATCTTTATTAAGAAACCCATTGTTTATACCCTAGTTTGCTACAGGTGGAATTGATTGGTCCTTTAGTTAAAATGCCATCACCATTGGCTAATTAAGAAACCACCCTTTGGCAAATGAATCTCCATAACACATCCCACATCTTCACAACAACAGGGGCAGCAAGTTAAGATGAGAATTGTTTCTCATTCTTCTCTCTGAGCTTCTCACAGGCATCTCCCAGGCATCATTGTGGGGAAGTTGTGTGTTTCTCTCTGTGCCCATAAAGCTGCTGCCACATCTCCATTTCCCTGCAAAGGGTTCTCTGCATTTCCAGCCATCCCTGGTGCTGCTGCAGCTCCTGCCTTGCAGTGCCCAGAGCATCACTTCTGCTGCATCCAGCACTGCTGGACAGCCCAGGGAGCCCTGCCCTGCCTTGCAGCCCCTCCTCACCCTCCTGCAGCATCCCTAGCCCAGCAGCAGGTTGATATTGCAGATCCTGAGCCAGTTAACACACCTGGGCTTTCTCTCTGCTGGCAGGTTCCTGCCTTACTCTTCCTCCTGCTTGTGTGCAGGGATTTGTTCTCACCCCCCCAGAAATTGCACCTTGTTTTGGAGCAGTTCTCCAGCTTGATTTTGCCATTTGTATTGCTCCAGCAAATTAGCAGTCCCTCCCACCCCAGTTTTCAGTGCAAATTTAATGTCTTCTCCATTAACCAAGCCATTAATTTGGAATTATTTAATGCTACAGGATACAAAGCAGATTGCTATGGAGACTCACCTGAAATATCCTTTCAGTAAGGCCATGAAATATTCATAACTGATCTCAAGCTAGAGTTTTCATTCTGTTTTCCCTCCCCTTGTAATTCTTTCATCTGTAAGATGCTTCTACTGGTTTAGAAAATGTTGTGTGAAGCAATGTCAGCAGCTGCAGGGGAACCAGTATGAACATGTTGTCTTCTTTATAGTGCTGGTATATTGGCTCCTTCAATTTCTTTTTCCTTATGAATATTATTCCTCTGAAACTGGCACTTTTTGCTTTCCAAGTGCTTCTGGACCCCCTGGAACAGCCAGGACCAACACAAGGACTCTGACCTGTTGCTATTTAATTCCAATACTGACCCTTGGGCAAAGGGCACCCCTCAGTCCTGCCTGCTCTCCTTCCACCTGGGCACTGCAGCTCTTGCAAACAGGAATTGCTTTGCACATCAGACTTTGACAATGTCAACAAATACATCATTGGAGAATAAATTGGGAAGCCCTGGCTGATGCTGAGATTCACAGCTGAGTGTTGTAAGTGCAGGCACACAGTGAGAGCTCAGTGTGGCTCAGCAGTGCCCAGCACAGACCTGTGCCCACCAGGGATATCCACAAAGCTCCCTCTTATTCTGCCTTTGTTCCAGCCTTGCAGCTGAGTGCAGGAGCTGCTCTGAGGGCGTATCATTAAAGACAAGCATTATCTCAATTACAAGGTGAAGATAACAAAAGGTTCTTTATATTTTCTTTATTTCTGCCTGGCTCTGCGTGTGTTTTCCATCTTTCAACTATGCTCTTTTCATCTGATTTATATGCTCACATTAAATGTTATCACAAATCATGAATTGTTCTCACTTAATGTTTATTACTGCAGATAACTATTATCTCTCACAGTCCTGTTGGCTTTATTTTTATCTTTGTGCATTTCAGTGCCTCCTTTAATTATTTCATTTTAAGGTGCTTTACTCCTACCTCTCTAAGTTAAAAATGCATGCAGACTGCAAATGCCCCTAACAAATCCAGTGCAGAACTCAGAGTTAAGGTTGTAATTTTGAGGCATTTGACTCCCACTGGGAAATCCTAAATTCCTGAGACTGTGGCTCCTTGCTGCAATTCCAGGGAGGGGTTGGTACCTCTCTGTGGAGTGTGATCTGTGTGACCAAGGCAGGGAAAACTCCCAAAGGCAGGGTGCAGGGGCTGAAATCACAGCAAAGACAAGATATGGGGGTGAGCAAAGACTCACCAGTCCTGCCTTGGGACTGTGGGCATGGGTGTGTGTCACAGACATCTTTTCATTAAAAATCCTTTCCTTAGGATTTTTTCCTCCTGAGAAGCTGAGAGGCCTCAGGGACAAAATGTAAACATTGATTATCTGCTGCTGTGGAATGCAACAGGTGGGTCTGTGATTGGTCTCATGTAGATGTTTGGAATTAATGACCAATCACAGTCAGCTGGCTTTCTCTCGGTCCAAACCACAAACCTTTGTTGATTCATTCCTTTCTATTCTTAGCTTAGCTAGCCTTCTGAGATGAAACCTTTTCTTCTATTCTTTTACTATAGTTTTAATGTAATATATATCATAAAATAATAAATCAAGCCTTCTGAAATATGGAGTCAGATCCTCGTCTCTCATCCAAAGACCCCTGTGAACATGGTCACACGTGTGCTGCACAGGCAGAAAACACCTCTGGAGCTCAGGTGCCTCCCTCCTTTCCCTGAGAGGATCAGCCCTGTCTGTGTCACCCCTGAGTCAATCTCTCTGCTTTGGGGAAAGCTGGTGTCACACCAGCACAACACTGTGTAAATAAGGAGCAGTTTAATCCAAACCTGGTATCTAGTCTGTGTTTATCTGTCTTTAGTTGCTTGTGTAGAATTTACTGTTAGCATGTCTCTTCCTCCTTTTGGTGTGTAACCCTCCAGCTCTCAGCAGCTCTAGGGACACCCCTTGAGTTATCATCCACGTGCATCTCAACATCAGGATATTCACTGTCCTTCTCTGGGCCTGTCCTGCCCCTTCAGAATGATTGGTTCTGCCTGGGGTAAGGTTTTTAGCACACCTCCTTATTAGCAGATATGAAATTGTAATATTAGTCCAGCTTTGCTTTTGAAGGGGTGATCCTGGAAGTGGTGATAATGTGATGAATCTCAGTTTTCATTTATGAGAAGATTGCAGGAAGTCACTGCAAGAAAACCCAGTTCTTCCATCAAACTACTGGAATGCTGCATTGTTTTGCCAGTGGCCATCATTACAATCCTGTCTGCCACTTCATCTACTTTTAAAAATTCTGATTTGTCTATAATAATGAGATGTTTTGCAGGTGGTTAGTTCTAAGGAAAAAAGAAAATATTCCTGTTAAGGTCTGGATCCTTGGGCTACAAAAGTATTTTGTTTCTTTCAGTCTTTTCTTTGCATTTTTCCATAAGTACCACATCCATCAGCGAGCCCTCACACACTGTTATTTATCTTAGTCCAACATGTCTGGCCTTCTCAATACAACATTTTGTTCTAGATCCCTGTGTTCCTGAGAGCAGCCATGTACTTGGCTATGTGAAAGCCAGAAATTGTGATTTTTCTGCCTGTTTATTTGAAGCAATTTATATGGTCCAAATAATCCCACTGATTCTGACGCTGTGTGGTGGCAGTTTGAGCAGGATGATGGATCACAGCACACCCAAATCTCTGTCTGTAGTGGATTCCTGGATTCTTTCCAAGCCCTGTCTTGAGCCTGGTGTCCAATTGACCTGGACAATGCTTCCAGAGATTTGTCTGTTTGTTGATCTCTCAGTGCTGCTCTGCTCAGGATAAGCAGGCAGCCAAACAGAAACTGAATCCTCCCTGGAAATGCATCTTTCTAAACCTAAATTCATGAGATCTCTACAGATTAAACTGGAGATTTTGGGAATCCTTATGTGTGGCCACAAAAGCATTCTGATGCTGTTACCAGTGAGTGCCAGCAGGGCAGGCAGGGACAGGGGTGGCACTGCCACAGAGAGTCCCACAGTGCCTGGGCGGGGACAAGGACAGTCTTGAGATTTCTGCTGCTCACAGTGACCCCAAGATATGTCAGAAAGTCTATTTTCCCAGCCTGGCTGTCGAAGAAGGAGTCAGAGCTTTTAATTTCTCTCAGTCTCTAGATTGTTTATTGCTTCTTATCTATAAAATTATTTTTCCTGTCCTGCCAAGGTCCTCTCAGCAGGACAGTCAGAGGCACTCTGCCTGCCCCCAGGGCAGTGTTATCTTTTGATACTAAAAACTACATTGTACAACATTTACAATAACTTTCCAATAGCTATCACCTATGTTAGACAGTGAGCTTCTACTGTAAACCAATCTGTAAATGCCACCATCACAGCAGAAGATGGAGGCCAAGAAGAAGGAGAAGAAAGGCTGGACACACCCAGATTCCTCCATCTTGCCTCCTGAACCCCCATTCTAAAAACCCCCAAAATCTATTTTTCACCCTGTGATAAATTCACTATCATTCTACTTAAACTGTCGTGGCTTGTAATTCTTCATATAAGGTTGGTAATTTGCTCCATGGGTCATAATGAAAACCACAGGGGCATCTTGGGCTCTGTGCAGGGTCTCTGAGCCCCGTGGCAGGGTCTTGGCAGTCCAGGACAGCCAGAGGTTCTGAATTCTGACAGACAGGCACAGCCCAGCTGAGAGCCCAGACCTTCACACAAGGTCAGGGTAGGTCACCCTGGGCTCAGGGTCAGACAGCCCATGAAGTGACCAGGGAGGACAGAATGAGCTCCCAAGCAGCTCCCACAGGAACCCAGACTTGCTGCTTTGCCTCTCTAGGCCACACAGCTTCATTATCTCAGCTGGTTTTCTCCTCCAGGCCCCACAGCTGCATTATCTCAGCTGGTTTTCTCCTCCAGGCCCCACAGCTGCATTACCTCAGCTGGTTTTCTCCTCCAGGCCCCACAGCTGCATTATCTCAGCGGGCCTTCAGCCCTTGCAGCCAAGCCCTCAGGGAAGGAAAGTGGAGGAATGTGCTCAAGGCGCTGGAAATTACAGCATCTTCTGCCCCAAAGATTCTCTGCTCTTGGCATGCAGACTGGAGTTTTCACCTGGAAATCTGTGGGAAATACTGATCTTTGTTACAAACAACTGCTGCAGCCTCTCTTTTTCAGGTATTCCATATATTGTTTCCCTGTCTTCAGTCAGTATCTCGGGAAGTTGTTACAGTGGAAAATGAACACTAATATTACTTCAATTTTTGACCAGAAAATGGCCCAAATAGAAACAAGTGAGTTTACAGAAATAGTATTTTGCGCGTGATTGAAGAATCTCTTAATCCTCAAACTAACCTGAATTCTTGAGTATGGTCCCTCAATTCTTAGGTTTTTTGGTGTTGGTTTTTTTTTTTTTTTTTTGGGTTTTTTTGGTTGGGGTTTTTTTCTTTTTTTTTTGGTATTCCTTTGTTGTTGTTGTTGTTTGTTTGGGGGTTTTGTGTGGGTTTTTTTTTTTTTTTTTGGTTGATTTTTTAGGGGGTTTTTTGTTGGTTTTTTTTTTTAGGAATGCATTAACAGCCCTTTCAAAACTACAAATTATATTGAGATTTTTTTTTTTATTTTCTTTCAATCCTATTTAGCTCCTTATCCTTGCCTCATTCTTACAGAGACACAAGGAGGTTGCATTAAGGACCTGTTGCCTGTGTAGGGTTGTCTGCTCCATTCTCAAGTCTTTCTCCATAATTTGCAAAGTGTTTTGTTACCCACCACAGGAAAACTGTCTCTGCTAGTGTGTGGAGAGGTCACTGTGCTCCTGATCCAGACAGCACCTACCTTCAAAATACAATGGACTTTGTTAAACCAAGCAGGGTTCTGCAGATGTATTTGGTAATTATCTCCCCTTAGCACTTGGTTTGAGTTCCTCAGAGCTTTGTGAATTCCCAGCTTGCCCAGAGCCCTCTGTGGCTGCCTCGTTATTTGTTTAGCAATGATAGATGGTGTGGTTAGGGGTTTTTCCCCCTCATTTTCTTTATTGCTCCCACTATTTTGTTTATTTGTTTTAATGCAGAGCCTGTTCTGCAAGGCAGATGTTGTACAGACTGAATTGTTTTATTTATTTCCAGGTGTAACATCCTTGGAAAGTGTCCCAGTCTTTCAAATACAGTCTGGTAATTTTTAGCAGCTTTGCCATAGGAATACCATAGAGAATTGCCTGCTCTGAGTTATTTGTATTTTGAGCTTTCTTGTACTTTATTAATAATTTCTTTAGGTTCCTCAGCTCACTTCTTTCAGCACTTAGCTGTGTTTCATTTTTGCACTCCACACCTTGGTCTAGGTGCTACACTTTTGTATTCTGATTACAATTTATATTATCCTGTGCATTATATTTGTGCAGCAGTCGAATTTTAATTTGGCGCAGGTCAGTGCAGTTTTGCCCTGGTTATTTGTTTGGGTTTTTTTTTCCTTATTTAAGGGTAAGTGAGACTTTAGAGGCCAGCAGAATCTCTGATGCTCTCCCTCCTCATTGGCATTCAGTTTTCTGGCTGTTTCTGTGCCTGCCCTTGAATCTTATGCCAGCCTGAGCTTTATAAACCATTTATTTATTTTTGTGCTGCCTTTATGTTGGACATGCAAAACCTCACCCCCTGAGTCACTGCCTGCTTCCTTGATATGATGCCTTTGTACTTTGTTTTTTTCATCTACAACCTTTGACACACTGTTTTCTCTTGCTACAATTATTGCTTATGACCTCTTACACAGGGCATTTTCTATTATCATATTTTCCCTCTGCAGTATCAATAGGTCTTCTTTTGCATTCTGCTGGTAAATTTGCCTTTTCACTTAGAGTTTTGGCATATTTTCCCTTGCATTCCTGTGTTCTCCCTGTGCCCTGCTGGTGAACTTTCTCTGCGCTGCTTCAGCTCAGTGTTTGGGCTGGGATCTGTTTAAATCCATAAAGACAGCTACCACAGGTTCTGCAGCTCCTCTCATGTGAGCACCTGAACTTTCCCTCCCTGATAATAACACACCACAATGCATGGGGTGTTTTCAGTGTGCTCAGGGCTCACCCAGCCCTGCTCTGCAGCCAGGCACAGCTGATAGAGAACCTCCCTGAGAAACCCCAAAAACCCAACAAACACCACCTTTGAGAGCCTCTCCAGCACTGGACACCCCTCAACCTGCTGCTGCTGGGGCTTGGCTGAGGGACATCATTAAAGATGTGAGAACATTTGTCTGGGGCAGCTCAGAGGTACACCAGCTCTTAGTTGGCCTCCTTTTTTTTATAATTCTTTTTTTCATTTTTTAGGGGGATTTTTTGGGTTTTCTGTTTTTTTTTTTTTTTTTTTTTGGTGTTTTTTTGGGGGGAGGGTTTTTTGGCTTTTTTTTTTTCATTTTTTGGGGGGGATGTTTTGGGTTTTTTGGGGAATTTTTTTTTGTGGGTTTTTCTTTTGTTTAGTTGGGTTTTTTTGTTTTTTTTTTTTTTTTTGGTCCAGATCCACTCCAATTTGGCATTTTTTTCTGAAGTATCGCAAAGAATGCCCAACATCACCACAGCCATCCTCTTGCACCTTAGTTGCCACAATGGTGATAGTTGGGTTTTTCTTGGGTTTTTTTGGTTTTGTTGTTTTTGTTTTGGTTAGGCTTTTCAAATTTTCACAGTTTCATATTTCATGGGTCTGCAGGAAATAAAGTAATTCTTAACACCACGTTCTGAGCTTCTGCAAAGGAGGAAAGAAAGCCAAGACAATGCAACATTTAGTCTTTATTCTCTCTTTCAAATATCTCATGGAGTTGTTAAGGTTTCCAGGTATAATCTTATGCATAAAACATGGACCAGCCTGTTCGCCTCTGGATACTCAACTGGGAAACTGTCTATCATAGCAGAGAGGAAATATCACAGTATTTCTGCGTAGCAGCCAGTATTTAGACTTTATCAAGAATACCAATGTTGGTAGGGAAAGGTCACAGAGATTATGAAACAAAGAGGTTTTTTTCCTCAAGTAGTAACACTGCAAGTCCATATTAATGGCTGTCACATCCAGAGAGAGTGTGGTTTATTTTCCTTTTAAAACAGTGGGTGCTTCAGTAGATCTATCTGAGAGCATCCTGGATTGAGATCACTGGAAAATAATGACTCCACTTTGTAGTGAATTTATTTTGGCTTCTCTTCATACAGTTTGCATTAAATGTCTTTTCCAATATTGGGAAACATGATTGGTAACATCCATCTTTTACTCAGCTGTACTGTTTATGATAGGCTTCACAAACAATTAGCATCACAACATTTTATTCCTTTGCTTGCATTTATCAATAATATTCAATCTGCAAAGAGCAAATCTGTGTCATGCCGGAAAAATACAGAAACATTTTCAGAATCAGCCTCTTCATCTCCTTCCCTTATGCAACAAAAACTGATGAAAAACCTTTTCAGTCAATGTTTGACAAAAAGGAAAGAAGAAAATCAGTGTGGCAGGTCAGTGTGGAGCACCTCAGCCCCAGAAAGGAAGACATTTGTGTATCGTCCTTTGGGATACTCACAAGCTCTCTAAATAATCTAAAACAAATCGCACAGGATACTCTCGACAGAAGTGTTGCTAGAAAGGGGGTTTTACTTTACCCAGGCAAACAATGCAATATATTTAGATCAATGCATGGTCAAAAATGCAAATTTTAGGCCTGGCCCCACAGAGGTAGAAGAAATTGTCAGAGAAACTTTTTGAAGTCATTGGAAATATTGTCATCAGCTACAATGGAGATGGAAATCTGGTCTGTGTCTTTGTGACACAAAGATATTGACCTTATTGACCTTCTTGACTGAATTTATCACTGAGTACAACAGAAGCAGAGGAATTAATGAGGCAGCAGATACAGCTCCAAGGGGGTCAAGAGGAGGGAAGACAGACATATGCCAACCTTTTCTAAGGTTTTATTCACAAGTTGCAGCCTTTTCAATTGTCTTGGCTAAGAAATGCCCTCTGTTCTGCTGGGAGAGAATTGGATGATGCATTTGTGATCAGCAGCACTATTTCGGAGCTGTTCACACGTTTCTGTTTTAGGACAAGATTGGGAGATTTGTGAATTTTGAATGAGTATCTGCAGTGTTTGTTTAGAGATGGAGTGGATTTCAGTTTTCTTTCACTTACACCTGTTTTTCATTAGTGCTAATGCCAAGGATTTGTCATTATAAAGTACAGGAAAGGAACTTGTTGGTTTTGTTTTGGTGTTTTTTTTTTTTTTTAAGCTGTTGAGATAGTGTATAGGTTAGGGAAAAGGGCCAGACCTGTAGCAAAATAATATAGTGATGTTGATCCTGTCAGCATCAGTGGGATTGCTTCTAGTCTCTTTAAATACAACAGAATTCTCACCTGTGAAAGGGCTGTGGGGGTTCAGAAACAAAAGTGATTTCATTTGTCTCATTCTGTCTCCAGTCTAGAACTTTGCTAAACAATACTCCTTAGGGTTTTTTTTTTAATATTTCCATTAAGAGAATTTTCTGGACTCTCAGGTAACATTTTCCTGCTCTTAACAGTTACCCTAGTTCTCCCAGTGTCCAACTTGGATTTGCTGTGATGAAATTAAACCTATTTCTTCTCATCTGAAGTCCAGTTTAGCTAGAGAGCAGCTGACCATCATGTCCTTTAGAATAACCTGACCTCTGGAGATATTTCTCATGTCTCCCTCCATCTTTTCTGGTTCAGACAAATCCAATTATTTTAACCTTTGTTAAATAAGCAATATCTTCTTCTAAGATCCTAGCAAATTTTGTTATTATCCTTTAGAAGTCTCTTTATTTGGCCCATGTCTCCTGGTGTGAATCCAGCTCTTATAGAAGAGGATTCCTCCAGACCACAATGTGCAATAATTATCTCACTGAAGGAGTGTCTCTTAATTACATCTCTCATTTAGATTTTCCTTCCTTTTTTAACCCAGAGTGTTACTTTGGTCAGCCACAAACAGTTTGTGGCATGTTCCAGCCTAAACCACTTAATCCCCAGTTTTGTAATTACGAGTTTATTTTGCCTTCCTTAGTGGAATATTTTGTACTTGTCTTTACTGAAATTTCATCTTACTGACTCCAGTCTGTCTCTCCAATTTAGTAAGGTCAAAATCAGGATGAATTCTGAGCCTGTTTTCCAAAGTACTTCCAGCACCCACAATAGGCAATGTTCTTTATCTTATTTTGCAACAATGTGTCAATAAATGCACTGAATGGTGTTAGACCTGGAGCAAATCCCTGTAGATCACTGGTGGTGTGTCCTCAGAGCAGGACATTTTCTTACTCATTTCTACACACTGAGTGTGGCTTTTCCAGCATTTGTGCACTCTTTTTTAAGTTTCCTAATGTAGTATCTTGCTTTTCTTAACAAAGGGGCATATGGGACAGCCTGATTAAAACCAAGACATGTCTTGCTTCCCAAAAATTCCCATTTTTTAGTCCACAATGTTTTCTCTGTCCTGGCTCAAATTCCCATCATCATTCCTATTTTGGAACTGGAATCCCCAAATATGAGCACTGGTGATAAAAGTAATGATTCCTAAAATGTTTTCCAGTTCATTGTCCATCTGTGGTCCAGTATTTTTTCTATATCAGTGGATTATTGCTAATATTGCACTAATAATGCACTGATCACAGAGCCCAGCTGAAATCTGATATGGGAACTTCACTGAGGGTTCTGTGTGTCTACAATAAATTCTGTGTAAGTCAGGAAAGATGAAAACTTCCAGCATTAGTTTCAGGGGGAAAAATGCAATTTTCAGTCCTTTTAAGCTGCTAGCAGCCTCTGATGGTGGGCGCTGCTGAAAAAGCTTTTAAACCCCAGACCCTAATAAGGTTTGGAACTGTTCTGTTTTCTGAAATCCAACTTGATTGGAATTTTTTTCACTTTGCAACACTGAGTGTAAATCTGTGGTCTGGACTGTTAAAGTGAGCTCTGTTTCATCTGTGGCCTATTTAATACCACTGCAGCTGAGGCTTTTATTATTTTTTTCCCTTCTTCAGGCTACATATATTTCCTGACAGTCTGAAAAATAATCATCAATTAGTAAAGTTTTAAGAGGTTTGAGTAAATTTATCAAAATAAATTTAATCAATTTCATCTCTTAATATGTCCAATCAATTCTTTCTAAAGTTTTCTGAGAAAGTCTATTAACTATTTTAAATAGTTTGCATAACATGCTTTGAGTGGCACCTCTTCATTTAACACACCACCGTTTCTTCATTTGGCTTCTGTCCTGCGGAGTTCTGCCTTGTTTGCTGTTTGACTGTGGCCAATTCTGCTCCTTCTAAAATAATCAAAATAACCAACCAGATACAGTTTTTATTTCAGTTCCACAAACACCCTTTTTATTTTTTTAATCTGCATTAAAAAAAAAAAAAAAGTATGCTTTTGTCTGTTTCTTTGTTTTCAAGCAGCTGAAAGCAGGATGACAAGAGACATGACAGGGACTGGGGCAACGGAATTTAGTGCAGAGATCCAGGCAGCTGAAACTCTGTGAAATGATGGCACAAATTTTTCATTAATTGCAACTTGAAGTGGTATATCAGAAAGAATTAAAGAGTAAGGAAGAAAATGTAAAATATTTGCATGGAATGAAAGTATCTTTTATATCTGTTTGTATTTTTGCAGCTCCCTGAGGGGAAAACAAAAAAAGCTTGATTTCCAGGAGGAATTCCTGCCACAGGTTCTTGCTGACCTTGAGAGGCTGATGAAGATCTGTCAGTGCAGTCAAGAAAAGACAGCTCAGAGCCTGGGGTGCCCTGATCCCATCCAGAGCCTGTCTGCATTTGGAAGTCCCAGAATAACACAGCTCGGTGGCTTTGAGACCAGAACTGTCTCTCCTAATACCAGTTCAGGGCTCAGGAATATTCACCCCTATCATGCAGACAAATTCCCCAGGTCTGTCTGTGCTCTGGCTCTCAGGCTGTAAATTCTGAAGGAATATTGCTGTGCCTCAGCCTCACCCTGTTGCTGTGAGAATAGGAGCACAGCCTTGTTGGAATATTCATCAAACCCACGAGGGGACCATAAAAAAAAAGCTTTTTCAGCCCTTCTCTGGAGGGTTTAAGGAAGTATTCAGCTCCCTATTTTCAAAAGTAAAGGAATTTGCTGTGGAGCTTTGGCTGTCTGGACAATGTAATGGGAAGATGGCAGTCCCAGCATGTGGGACATCCAGCTGGGAGATTGGATTCTTATCACTGAGACTAGAAAGGGTTGAGTTCAGCTGCAGCAATCAAGCACAAAAATATTACAGAAAACAATCAGTGTGGTGCTTTGTGTCCTGGGCAAAGGAAAATCTCGCTTTTCAGATATCCAGAACTGAGGATATTGATAAGTGCAGCTGTTCAGCATTCCCAACTGCTACTGCTTTGTAAGTTTAGAGCCTCCTTTCCCTTTCTTTTCTGAGTTTTTGTTCATATTTTGTTTGCCACAGCATCTCATTTTCTGTAGCCTTTTCTGTGCATTTTCAGGACTATCATTTTCCAGACTCTCTGAGTTTTCCCTCTTCTGGGCTCAGGTTTCTCCAGCTCAGGATCCTGTTGGTTCCTGGATGTGAATTCCTGTGCAGGGCGGTCCTGGTGCCAGGGAGGTTTTCCTGCCCTGCCTGCAGTGCCACCAGCCAGCCCAGCCCATCCCCAGGGCCACAGCCTGTAGCCAGGATATTTTCTGAAAAATCCTTTCTTTGGGATTTTTCCTCCTGAGAAGCCGAGAGGCCTCAGGAACAAAATGTAAACATTGATTATCTGCTGCTGTGGAATGCAACAGGTGCATCTGTGATTGGTCCCATGTGGTTGTTCCTAATTAATGGCCAATCACAGCCCAACTGGCTCGGACTCTCTGTCCGAGATACAAGCTTTTGGCATCATTCTTTTTCTATTCTTAGCTAACCTTCTGATGAAATCCTTTCTTCTATCCTTTTAGTATAGTTTTAATATAATATATAATATATATGTATATATTAGTATAATATATATTAAATAATATAATATAATTTATATATTATAATATAGTATACAAATATATAATATTAATATTATATACTGTATATAATAAATATTAATATAGTACATTAATATATTATATATATATAATTTAATTTAATATAATATATATCATAAAATAATAAATCAAGCCTTCTGAAACACAAAGTCAAATCCTCATCTCTTCCCTCATCCTCAGACCCCTGTGAACACTGTCACAACAGCCTGCTCTGCCCTCCCTCCCTTCTCCCATCCATCCCCAGCAAGGCTCAGGTACAAAAAGATACTCATGTGTTAACAGTTATTGCCTGCTTGCACTTGTGCCAGGATTTTCTGCAAGTTTTTCCACAGTAAGCTTTCATTTCAGTGCAAAACTGAAAATGTTTTCCTCTGAAGCTTTAAAAAATAAGTGATTTTCTGCCCACCTACCACTCCACCTTTACACACTCTCATCCTGCTCCACCCTTCAACTTTCTGGTGGCATCAGGAGCCAAAGCTCTTTTTTAGCATGAGAGCACAGCTGGAGCTGCTCCTCCTTGTCCATCACTCCCTGCCTTGCCCCCAGCCCCCAGTTTGGTGTTGCAGCCCTGGGATGTTGGAATGCTGTGACTGGGAATGCAGGGAATGTTGTGACTGGGAATTCTCTGCTGTTCATGGGGAAGGCTGGAGCACATGGCTGCAGTTACTGAGAGAGCTTTAAGCTCATTTCAGGTGATTTGAGCTGCAAATTAAAAAGACTGGACAGGAAAGAAAATGCAGCTGCTCCTGTTTTGCCACTGAGGTGAAGAGGGATTAAGGACTGAATTTTTTACAGACCACTGAAGACTTGCAGAGTCAAATGGCTGCTGTGGTGCCAAGAGGGATTTTCAAAGGCATGAAAATGTCCATCTCCTACCTGGAGGACTCACACCTCGATTTGTTTCTTTAGGTGTGTAAGCAGCTTTGAAATCTGCTTCAAAGGCACCTGCTTGAAGCCACACAGGCACTCTGGAGCAGAGCAGAAACCTCAGCTCACATCTCACCCATTCTTGTCCTGAATCTTAACACACGACTTGTTCCCTTCAAAAACAGTAGAATTCACTGGAATGTCTCAATTCACTTAAACTTTTCTGTATTTTCAGTTTATTTGTCTCTGTAGTTATAACCTGTTAGATCAGAAATGCCTTAAACGTGTGTGGTAAATTTCAAGGATTTCTGTTTCCTTTCTCAGCTCTTCTTTTCCTGTTGATTTACTTTTTTTTTTTTTTTTTTTTTTTTTTTTAAGCTAGGACAAATTACATAGTTTTACATTTTTTCCTGCAAGTTGTGAGATTTGTGGTCATTTAATCCCTCCTGGGAAGAAGCTTTCTAGTGTGTCTTTCCTTTCTGATAAATATTTTTCAGGTAGAAAGCAATATATTTGGATGAATAAAGAATCTCAGGGAGAGCAAAAGAAAGCCATTAGCAGCTGTGGATAAGTCTCCTTCTCCTACAGGTTTTCCATTACACAGTGGGCACTTCCCAACACACCATGGGAGAAAGCATGATTTTAAGAGCCATTAAATGCTGCACAGCAAATATTCCCCATGCACTGCAAGGATCCAGTGTAGCCCATGGGAAAAGGAACTGAGTTCAATACTGGGATCTTTATTTGCTCTCTGTTCTCTTCCTTGCATCCCCTCAGACAATGTTCTGCTCCAAAGGATCTCAGCAATTCCCATTAAGGAAGATGTGGAGAACAAGCCCCAAGTTTGTGCTTGTTTTTTGCCCACCTCTCATCAAGTATCACGTTTCATTTCCTCTCTATTTTTCATTTTTTCTCTCTATTTTCTATTTTTTATTTATTTCATTTATGTGTTCACTTGCTCTTAGGGTTTTTATTGTTGTATTTTTGGTTTTTTGTTTTCTTTTTTTTTTTTTTTTTGGTAGATGGTGGAATCTGGGGTTTGCACAGGGGAATGTTCTGTAGAACTGAAATTCTTGTTGCAGGTTTCCTTAAGAATTTCATGCTCTCTTCTGCAGCTGGACTTTTATATTTAGCTGGAACACTACCATTCTCTTTCATTCATCTTTTATATTGCAAACAAAACCAATGGAATTGAAGTTAATTAGGATATCTTGGTAATTCTGAGCAGTGAAAGCTGTGGAAGGAAGAAATGGGACTGAAGTTCTTATGAAGAATCCAAGAGGGGCAAGAAATGAGCAAGAACAGAGATTGTGAGAAAACAATAAATAAGCAATTCTCAAAGATCAGGGCTGGGTTTCTTGGCTCCTTTGGGGTTTAGGGACAGGCTGGGCTCTCTCTGAGCTCTCTGTCCCTGCAAGGAGGTTCTCAACCCCATGGAAAATCTATCAGAAGGGCAGCTGGAGTAAAGGCTCAGCTGCCACAGTGAAAAGAAGCTGTAAATAAACTTGTGAAACAAATAGAAAATCTTAAATGGCCACAGAACTCGAATCTGAACAACATTTTTGCTTAAATATCTGTCAAAAAAGAGGGAGAAACATGCACCTCAGGTGTTACTCTCAAAGGCCTGAGAAAGCTGAAGGGGACTTCACGGTGTGGATTTAACTCCAAACCAAAAATTTTAACTCCAAAATTTTAACTCCAAACCAATTTTAAGATTCCCTTGATAAAGTGAGTAATGCAGAAACTGCACTGAAAAATCCACCAATCCTCTGTGATTTTAAAAAGTTGAAAATATTACACATTTTTCAACATTGCTTTACAAATAAAACATAAATCAGGTTTCAAAATGTGACTTGCAAATGCAAAAGCACACCTGAAATCTAATTTATAGAGTGATTGCATTTGAAAGCTGCTATCCCACAGATGAAAAGTGGGGTTATATTGCTGGCATATCCAGACAGTCCCACTGGCTCCTGATAGCTCTCATATTATTGCCTACTGTAAAGAGAGATTCTGGGTTTGATTTTAATGATTATATGTTCTTCATTGCAAATATCTGCTGCCTTCCTGCTTCCAGCAAGCAGATAAAGGATAACCAGGATGTTACAGGTACACCAGCAAGAGGAGGAGAAAATCAGACCCAGGGCCACAGTAAGAAAAGAAGTTATTAGTGATTGAGCAGTGAATCAGCCTCTCTGTTTTTGATTCTTTTCTTTTGAATGAGTTACAGTCATGTCCTGCATTAATATTTTTGCTTAGTTTGCTAGGAAATGCAAATGAAAGCAAAAAAAACCCAAACAATTTAAATTACTTTGAGGCTTTCTTCATCCACCAGCCAAATGTATATACCTCAGAAACTAATATAGCTCTTTGATGGGAATTGCTTATTTTCTGTTGACAGCTTTTTAGTGAAAAAAATAGAAATCAGATTGAATTTCAGCAGTGAGAAATTGAGAGCTTGTTCTACCAGCAGGAATCTCAAGGCCTCTAATTTTACCTCTGTGAGCAAAGATGAACCAGGAATATCAGCAACCTACTTTCCTGCCAGGGGAACAAAAACAGCACCCTAAAAACTCACCGAGACAACCTGAAACAGAGATTGGCCCAAACTTCAGTGATTTCACCTCAGTTTAAACATGGCAATGTGTGAGCACAGCAGAGATGCTGGGGTGTGTGTTAGGGCCCCAGCAGTGGCTGTGGAACAAAGACCCCAAATCCCAGCCAGGCACCAATGCTGCACCCCTGAGCCCTGAGCAGAGCTTCAGCACCCACAGGGAATTTCTCCGGCCTCCCTCTGTCCCTGAGGAAATATTAATGCCCTTTATATTAAATTTATTTTTATTTTTTTATATTTCAATCAGCAAGAGTCCACATGAACACTGCTATTGACGTGAGCTCCACAGAATCAGAATGAGATCATTAAAATATAAATATCAAAGCATTTTGTCTTCTTTGCAGTGCATGGCACCGGTTTTCTGCTTTGTCCATTTATGAGTCCTATTCTGAGCAATCCAACATTGCTTTTTGTCTCTATATATTGCAATATATCTTCATAACAGTTCTTATGCAGCAGCGTCAGGAACCAGATCAGGCTAATTCTTTTCCATCACATTGTATTTTCTTGTGTCCTAATGCTATTATTTCATGCTCACTTCTTTCCTCATGGTATTTTTGCTGCATCATCTTTTGTCTTTATCATATTGTCTTACTTCTTTTCATCTTGCTATTATTTTTCTGTCAAATGATTGTGTCACCCCAACAATCAGATATGTGCCCTTGCACATTGGCTCACAGCATGTTTCTAACTAAAAAAAAAACACCAAAAGGTAATGTTCACACTGATTTATGATAAAATCAGTACATTTATGTACTGATAAATGTACTATCTATGATAAAATAGTACATTTACTTCTTGGGATGAAGTGCTAACTTTTTTTTGTTTTAACATCAAAAAGAGATCTTTTGATCATAAAAATCCTGATAAAAATGAATTAACAATCCCAAGTACTGTACAACAAGGAAAACCGTAAGGATTTCTCTTTCTTTCACAATTTCTATTTTATAGTCCCCACTAGAGATTGGCTACTTTAAAAAAACCTTATTGCAACTCAAGAGGAAAATTTCCATCTCCAGAAGTGGGAGAGTTACACAGAGCTGAATCCAGCAGGGAACTGTGGCTCCTTCCACTTGGGTTTCCCAGGGCATATGGAGGAGATGTAATTGTGGATCATGCCTGTGCTCAGACACAGCTCTGAACAGCCCAGCCTGCCAGAGCCAGGGCTGCTGGCACTAAACTGGGCACTAAATTGGGCACTAAATTGGCACTAACCCCCCTTACTGGGAGTTTTATGTAAGGTGCCATGAAGATGGCAGCACACCAGCAAACCCTGTGGTGGCAGATGAAGAGGGGACACTTTTTGCCCTGTTCTCCCTTTCACAAACCCTTCAGCAATCCTTTCCTGCCAGGGAGGGAAGGTTGTGCCCACATCAGGCTCCTGCAGACACTCAGGGTGTGCTCATTAGAGAGGCTCCTGCCCTTGATTCCCCTCTGCAGTGGCAGGGGTGGCTGAACCCACACCAATGTGCTCCCTACCAACCTCTGGATTAATCTGCACCAAAATAGGGAGTTCTGAACTCAAGCAGCTGAGAAATTAGGCACATTGCCTATTGTGCTGTCTGCAAGGTCAGTATACCCTTAAAGACAAGACCTGTGGGTATGAATCTCCTAAATCCAGCCATAAAGCTGGATTTATTTATTTATTCATTTAAAGACAAGGCAGAGCCTTTGAGCTCTGGAGCTCTGGCTGTGGAGATGCTGAGGAGCTGATGTGACATCAAATGTTCTCCCAGCGTTGTAATAGGGACAGAAACTTTCAGTCAGAGCAGCTCAAAGCACCTTTGTTAAATTCCATCAAGGGTTCCTTGCTATGTACACCCCCCTGCCCTGCTGGAGAGATCCAGGGGCCTCAGGAAGCAGAGTGAATTGCCTGGCATCCAGCTCCATGGTCTCTCTCCAGACAGATGACAGCAGCAGAAAATTGGGTTCCACATTTACAAACTTAGTACACTAACTTAAATCAAAGTCAGCCTTGTTCTGCAGACAGGTTTTCCCATGTTCTCACACCTCTACTTTTAATTAAAATGCTGACAATCAGGGATAAGGGGAACAAAATACAAAGGTAATCATGTACAGAAAAACATATTTCACCAGAGCATAAGCTATTAGCACTTCCTCGGCTATCTGATCATCTGACAGGCTTAAGGGGAACAGTGATGTGAATTTCAAATCTCCAGCTGCTCCCCCAGGAGCCTCTGTCTCATACAGTTTGTACTGAAGTGAGACAGTGGAATACAAAAATGAAGGCAAGGAAAACACATAATGCTGCAGGATGGATAAACACAGGAACAAGGCTAAATTCAAGCCTCTCTCAGTGCTGCTGCCTTTGATGCGTGCAGTGGCTTAGGAACATCTGTCTCAGAGTGGGATAATCCCACACCTGAACCTGCATTTGTCACTCCTGGATGTTTAGCTCTGTAGGACTCAATCCAGTCAGGAAATTAAGCAGATGTCTAATGCTGAACAGATGAGCACTTTCACTGAAGTCAAAACAATCATGATTAAATGTTCACCCTTGCTCAACTCGGCCTGAGGGAGGGAGCTTGTTTCAGGGGTTCTGAATGGCCTGGCCACACTGCAGACTGCCCTTTGCCACCAAGGCACCCTGAGCTGGCTCTGGATTTCCTTTGGATCACCTTTTCACACTCCTATCTGTGTATGAATTGATTTCCATCACTCAGGTGTTCCCTGTGACTGGTCTGACCCACCCAGCTGCTGTTTTTTGGCAGCCCTGAAGAAATAGGTGCTCAGCTGCTTTCCAGCATTGTCTTCTCCTACAGGAACAAAAAGATGATTTTCATGCCTGGGAAAGCTGCAGCCTAAAAATGCCGTGAGAGCTGACAGAAGGATCCTGACTGCTGAAAGAGAATAGGATTGGAAATGATACTTCCCTGCCTGCCTCCAGTCACATTCCATGGGCTTTGGGAAAGGTATAATCCTTGAGGGGCAAGGATTACACCATGTGTATTTACAGTGATCTGCCCATCAAGGGTGAGGGCAGCAAGAACTCCTTCAGTAATGGGGTTTAGCACAATTTTAGGTTTTTATTTCACTGGAAGCTTTCCACACCTAGCCCATGGATGTAATGCTTGCAGCACCCAGGGAGTACAGCAGACCAGGCAGAGCACAGGTCAAACATAATTGCAGTTCTCATGTTTGCTCTCGTGCCCTGGTGTCAGTGGTTAAGTAGGATTTTCTCCATGTGGAAATAATTTCCACATCTTAGCTCCTGAAAGGAGCTGAAATGATGTGTGTGTTCCACAGGTAACCCAATCCAAGCAGACAGACACACTCAGGGTTTTGGGTTTGCTGTGCTCCTGGCCAACCTTGGGCACTCCTGAGTGTCCCTGAGTCCCTGGCACGTGGTCAGATGGGTATTTCTAATTACAATGTCTCTGGCATGTTGAATATGAGGCATGAACCTCTTGCTATGTTTTCTTTTCTTGCCTCTGGGCCATCCCAAGCTTTTCTTTGCATACAAATTCCCCCTGACTCTTGTAAAATGTACACTGAGCTCTGCTGGATTCCTGTTGCATGGATTGCCCTGTGTTCTCTCTCTGCTCACCTCTACCACATCTTGACTTGCAAAGGATTATTATGGTTGAAATAAAGACAAAAAAGTGCTTTCCTTATTCCTGCCCCTTCATGGTAAAGCTTGTCCAGTGCCACATGGGAAAGCACAAGCAGTTGCTGGGTTGGTTCTAAGGCTCTTTTTCATGTGCATCATTTTTCATGTCCTTTAGGAGGATGGATGGGATGAATCCTTTAAAAAGGCTGGTGTATCAAATGATATTTATCATAAAATATCTCAGTTCTGTGTCATTTATAGCTGTAATTTAATTATACCTAATATGTTTCCCTAATTGTGATATTGACTATTTTATAGGAATCAGAATGAGCCTTTTGATCATCTGTAGGTACAGCTTCACTAATAGGCATAAATCAAAATGCCTTAGATCAGCCTTGTACCCCTAAGGCATAATGTAAATGATGAAGGGATGGGACTTCATTTTGTCATGTTCTCTTCAAATATCAAGTTATATTAAAGAAAACACTTTTCTCAATCACAGGTGCATGTACAAAGAATGAGTGACAGCTTGATGTCATCTCTTTGATAAGCCTACTCCCTTGGCATTTTTAGATGTACTTTCATAAAATGAGCTTCAATTCGTCTTGCACAGAGTGGAACTGTATCTCACTGTCTGCAGAGCTGTATTTAAAAATGTGCTTACTGCTCCATAATTCACAAAGGATGGGGAAGGGAAAGGGAAAAAATTATATTCTTTGTGTATTTTGCTAGAGACCACCAGGGAAATGTGCATGTTTGTTCCTAAAAGCCAAAGCACCACGGGGAGGAAGGCACACTGAGGTCTGTGCAGCTCCATCACCAATCTGGCAATTTGTTATATGATGTTTTTACATGCTGGTACTCTGGGGATCATCCTGCACTACCAAAATCTCTGCCTGGGAAAGGAAAAAGGCAAGTAGAAAACATTTCTTAGCTCCAGCAAGTGCTTTGTGCAGCAGGGAGTGCCTCTGAGCATGCCTGGGCAAGCACAGGTACATGCAAACCTCCAGACAAATACACAGCCTGCATTTCATTTGCACAGTGGATTTCACACAGCTACATCACTTAGTCTAAAAAAAATAGAGACTTTTGATGGTGTTAGGATAGGGCCACCTTTTAGCTCTAAGGGAAGGACATATAAGTTATATGAAATATTTGATGTTTGTAGAAGTATGTTTTATATTGAATATAAAATAAATGTTATATCGTGAAAGGGAGTGGAGAGAGATGAGCTTTAAGGTCCTTTCCACCCCAAACAAATATGTGATCCTGTCATTCTGATGTGAGAAACACAACAGCAGTCAGATCTTCAGCTGATACAAATTGTCATCTTCCATTTGACATCTTAGAGGACTTTTAAAGATTTGCCTCCACAGGGCTGGGCTGTAGATATTTCTAAACCATGCAGAAAGTTGTTTTCTTGCCAAGCAACTCACAAAAATGGATTCAGAGAGAACATGGATGCCTAGAAATGGCAGAAAGGTGTGTCCTTTGGTTTGTTTTACCCTGGCACTCCTCATTTCCCTGAATATCTCTCCATGCTTCCTGGGTTTCTCCCTCTGGAGCACCAAGTGTCTCTGCCATAACTCATCAGGGCTGCAGGAGAAGGGGTTTGGTCATGGATTATCCATGGATAACACCACAGCACAAATCACTATTTCCCACAGAGAATCTGCCCCATTCAGCATTTTAAATGCCCCAATGCAGCAGCTTCTGCAGCACCACAGAATCAGACCCATCGCTCCTCAGTCATTCCCATCTGACAGCACTTGCCTACTGTTATTGCTTCTTTGAATTTTAATCTGACATTTAACCTAGCTGGAAATGCATTGCCTCATTTACTTTTCGTGCTCTCCCCCCCACCCTTCCATTTGCTTCTAAATAATCTTTTTCTTTAGATGATTTTCATGAAATTGCCACTAAAAAGAGTCCTGTTTGAGCTGCCTCATTTGAAAACTGCGAGATAGTGCAAGACATCTGAAGATGTCATTGTAACACATGAAAAGCACTTCAGCCTGCACATAAACACTATCAAGTGGAATTTGAACTGAAGTTATAAGCTAGGCTGAAATGATATTTTGTTAATAATTGTCAAATATTCCACAAATAGCACAATCCTAAATAGCACTATTCTGAGCAATGAGAGCACCACGTAATATGCTGAATTTTTAAACAGAGCTGAACAGAATATAGAATTTCTATTTGGGAAATGTGGACATCTTGAAGTTCAATTTTGTTCAGAAATGGAACAAATATCTTTCCTACAAAAGGAAAATTCTAAATAGCTGCTTCACAAAGTAATGTGCATTTCAAACTCAAAAGTTTAGATTTAAAATTGTCTTTTTATTTCTTATTATTTCGATGTCAGAGTTTGGTTAAAGAAATGTCAGCGTATGGGAGAATTTGATGAGAACAAAAGCATCATCAGAGACTGCTGATTTTTTTATCAGTACAATAGAGAAGGAGCTGTTTTCTATCTCTTTATGTAGGATAAAACTTCACATTTTTTTACTACTGCCAGATCATGAAATAATGCAAATAAAAATACAGAATATTTTAAATTAAATTTTAATGCTGAAATAAATATACAATTTTGATAAAAAGTTCAAGGTTTTTTAGAAGAAGTTTCAATTAGAAATGTTTAATAAGAAGCAAAAATAAGCAAAGCTCCATTTCACTGATATTTTCCAAGAAAAGCTTATTTTGTTGGAAATATATTAAACCAATTCTTTCACTTATAATCTCAGGATACATTTACATTCAATCTATGTCAAGCAGGCAGTGAATTGCTGTTACAATATCCACTGTCTTCTTTGGCAAGTGTTTTGCTGCTTCTAAAATGATGATTTGTGCTGTGGTGTTACCCATGGATAATCCATGACCAAACCCCTTCTCCTGCAGCCCTGATGAGTTATGGCAGAGACACTTGTGGCTCCAGAGGGGGAAACGCAGGAAGCATGGACAGAGCCATGGAAATGAGGAGTGCCAGGGTAAAACAAACCAAAGGACACACCTTTCTGCCATTTCTAGGCATCCATGTTCTCTCTGAATCCATTTTTGTGAATTGCTTGGGAGGAAAACCACTTTCTGCATGGTTCAGAAATATCTACAGCACAACCCTATGGAAGAAAAGACAAAACTTGCTCAGTACAAGCAGGTGAAGCCTGGTTCTGCCTCATGTCACCCTGCAGGGTCCCAGTGAAGGGCAGCAAAGCAAGAACAATGCAGTTTCTTTCTGGTCTGGCTAGAAATGAAAGACTGTCACAGACATCTTTTCATGAAAAATCCTTTCCTTAGGATTTTTCCTCCTGAGAAGCTGAGAGGCCTCAGGAACAAAATGTAAGCAATGATTATCTGCTGCTGTGGAATGCAACAGGTGCATCTGGGATTGGTCTCGCATGGTTGTTTCTAATTAATGGCCAATCACAGTCAGCTGGCTTGGACTCTCTGTCCAAGACAGAAGCTTTTGTTGTCCCTCTTTTCCTTTCTATTCTTAGCTAGCCTTCTGATGAAACCTTTTCTTGTATTCTTTTAGTATAGTTTTAATGTAATATATATCATAAAAAACTAAATCAAGCCTTCTGAACCACTGAGTAAGATCCTTGTCTCTTCCCTCATCCAAGAACCCCTGCGAACATGGTCACAAAAGACAAATGCCTTTAAGAGTTATCCATCAAGAGTAAGGAGGAAAGGAAGCAGGAACATGACAGGAATCCTGTGTGTTAGCCCAGGCTGCTCCTGTGAGGGCTGTGTCACCTCCCAGGGCCACAGGGCATGGCACTGTCCTGGCTCAGGGCCCTGCTCCCAGCCACAGCACAGCCAGCTGTCACTAAACATTCCCCTCTTGTTCCCCTTTCTTTCCGTGATAGCCCAAATTGAACACTTGCCTGGCCTTGTATCTGTCATGTCAGCTTTCCAGGCAGTGCCTGTTGTGTTCTGTGCTGCAGTGCTGTGCTGTCCTGCCCCAGGAGTTCCAGGGCTCATCAAGGGCCTCTAATGGAGCTGGCCTGAGGGACAGCAGCACACAGCTTGCTTTTACATTCCTTCTCCACTTTCAAAATATGGGAGGCATTAATAGTACAAAGGACTGCTCCCAACTGCTTTGATCTCCACAACATTTCTGCTCTCTCAGCCTCCATGTCACCACTGATGCCATGTTCCATTACTATTTTCATTATTCCAGCCCATAGCCAATACTCTTTTCCCCTCCTGTCTGCTCTAACCCCAGAGGAAGGAGGGGAGTGAGAGGATTGGCAGTGCTGCATTTGGATCCCCTGAGAGCTCTGAGTGATTGAGGGGCTCTAACAAACCTCCTGGGACTCTTGAGCAGATTTGTTTTCAAAGATAGTTGTTGATCAAAAGAAAAAAAAATTTAAAAAGGATGCAAAAGCTTCATTTTCCCCCTTGGAATAACCTCAAAGGAGATGTGCCTCAGAGACATGTTCCTGCCATGCCTCTCCTTTGCTTCAGGGCAGCAGTAATTTGCTGTAAAGCAGAGGCAGCACAAATTCCCCATCCTGACAGAGGGTCAGCTCGTGTGCCCGTCAGGAGAGACGGGAGAGAAAGCACAGCAATAACTCCTGGGGCTTCTCAGGAGGAGCAGCCCCATAAAACTCACCCACCTCCATCCTGATGTTCCACACGGATGACACTTGAGGTGAAGGGGGGAGGAATCTTAATTTCCTTTGTCCCTGACTCAGCATGGAGTCAAAGTCATTATCGAGTTGGAAATGTCCTGTTTTGGTGACAGGTTACCACAGGCTCTGGGAATTGTTTTCTGTTTTCTTAAATAAAGGAGCATCCAGCGAGAGAACAGAGACCTCATTTGAATTTTCCTGTTACTGCGTGATTAGCACTACTTCAAACGTTGTAAATAGCATTATAATAAAGTGTTGTGATTTAGAAGTGCTTAACAATTTACAGTAAATCACAAACTAAGGCATGGAGGGACAGTTCTTTGTAGGGGGGTGTGTGTCTGTGCACACAGGGCCTCACCATTTGCAAACAATGAGATACTGGCAGTAGACACACCATGCAAAGTCAATTATAAAGAAAAGTAGGTTCCTCTTCTTAATTAAATAAACCCATAAATAAATAGGAGATAGCAGTACTACAAAAGGCAAATTGCTCTTCAGCTCCTGAGTAAGACATTCAGTGGGAAAGAACTGACAAATGTGATGCAAGTATAATATCTCCTCTCATTAAAAAATGCATTTTGAATACAATGGACAAGAAAAAGTGCCTTAAAATGTCATCTCACACTTTATGGAAAGCTGTGGTTGCTTTCTGAGAAAATGAGCAATGCTGCCTAGAGAACTCAGTTGGGCACAGCAGCCTGGCTCCTGCCCTGGCTTTGGTTTGTCTCTTGAGCTTTGGACATGGTCAGGTATCAGCTGGTGATTTTGTCTCCACTGCAAAACATTCAAAGGTCCACCCTTAAATTACCTTGCAGCTAGGTTAAATTATTATTATTATGATGCAAGGAAATTTTTCTTTTCCTTGTCTACAGTGCACATTTTCGCACACATTAGAAAGGGAAAACAAAGTTGTTTGCCAGTGTCTGACTGCTGAGAAACCTTATCTAGGGAAAATGAAGTTGTGTCAGACAGGTGAAGGACTCTCCCAAGCTATTAATTCATTTTGAATAATTCATTAGCTAACACTCTTAAACTCTGATAGTCCCAGGTAAATCCCAGAGAGGGGGTTTGTGGTCCCTGAGCCATGCTCCTCATCAAATGCATGAAGTTTTACATAATAAGAGGATGTGGGAATGTTTTTAAAGATATATTTGTTCTGGAACTTGTAACATATAAAGAGATATTTGTTCTGGAACTTTATTGCCCAGTGTGTGATGGTGCAGGTGTGTGTGGGACTGGAGGGAGTGCCCAGAGCAGCAGCACAAACCCTACAAAAACTCTTGGAGTCACTCCCTGTGTCCTCTCCCTTGGAAAATCTGCTCCAGGCTTCACTTGGAACTCAGACTGTTGAGCTCTTGATGCAGAATTAAGGAAAAATCCCTTCTCAGCTGGAACATCAGCGGGAAATGCAGAGCCAGGGTCTCACCTGATGTAAACTGGGGGGGATTCACTGAAATCAGTCAACCCATGGGCATTGGGAGCCAGGTGTGGGCAAAACTCGTGCTGAGCTACACTGAAGGGGGATCAGGCTTTGAAAGTGCCAAAGAGATGTGACTACAAAATTTACCTTTGAAATTCTCAGGGATTCATGTGCTCCAAACATCTTGCCCAAAAGCACCCTCTCCCTCTCCGTTATTACAGGAAAGGTGAATAGGCTGCAGTCACTATTTTTCCTGAGTTCTTATGGAACCTAAAATGGCCACTGAATTAAACTTTAACAAATAGATCTTTCAAAAACTAAATTAATAAACTTCCTTATTTCTCCTCTATCTAAGTTCATAGCCTTTACTTAATGATGATGCACTTGATTAAATAAAATGAAAGAAAAATGGAAGTTCTTTCAGACCTTAAAATTAATAATGAGTTTAGACTTAATCCAAAAGCAATTTAACTTTAAACATTCATATGAAATTAAATGTGCCATTGAATTTGCTATATAAGCAAGCATTAATCTTATCAATCTATGAAGTCTGGAATGTTATACAGTGACCCATTAATTTCAAAGCCTAATACAAGGTCTGTTTAATGCCTTTAGTCTATTAAAAAGTGTCATCCTACAATATAACTGCTTTTTCATAAATGTTTAAACCCCAATTCATTCTGTTACTGCTTTGATCATTTGATAATCTGTTCTGACAAGATTATGGTTCAAAAAAAATCCCAAAATACATCATTTCTTTGCATCTGCATTTGCTCCAAGTTTGAACTTTAACACCAACAAAGTCTTCATTAGCAAATACAAGGATTTGAACATTTGGTGTTGGTGCTTATGTTTGTTGTAATAAATATTCAACCAAAAATAGATTTTATTTTATCGGGTGCTATTTAGACCAAAAATCTCACCCATATTCTGAACTCTTATCTCTTCCAATGCAGTGAACTGTGCCACAAAAAAACCACTGCTCATTGAAAACATCTCTAAAAGAAAAAAGAAGATTTTCATTATGGAGCATGCCTTTGCTGTGGTTTATTTCTGTTTGTAAGAGATGTGTTGACCATGGTGCCTTGTGAAAGCATGGTGAAAGACCATAAACTTTGCTTTCAAGGTTTCTTTACAACACTGCAAGTCATGGTGCTTGACAAAATTAAAAAAAAAAAAAAACCAAAACAACAAAACTGCCCTTTTTAGTTAATGAGATAATTCAATATCAGAACTTAATGGCATGATGTGTTAGCTCCTGCCATGGAAGGTCATGGTTTGAAATTTCTGTTCCTAATCAGTATTTGCTCCCACAAAAAGCCAATCAGAGGGAAAGGTTGATATTTAAATATGTTTATGTCACTAAACAGGTGTTCCAGTGTGACATACTATACCTTATTCTACCTAATTTTCACAAATCTAAGGTCAATGAAAAATTACACTTCTTAAATAAGACAAAAACAATTCCAGTGGGGTTGTTAAATGTAAAGAATAATAAGTAGCTTGATGAATGCTATGTTCCTTGAGAGTGCACTCCAGAAATTTCTGCAAAATTCCAGCTTTTATTTTTTTTTTCTGTGCCAGAATGTATTTTCTTTGGCTGTAATATTTTCCTTGACTTATATCTGCCTGCAGCAGCCTGTGAAATATGGATACAGTTCTGCTGCATCCCTGTACAAATAAATGACTGTTATTAACCTTTCAGAGTCTCCCCTTTGTGGTCCTGGGCTCTGATTAGGAATGCCAGGCTGTGAGCAGATTACTTGTGTAAACTCGCGCAGCTCATTGGAGCATTTCCCAATTTACATTGGAGACTGTGTTAAAGCCTGACCTGCTAAATGGCAGCGTGCTCCTTCTCAAGCACCTTTCCTTGCATTCAGAGCACAGGCATCCCATTGCAGGGGACACAGGGACAAAGGAGAAGCCTGCTGGTTATTTTGTGCCACGGTCCAACAGCTCCACTAAAAAGCAATGCTCAGGAGGTTATTCAAGCAGGAGCTGAATTCAGGTAATTACACATTTAATAACAAAATCACAGGTTTTCCTAAGGGTGTTCATGTCAGGGTGTTGCTCAGAAGGCTTTCACAGTAGCGAGTGCTTGGTAGAGCTGTGAGTCTCTGGGCTGTTGTCAAGGCTGGCTCTGATCATGTTTCACCTTTGGAATCTCATCCATGGCAATGTTGGAAGGCACTTACACAGCAGCCACCAGTACCTGCAGCTGCAGCCTGTGTCCAAAAAGGGTATTTTGTCTCTGCTGTGTCAGGGATGGCACATCAGCAACTGGCGGATCCAAAAACACCTGAGGTTTTCTATAAGTGTTTATTGAAAATATATTTCTTAATTTTTATTGGGAAGTGCACTCTTCTCATACCTCGATGGTTTGACAGATTGTTAATTTTGTTGATTTTTGTTTTGGGAAAAATAGAGGCATAGGACAATGAAGCACTTTTTTATTTGCTCAGTTGTTATATTTTATAACAATATTTTTATTTTTCCTTTCAAATGAGGCCTTCCTCTCTATTCTGTATTCTACACTAAAGTGCAGTTGCAACCAAATGAAGCATTTTGATTTTTGTCAAAATAAAATCTGTCAGGAGCTGGCTTGAGACAGTATTTTGGTTTGTTACAGTTGGAATCTTCTTTCATGGCGAATTTTGAAGTGATAGGATTTGCTTCCTGATGGGCATGAAACCGGTTTTGAAATTACAAATTCTTTAGAAAAATGAAAATGCCATTCTTGTCACAGCTCTGGTTCTTTTTAAGTTGTTCCCTGTTCACTTGCCCTGTGATAAAAATAGGATGTTGAGAACATTTGCCACAAGTAAGTGCTAAACGTAAGCAGAGCAGATTTTCCTCATGAAGTTCTGCTTCAAATTAATATTGCACCCTGATCTGGACTGGCTGAGTTAATCTGCAGCACAGAAATCTGGGCACCACCATCACCTTCAGCAGTCAGAACTGGCATCATTGGTTCAGAGTAATTAAAAGCCTGATGATTAAGCTAAAAAAACCCCAAAAAACAACACACCCCACCTTGACTGTTCCAGTCTTCTTAACAACTCTAACAGGTTGGATATTGGGTTGGGGTTTGTTCCAGGCATTTGGATATGGGTTCTTGGAACACACTGATAGTGGAGCCCTGGAAAATCTTAAAGATAGAATCTGAAAATGTTAGGCTTTGTGTTTTCCCAGATCAACTGCACCTGTGTAAGCAGTATGATAAATGATATAATTGTTAGATGTGATGATTGTTTAGTAATTAAATAAAATTATTATATGATCATAAGAAGAATCATGAGAAACTATGTTGGAAATTTAAGGGGGGGCTATGCTCGGCTGAAATCTATGTATACAATAGAACAATATAAGTTTAATAATTAACATGAAAGTTACATAATGATAGAACATTAAAACATGATCATCTCGAATGTATGGTCGGAGTCAGATTTGAGTTGAATACTCCTGATTCCCAGAGCTCTTAATAAAAATCACCAACATAATCATTCTCGTGATTATGTGTTTCTGAACGCCAACAACACCACCAGCTGAAGATCTCATTCTCTGTCCCCTTGTGCCTTCAGTGAAGAGCAGCAGCACCTGATGTGGTACAACCAGGGCACGGCTGAAAAAGAAACCCCACCTTCGATTTCAATTCAGGATTTTGGTGTTGCAGCCTGCATAATGCGCTGCTTTGGCAGAGCCACAAGCTCTCCCAGCAAGTTCCCAAAGCAGGGAGCAGCCCTGAGTGTTGCTCCCATCTGTCCCACACAGGCTGCCACCCCTGCAGCTGGAGTGGGAATGTTTGTACTGCAGTGCTCACCCAGATGCCTCCGAAATGATTCCTTGGCAAGGACAGATTGAGCCAGCCAGCCTTGCCATGAAACCTGTTTTCTGCAGGCGTTGTGCAAAATACCAGCTGGGATTTGCCTGAGGCATTGAACAGGTTCTTTTACATAGGGAAAAACCCTAAACATACTAAAACCCTACATTTTTATCAAGTTCTCTCAGTTTTCATCTCCCAGATAAGTGAGTGCAGTTCAAACAGTACATCTCTCAGGAGTGTAACCCTGGAGCTTTTGCTGTTCACTTATTTATTCTTAGTCAGCTTCTTCTGCTTTAGGGGTAGATAAGTTATTACTTATTTGGTTTGTATCCTCTTTTTTTTTCTGAGAAATGCTGATGGCAGAGTCAGCAGCCAAAATCCCATGGCCCAGAGAGCTGGGAGTTCCTTTCTGGAGTGAATTTGTTGCCTCATCAACATTTCACAGAACCACAGGAAGGGTCTGACTGGGAGGAAACCAGACCAGGCCTGACTTGAGAACTTCCACCTTTGGAAAACTGCTTTATGTGACTCCTGTTGCAGTGATAAACTACCCTTGCTATGATTTTTTTTCTCTCTTACATCAGGTCAGAAGTATTTATGAACATGTCAGTTTTATCAAGTTCAGGAAAAATATTTCTGGACCATTATTAAAAAGTAAAGGATGCCTTAAAATAGAAGAAGCAACAAAGGATGAAAGCATTTTCACTTCTACTTCCTGCAGGATTGTGCACTGTAGGAAAACAGAACAATTCCATCACTCAGAGAAAGCCAAATTTGGGATCAGATCCTGAGATGTACAGTCATAGTTCTGCATTTCACCACTGTGATTTGGGATATGGGTTTTGATTCATTTCCCTCATGACAAAATCATACCACGTAAACCAGAATTAGAGCAAGGACCTAAACCTTGCCACAGCAGGAAAGCACTTCAAAAATTCTTTGTATATTTTCAACTATTAGGTTTTGGATATAATAATCGTTTTTCAGACACACTCCTGTTTACTTCCACAAATGTATTTGCACAGCACACAAATTTGACAGATGGATTTGGGGACTTTGCTTTGCTGTGCAAGCAAAATGCAAGCACACCATAAACCCCAGCCCTTTTAGAGAGGCACTAAAATGAGAGAGTTTTCTAAATAATTGATTTCTAAACCAGCAATTGAACTCTCCTAATAATTACTTTGAAGAAAGGAGATAAGGTTCAGTTACTGTCTATGCTGGTTGATAATTTAAAAACTTAATGGAAGATGTTTTTTCTAATAAGAAAGTGAGAATTATAAGCAATAAAACCCAGCATGGGATGTGATTATCAGGAGGCAATATTATCCTTGGGCATTTTGCTATATAAAAACCATGTGCTCCCCATAAATATGTGCATTTCTTATTAACCACACCCTTAAAAGTTGCCAGATTGATACTGAGTTATTCTCTTTTTTTAGATTTAAATAGAGATACATCATCTTAGTAAATTGTTTGGGGCTTGAATATTGTAGCCATGAGATTAATAGAGTTCTGTGTTGGAGATGCTAATTGCTTTCTTTATCATAGGTGATATTTAGACATTCACACCTCCATTTTCAGGGGAATGAAATGGTGGTGAGTATCACTGTGGGATAAAATGAATCAATCCCTTCTTAAGACTGACCAATCAATCAGCATTGGAATTGTGCTGGAGCCAACACTGTCTCTCATTTTTCATTTCATTAGTTACACAGCCAATATTAATAATTTAACTACCTAAGGAAGGCAGCAAAATGGCTTTTTTTCTCAAGTTATTTCCCAAACTACGGCACAACTGGGTGTTGCCAAAAACCACTTGAGACTCTTTAAGAGGCACAGAGTACTATTATGTCCTTTTAAGGGGAATATACTATAAATATTATCCTCGTGCACATCACCCATCAACCTTTATCTCTTTCATTCATTCCTTTGTGTTTTGTCCTATCTGAACTGCCTCTTTCAATTTGACATTGTCCCTCATTCCCACAAGCTGCTCCAAGCTCTCCTTCCTCTGCATTAGCCCTGGGGAGTGGCAGTGAGGAGCAGATTGCACACCTTTATCCTTTCCACAGTAAGGGCAAGATGGAAATGTATGGCTTCAGAGACAGACTTTGTGCAGAGCTTTTTTCAGTCTGAGTAAGGATTATTCAGTCCTGGCCATCTTTCTGTGCTGGGGACAGAAAACTTACATTATTTTCAGAGAAGTCTCCCAAGGCAGGAAGGAGTCAGCTCTCCACACCTTACTTTGATAGCATACAAATGATGTGGAGCTTGTGACAAAGCATTTCACTGCTTGGGCTTGAGAGTTTTTTATGGAGGAAGTTCTGGTGAATAGCCCTTGAATTTGTCTTCTTCATGTCTCTGATGCCTTGTGCATGCTACCCTAGAACAGAGGCTGGACAGAGCTAAAGAATAAAGTAGGGATTTATTAAAAGGCCTCCATGGATCCACCTTGGGCAGCACAAGAGCCCAGCCAGGGCTGCACCCAAGATGAACCAAAATGGTCCCAAAACGGATGATTTGTCTCACACTTTGATCAGTTCTGCTCCATTTGCATCTTGGAGTTGACTGGGGGGGATCAGGAGTCAGATGGCTGCTGCAAGGACCAGGAACAGTCTGTGCTTAGAGGAGCTGCCTGTGAGAAACATTGAGGAGGTATAAAACTCTGGAGATGTGGAATCCTTGCACTATAATGATAATAGAACTGTTGCAATATATATAAGACAACAGACTGCTCCATCAGCTGCTCCAGGAGTGCTCTCCACATTCCATGACACCAATTTGTCCTCCAAGGAGAACCTGATCTGCCCCATCCCTGACGTCAGTAATTAGGACCAGAATTCCAACAATATTATATCACAACAGGGATAGTTACAGCTGAGGGTGAGTGCCTGCTGTCATGTTGGTTGCTTTGTGCATATTAATTTGTTAATCTAGGGGTGGCTGGCCAAATCCTTTCCTTGATCCAAAGGCACACTGAAACACAGCTGAGTATTAAAACAATGGGCTTTATTAGTACAGTGTTAGCAACCCAGCCCTTCTAAGAAGAAGGAAATGTAAAAGCAAGCACAAACCATACATTCTTCCTGGAAATCCTTCTGGAATAACAAAGTTCAGTGCCTTATACATGAGTTATTTTTTCACAAACACCTTTTTCTATAAAGAAAGGGAAAATGTTATTAAGCACAAAGAAACAGAGTTTTTTTCTTTTTAAAAACCAGGATTCTGACTAATGAAGAGAGATGGAAAGTAGACACTATTTTTAGAATCTTTATCTTTGGGTATATTTAATTTACTGTTAATTAGAAAATCCCAGACTGACTAGCATCAAGTCTCAAGTAAATCAGCATTTTCCCCACTAGGTATGCGCAGCATGCATGGCTTTAAACACAGAGAGAGTAGGTTTGGATTGGATATTAGGAATAAATTCTTCCCCTGTGAGGATGGGGGAGGCACAGGGTGCCCAGAGCAGCTGGGGCTGCCCCTGGATCCCTGGCAGTGCCCAAGGCCAGGCTGGACACTGCGGCTGGAGCAGCCTGGGACAGTGGAAGATGACCCTGCCATGGCAGGGGTGGGATGGAATGGGCTTTAAGGTCCTTTCCAACCCAAACCATTCCATGAGTCTATATTTCTATAAGTTTAAAACATTACTAGCTACATGTTTGTTGTGCCTGCTTAAGCATTTCTGGAAGATTAGGTCATCAACATAGTGGACATAAATAATTATGTTATAGCAATGATTTATTCTGTGTTATAAATGAACTCAGAACAAAAACTGCAAAGAACATTTTATAGATCATCAGAAGGATACACAATGAACCAGCTGTGAGGGAAATTATTTACAGTGGAGCATCCACATACAGTGGAGCTTTTATTGTATATCAGTAACATCCACAACTTTCTATTAATAAATGTTTAATTAAAAATAGGGCCAGTGGGGTTGTTCTGGATTTAGTCACTCTGGTGGAGCACAGTGATGAGCACAGATGTGCAGGAGCAGGAGTGGCATCTGGCCAATAGATCACTGCAGTCACTGGCTCTCAGCTTTATCTCTGAGGCCAATGCCTGTGATTTTACTGATATCAGGAGCTGTTGTTAGAGACATAAATATCTTGGGCAAGGGAAAATGGTCTCCAGACTTTCACTGCTCTTTTTGCTGTATTTTCCCACCATGTCATTTTCTAAATTTTACCTTTCCACATTCTGTCCCTCTGACACTGGTTCCTGTCACCATCCCACATCTCTCACTAGCACAAGCTGAAGCATTCAGAGGAATACAACAAGTCCCTGAGAATGATGGGGCTCATCCTAAAAAGACCAGTACATGTGCTCCTTTTACATGGAATCAAGAACTATTTGAGTCCATGGCCCATTTATAGAAATTCTTCAGTTGAGTAGATGATTGGTGTCTTAATTTCATTTGATTCTTAGGGTTAAAGTGTAACACAGTAATATAATGAATAAAAGTTAAATCCAAAAATATCCCCCTTTACCACTTGGGGAAATGTTTAATTTGTCAGTTTCATTAATGCCATTAAAGAAAACATTTCCTGGGTAAGAATGATGGACACAAGGACATTATGGGGACTCTACTTTTAGCAGTGGGAAATTACATTTGCACTCTGGGGTTTCTGCACTGGAAAAAATATTATAAAAGGAAACAAAAAGAAAGTTCAGGGTTTCAGGACAGCACATATTTGCTCTGTCTGTGTGTAGACTATCAATCAGCTTGGAAATTACACAGCTGTGAACAAAGCCAAGCATTTCTCAACAGTGACAATCCCCTCCTGTCTTCCAGCAACTGCCCCCAAGCACACACTTCAACATACAGCAATGGCACATTGCTCATGCACCTTTTGCTTTCTGTGACAAACTTTTTGTCGAGTTTAATGGCAAAATATACATGCAAGCATGTATATAAAAGATTGTCAGTTGCTTTCTTTGTTTAAAGCTCAGGTAGCTTGTGCTTGGCAGGGCTTTCTGCTGTTAGCCTCAATCTCACCCTTCCCACCTCACCAGTTTTAGCTTAGTGGTGTGCCTGGGCTGGATAATAGGAACCATGGGAGTCACTTTATAAAGCCAGGAAATCAAAGGCAGATGTTAAACACAAATTGTACCAATCAAACAGAGCTTACAAAAGAGTAGAACTCTCTCCCGTAATTCTATTTGAACAAACGCGTCGAATACAGGGACTGGTAGAAATATCATCTTCATCAGGTCCCACTCTCATCAGCTGCCCTGCATTTAATCCCTTCCCTGCTCATCAGTGCCATCCCTCGATTGTGAAATCACCTGGAAAGGCACAATCAAGCCTAACAATCCTCTGCAAAGGGACAGCAAGCTCTGAGCTGCCCAGCAGCAGCTGCACTGTGGCAATTTCCCTGATGACACCTCCCCAGCAGCGACCTGAGGAGCTCACTCTGATTTGCTTATGTCCTCTTCCTCATGCCAATCACTCAGCAAAACTGCAAAACATTCTGTGCTTTGGAGATGAAATGTTAGGGAAGGTGCATGGCGCCCCAGATGGGTTCCCAGCCCTGCTGCTCTGGTGGCACCTGTGCCAGGCTGGGGCTGCTCAGGCTCTGTGCGCTCCCACATCCTGATTTCGTGTGCTCCCACATCCTGATTTCCTGCGCTCCCACATCCTGATGTCCTGCACCCCTCAGGCTCCCAGGCTGAAAACTCCTCCAGCAGCTTTCAATTACAAACACTTTCCTCATCTTATGGGACAAGATGGAGAGCTCTGTCTGCTCAACCTGCAATCAGCCTCCAGTCTGGCATTTAATGATTTGTTAGTTTGTCTCCTTTTCTTCCAATAATGTGGGGTTTGCAGTGGGTTATTTATACTGAAATATTATTTCCCAAAAAAACATTAATTTAGCAAAGGGTCTTGGCTTACCTGACTTAGCTGGCTTTTCCCATAGAGGAGGAGTCAGCGCAGTCTTCAAAGAGATGATTTAAAAGCCACTTAAGTCAACAGAAAGATGGGTATTGAGTATAAACCAAGCCAAGCAGGGACCTGGGCAAACATCTAAATATTTTTGAATTGTCCTCTGTTAGGGTGACTCCACCTGTCGCATTTGCAGCATTTCTGAGAATTGTAATTGGGCCTGAGAAGGTTGAATACAAAAGCACAGGTTTGTAGCTGAAATGCACTGCAAGTGTCGAGTGTTTGTGCAACCTGAAGCATTAGCCTAATCCCTTTTGTTTTTAGAACCATGAAGGGAAGAGCAAGTCAACTTCTGCCTTTACCAAGTGTAATGCCTTGGTTCTATTTAATAGAAGAAAGCCTAAGTTATTCTACATGTTTAGGTCTATAAAATTAAGATTGTTGTTGTTCCATGGCCTTACACTACATCTAAAACTTGACTTAGTGTGCTTTTAGTTATATTAAAAAAATATGTAAGTCCAGTTGGTTTTGGTAATATGAGTGATGCCTGTAAAATACTTTTGTTTTATTAAAAATATTTACAAAAAAAAACCCAGAAGGAAAATGCTATTCCAGAAAGGCCATAATAGGAATTTGATTTTGAACACTTATATTGTGATTGCCAAAAACATAATTTCAGTAATCCCGATTCTGATTGTGCCTTAATTTTCTACAAGTGTAGTTTCATTTATTTAAGTGGAACCATCTTGTTTTGTTCTCATTAAACAAATCCAAAATCTAGTGAGACAGAAAATTTTAAAGCTTTATTCAAAGCTCATTGAAGTCAATGAGATAGTACCCCTTGACATAAAGCAACCCAAATAATTTCAGAATTTGTACTAATAGGGGAAACTCGTTACACTGGTTGTGTACCTGTTTAACTTCATTGATTTCAAATGCATTACTGTGAGAGTTAGGTTAATTATTTCTAGTGTGAGGCAAGGCTTTCAAAATCACCATGGGAAGAATAAGTTCAAATGCAACACAAAACCACAGTTAAAGAACAGATTTCTCAATTTTCTTCAATTTAGCACCAGTCCTCATGTGACCCCATCCTATTGCTTAATTCACTTCAAAAATCTGCTCTGATTTCCCAGGGATGAAGGCTTAGCAGAACAGAACATTGTTTTGCTTTAGGTCTGGTCAAGGGAAATACAGAGTTTTAAAATCTCTAAATGTGCTGTGTTGAGCACACTGCATTTTTCTCTTTTCCTCATTACTGTTTTCAGCCTCAGTGATGCTCCTGAGCTAAACCCACGATAGCTCTCAACCTCTCACCCTTTCAGAAGAAGGAATGCCCATGGGAAAAAAGCTTCTTAGAAAAAAGATTTTGATTTAAGCCACCTATCAGCAGTCTGACTTTTAAGCATTTTATTGTATTGGAAAGATGTAGCAAATATTAGATTTAATTAACAGTCACACCAGGATAAATTTGATATATCAGCCATGCAGAGCCTGATCCTGCTGTTGTGCATCCCACAGCTGTGCATCCCATATGTCTGTATTCTATATGCTCAGGAGTGTACCTGAGGTACTGCAGAGCACCTATTCACAATTTCAGAGGGAAGGATATCATACCTGCAAGCCAAAAACCACTCATCTCCACCTCTCCCATCCTCACTTCAGCCCTGAGCAGATCTGCACAGATTGATGCATCTGCACAGCTGCTCATCACAATGCTCTGGCTGTTCCACTCAGCCATGGAGAAAATATGCCTGCATTTTTACTGCTGGGGCTGGTGGAAATTTGATTGCAAAACAGCATTGCAGAAAACCTCCCTGAACACAAACTCCCCACCTCAAATCCTTTCCAGCCAACCTGCCTCATCCCCTTGTGTTCTTAGCCAGATCTTCCTAAAAGGATGTGCTGTTCTTAAAGGCAAAACTCTTCCATTGGAATCCGAACTGTCTGTAGTGCAAATAAACAATTTTGGCCAGTTGCAGACCTGCTGCAAATAAACAATTTTGGCCATTCCAGACCTGTCAGGCTGCATTTGGAGCAGGGTGTTTCAGCCTCACCCTGCACTGACCCAGCTCTGCACTGAGCATTCCTGCCAGCAGCCCCCGACAGCACCTCAGCCTCTGGAGCCTGCCCGCTACCAGGTAACCAGAGAATGAGGCAGAAAACATTTTCCTCCATCCTACAAAGTCTGCAACTTCTTCCTTGCAGTTTGGAAAAGGTAAACATGAGGTCTGCCAGAGAAGACTGAGACCTTTGTAATCTGTTCTCCATCTGCAGGTGTAGCTCCTCTTGACTTTGGAAGTTTTTGTTGCACAGGCATCTTGGGATTTTCCCCTTAAACAACGGATTGTACTCTGTTGAATCTCAATTAATGGTGCTCGTATTTAAATAATGTATGTTCACATTTTTAAATTTTCAAATGTGTCATGCTGGTGCTTCAAGATTTACCCGGCAGATAGTTTAAAGAAATTACTTTGCATGCAGTGGTTCATTTAAATTATAAGTACCCATTACTCTCTATTTCATTTTTAACAAGTTCATCATCCACTCAAAGAAATGCCAGACAGCTCAGGTTGGAAAACTGATTCCTCTGGCATATGCAAAGATGGACTCCTTGCAGTTTGGGTTTCATAATCAGAGCAGAAACATATTAAGGGTAGGTGTCATCATTCCTTGATGTTTGCAAAAACTGTCAGAAACCTGCATGCATTATGGACTCTTCTTTTGTTGCATTACAATCTTCCAGCTCCCAAAGCAATTTATGTGCATATGCAGGACCAGTTATTAACTTGAGCTCTTAACTCAGGTAAACCCTATGGGTTTCTGCAGCATCTTACCTTAATAAGGACTTCCAGATTCAATCCCCGAGAATAAGAGGAAAAATTCTATGGACTGAATATATTTTACAGTGAATAATTATTTAGGGAATTCAATATTAAAATAGTGTTTTAGAACCATAGGCACCGTTGGAATATCAAACCAGAATCTGGCTAAGTAATATTTGGATTAGCCTAGCATTGCTATTTCTATACACTAAAGAGATATAAGTGGTACAGCTTTTCTTTCTTTCCCTTTCCATTTTTTATGCTTCCTCTAAGAATAGCTTGACTCAGAGGACACTAAGACAAAAGATATTTGTTTTAATCTTTGACAATATGTTCCTTTATGCTGTAGGTTTAAGGGAGTCTAAAACATTGAAGGAAGATTTTGAAAATGTTTTGCCTCCAAATGCTGCTGCCAGGTCCCTGGTGGGCTCCTCAGAAGTGCTGAGATGCCTGACCCAATGTTTTCTACATTTCTCCTTCTGCAAGCCAAGTCCTTGCTCTGCAGCTTCCAGTTGATGCTGGGTCAGGTTCTGAACTCCCAGCACTCAAAGGGCTGAAGGAGTAGAGTAAAACAAAACTATTTTGGATTCATTGCAAGAAAAGCCTGCTGTGATTTTAGGGGCACTTAACAACCTTTAGAATTCATCTTGTGTCAAGATTCAGGGAAAATCACAGGCCTGTTGTCTGAGATGAACCAATAGTAAGGTTCTTGGTTAAAGGAAAAAACAGGTAGGATTTTAATCAAATTTTCAGTCTTCACAATGAAAGATCACTACCAAACTTTGTAAGCGCCTCCTCTGGTCATGGGAGCAGTGGGAGAAAAGTGGCCATGGGAATGGTAAATAACCTAATCAAATAACTTTGTTTGTAACTGGTTATTGCAATATTATTCATAGGATCATAGAATCATGGAATGGTTTGGGTGGGAAGGGACCTTAATGCTCATCCCATTCCATGGGCAGGGACATCTTCCACTATTCCTGGTTGTTCCAAACTCTCCAGCTGGGCCTTACACACTGCCACTCCCAGTGCACATCATATAAACACCCAGAAGCTTTAGAATTCTGCTCATGTTAAGGTTCATGCCCATATTTCTTGGTTATCCTTGCTAACACAGTTTCTGTTTCTCCTGTCCATGACTTCAATGTAACTGTCTACTCACCCATGGAAATCAGCTTCTCAGGGTTCAAGGTCATGAACTATGCAGATTCTTAATAAATAAAAGCTTCCCTAGACTTTTAATTGTTTTGAAGAACCCCCGGGAGAGGATCAGCCACAAAACTGGTGTAATGCCCTGCTGCCTTGGGGCAGAGCACTTCCCATCCTCTGCCTTCAGTTTGCTGATCAGCCTTGTGCAATCTGGCCTCAAACTGGCAGCGTGATCCTCATTTTCCCAAAGTGGAGGACTTTTGCAATCAGCTGCTTCTATTTATGCAGACAATAACAGACATGATCAATGAATAGCACTTAGGCTCCCTTTTAAGACAGAGCTATTTTCAGCTGTTGCACAAAGAGCTGCTTGTCACCATCTTCCTGGTGTTTGCCAGCTCAGCATTACCCCGAGCAGCACAGAACAGGAACCAGGGCAGGCAGGGTGAGCACAGAATTGTCCTGTTCGTGTCCCTGCACTGCTCCTGGCAGCAGGCACTGTCACAACCAGAGCCACACTCCGTGGAAAAGCACCACAAACACTGAAATGTAAATTCTGCAGCACTGGAGAGGAGCTGGATCCATTTTCCACTTGGGGTAGATTTAAGGTTCAGATGTGTGGCATTAAAAGGCACAGATAACAACATCTGTGTCACATGTTAGAAGCAGCCTTTGATTGTAAGGAGGTTTTTTAGGGTAAATTAGGAAGCTAATGTGGGGACCTGTCCATTCCATGGCACAGGGTTTCATTCACACCTTCCATTGGCAAGAGGCACTGTCTGTCTCAGGGATTTTGGGGTGAGCATGGCAGAACAAGAATGTTGCATCTGTCTGACTCTCTGTCTCTCTGTCTTCCTCTCCCACCCCAAAGGAACACATCCACAAACAATGTGATGAGCTGCATTCATTCTCTTTTTTACCATTATTGATATGCTGGGCAGCCATTGCTCACAGATGCAGAACAGACAGAAGGTACACAGCTGAAAATTTCAGGTTATATGATTTTGGTATTTGTAAGTGCCCATTTAGACCCATCCTGTCTTGATTTCAGCTGTGCCCAAAACATATGTATAATTCATTAGGCTTCATCTTACACCTTCAGCTCCTGAGTAACTTGTCAGGTTTTATTCTTGGTCAATATATCAGAAGCAATGATGTTCTGTGCATAAGATTAAAACAGGATAAATGATATTTAGTGATAATCTTAAAAAAAATCTTCAGTGGGCACAGATTCTCTTCCAATCTGTTCTGGTTTTGCTTTTGGCAATAAAATTTTATTGTCGCATAGGAGTTCTCTTCTGAAAGAAATAGCCCTTATTCATCTTCCCTCCTTTTGGCAGTGCCAAGAATAAGTTTAATGGATATTGCAGAAAGTTAATTTCAGAGAAGTTACTTAAAAATACACCAGGTGAAGGTATGCATTGGAAAGTCTGTCCCATTTCAGGCCCTTTCATGCAAAAACACCACAGCACAGCATTTCAGGGGTCCCCTCAAAGCACGGGGTGCTGCTGCTGCAGGTCTGTTGCAGCTGGCTCCACACCAGTGTCCCCTGTCACTCTCCTGGAGAAGGAGACACCTCCTGTTAGCTGTGCTCAGCTCCAGGACAGCAAGGCTGGGGCCACCTCAGCATCCTGGGCTGGGTGGGATTCTCCTCTGGGGTCTGTCTGTCACAGACATCTTTTCATTAAAAATCCTTTCCTTAAGATTTTTCTTCCTGAGAAGCTGAGAGGCCTCAGGAACAAAATTTAAACAATGATTATCTGCTGCTGTGGAATGCAACAGGTGCATCTGTGATTGGCCCATGTTGGATGTTTCTAATTAATGGCCAATCCCGGCCCAGTTAGCTTGGACTCTCTGTCCAAGACACAAACCTTTATTATTCATTCTTTCTATTCTGTTCTTAGCTTAGCTAGCCTTCTGAGATGAAACTTTCCCTTCTATTCTTTTAGTATAGTTTTAATGTAATGTATATCATAAAATATATATTTTATAAAATCAAAATAAATAAAATAAAATAAAAAACAAAAAAAAATAAAAATCCAGCCTTCTGAACATGGAGTCAACATTCTCGTCTCTTCCCTCACCTGAAAACCCCTGTGAACATGGTCATAGTCTGTCCACAGGTTAAGTTGTAGGAAGTCTGCATAAAGATGTTATGGGCCCACCAGGACTGCTAACAACTTCTCTCATCAGACTGGGGATACTCATGCTTGGATTTGGATAGACTTTATTTCACAGAATAAGCAGAAAGTCTTGAAAAAACAGTAGTTTTTGTGTGTGAACATTCAGGGAGAGGTTAGAGAATAATGACTCATTTGTGATGGCTCCAGACTGACTCTGCTCAGTTTTGGCAGAAGGTTCTGCTCACTTCTGTCACTGAATCCTAACTCTTCATATTACACTTTCTGTGGGAGATCTGGTAACATGATTGCTAATAAGATATTGTTCTTTTTTCTTTGTCAGTTCTTCAGAGAAAGGACAGACACTCGATTTTTTTTTTTAAAGATGTCTTTCTAAGAGAGTACAAATTAATGTGGAATCTATCAAATGAGAGGGAAGCTAAAAGGGAATGAAGGGAGTGAAGCTAAATGTGCTCACAGTAGGTTTTCTTTTTCTTGCAAAGAAAGGTGACAGCTAGGAAGGGAATAGCTCTGGGACATGATCCTTGCAGGCTCTGTCTGCAACACCTGCACGTACAGAGCCTGCAGACATCATCCTGAACAGCCTGAATAAAGACCAGGCTGATCTGCAGCCTCTGTGATAGACTGACTTCGGTGTGAGCTATTTATAAATCATTCTTTCATTCCCAACAATGCTTTGGCTGGAGCCAGAAAGGACAGAGCTCCTGGCAGCCTGGCCCCTTGCCTGGTGTGCTGTGACTGGCATGTAATCTGTCACTCCCCATCATCTGTGGGGTGGTGATAGGAAAATAATGCTCCTCAGCTTGCCTTAGATCGCACATTACTCTCCTGAATACAGCTCCCTAAAGCTGTGAAATGGCCTTTAGAAAGTGTCTTTGTTCATTTTTTCGTACTGGAGAATGGGAGTGAACGATAAACAGGCCGGAGGGAAGGGAAGCAAAACACACATTAGAGACCTGATGAGGGAAACTGGCCAGGAGTGAGGCTCTGCTGTGACCCCATGGCCTTTCTGTGGAGAAAACCCATGGTGGGTATGAGAGGCAGAGAGGGGCTGGGCTGGGCTGGGCACTGGCTGTGAGTTGCATTTCCTGAGCCTTAATCAGGGTTTAACCAGTCATGTTCAGTTTGTCCCTAGGAAATCAGTCTCCTTCCATCTCTGCACTCTTTAGAAAATAAAATTCCCCATGTGAAATTCTTCTGTAGCAAACGTGTGTGACATAGCAGGGTCTCACTTCCATCTGGTGATTTGGGAGTTGCAGTAATACAAGTCCTGTCACAGCAATACTATAATATAATAAATACACCAACCATGGACCTTAGTTGCACAGATCTTTTACAAAAACAGATCCTTTTGGATGAATTGAGGATCATAGTTCTTAAAAAAAAGAATATACTAAATATTCTTCTTTCAGGCCATTTTATTTTGATGACTTGTTTACATCCCTTTTATGCCTTAAAAGCTGTCTAAGATTTGCAGGGATGCCAAATTAAATTCCTTCTCTCTCTCCTCCAGCACCCCTTGGTTCCAGGGCACCAATCCTCTTTGTTTCTTAGTTTGTCTACAGTGAAGTTGCTGATGATCTTTAGAATATTATAATGCTCTGCCAGAGGTCTTAACCTTGCTGCCTCAAACGACATTTATGTAAATTGTCACCAGACGTTTAGGGCAACTGTCTTTTCTTCCTTAATAACATGTCATACTGATGTGGCTTTATTTGTATTTCATAAAGAGATGATTGATTAAAGAGGCCAAAATTAATTTAGATTGATATTCACTGGGCTTCTCACTGGAGACACTGCAGTATGAGTCCACCATATTTTGCATTTTAATTTGCTTCTCAATAAACTTTATGCCTCCACAATCTCACTGACCCTTCTCACAGTTCACCAGACAAATTCCTGAATGCCTTGGCACCATCTCTCCATCCTTCCCACCCAGGATGGCTCAGGGGAGCTCCAGAAGGAGGTGAGATGCCAGTCAGGTGTGGGGTGGTATCACAGACATCTTTTATGGAAAATCCTTTCCCTTAGGATTTTTCCTCCTGAGAAGCTGAAAGGCCTCAGGAACAAAATGTAAACATTGGTGATCTACTGCTGTGGAATTCAACAGGTGCACCTGGGATTGGCCTATGTTGGATGTTTGTAATTAATGGCCAATCACAGTGAGCTAGTTCAGACAGACAGCAGAGCCACAAAATTTTGTTGCCATTCCTTCTATTCTATTCTTAGCTAGCCTTCTGATGAAACCTTCTCTTCTATTCTTTTAGTATAGTTTTAATGCAATATATATCATAAAATAATAAATCAGCCTTCTGAAACATGGAGTCAGATCCTCATCTCCTCCCCAATCTGAAAACCCCTGTGAACACCATCACAGGGTGAGCATCAGAGAAGGGGCTGAGCAGGGGGGATCCCTTCCTCTGTCACTGTGTTTGCACCAGTTTGTTCCAGCAGCAATTTGCAGTTTGGGGTCCCATTCCTACCAGGACATTGCTGGATGGAAGCAAATCCAAACCAGACCTGTTTAATTCATGTAATATCCACTGAGAGCTTGTCTCATTATTCAGGTTTGAGTCTACTTATCCTCTGAGCTCCCTTCCCATTCTTTATTGTTCTCCCTGAGTAGTTGGGAAGTACATTTTAGCTCAGATTTACACTGGCACGGACATCAAAGCACTGACCCAGGAAGCCCAATGTAACAGGTTGTTTCTTTTGGGCTGCAGTAAAAGACCCTGATTTATTCTCAGTTTACCTACTAGGAGAGAAGAAAATATGGAGGCTAAAACTACTTGGGTGCCTTCCAAAAACGGGACTGATTTTACTCAGGTCAGTATCCAGAGGCAGGGCTTCAGATATTATTTTTATGATTATTATTTTATCATCAATGTCCCCATAGCCCTGCACAGAGCTGCACAAGTGGTACAACAATTTCCAAGACATCTTGTCTCACAAACAGGGTTTCCCAGAATGGCTGGGAGCAGAAGAAATTCCACTTTAAAACTGGACTGAATGATCAAAATGTTACACAGAAATAACATTCCCATAGGATAGAGCCTGGCCATTTCTCATTGATCATCTCTCCAGACACTGCTGATCAGAGATGGAGGAGAGAGTAGGGCAGCTTGTGCTTGAATTTGTGTCCTTTCCTCTGCATGTGAGAACATTCTGGAAGTCTGCTGAAATGAGTATTTTACTTGCTCCCTACCTTGTAAGGAGTTAAATGCTGTCCATGCCTTCATTCCTGCTAAATTCTTGCTTGGCTTTTTCCCTCCAGGAGCCTTGAGCTCCCTTTTCCCTGCCACCTGCAGCAGGGGCTGTGGGGAAGAGAGATTTACTCCCTGCTGGAGACAGCTCTGAACACTCTGCAGCCATTCCCGAAGGGAAAATGAGCTCTGGGAATGTGGAAATGATGGAAATAACCAGCTCCAATAACTAGCCCGAAGACAGCATGTCATGCAGGAGGAGTATGCAGCATTTGTTCGTGTGATTTGCAGGATAAATCAAATACCTGGGTTTATGCTTCCTTGTAAAAGGCTTCTTTTGTGTACAGCTCTTCACACACAGTCCTTAGCACTATTTATGGATTATCTGAGGGCCCATTACCACCTCTGGGAGAGGTAATGAGGGGATGCTGGGGATGCTCACGCTGCCTGTGCTTGTGTGGAACAGAAAAAAGGGGTCACCTCAGCTACTGCAGAGGGTTCCCTGTGAAAGAGGAATGCTGGTTACAGGCACAGTGTGTAAAAAGGACCTGCCAAAATGAAGTTATTCATTTGTTGGGGCTCCTTTCATTTAAAGGAAAAGACAAATCCCAGTTCTTTGCAGAGGCTTCAAGGCAAGGACTTACCTATTGTCACCAGAACCCAGAGGTTTGTGTGGAGTAGCCTCATAAGGAAGCTGGAAGATTTTAAGTTAAAAAAAATAAAAATTAGGAATATGATGTACTTTCAGAAATGGGATTTGGGTGAGAGTGGTTTTGCTTACAAACCTGTGTCACAAGTGCTGTCCTGCCTGTGCTCCTGCACATCTCCACTCTTCTCCCTGTGGATGGCTGGGCTCCAACCCCAGGAGGAGCAGCTGGATCCTGACAGGGACCATCGCCCTGCTCCCCCTGGGCTGCATTCCCAACACAAGGGCACCCAGCGGCTCCCGATCCCAGCTTCCAGCAAGGACCACCTGCATCCTGCACTTGGGTGATCCTTCACTTTGACAAGTTCATCGTGATCACAAGAGCTGAGAGCAAATTTAACTCCCCTGGTGCCTGAGTCTGAGCTGTGTCACACCTGCAGCCCCGGATTCAATCTGAGTTTGGCTGGGGTGGCTCTGAGTGACAGAGATGCACTGTGCTCTCTCACAAGGACGCTGCTGACTGAGGTGCCACGAGCAGGGGTCTGTCGTGCACTCTGTTGTTTCAAAATGGCAATGCTTTAATTGCATATTTCATATTTATGACCCCATAAAGAATAATTTTAATCTGACATTAACATCTGAATACGATTGCCTGAAAGACAATAGCAGCAATGACAAATACTGATATAAATCAAACCAACTGATCTTCAGTTTCTAATTAAAGTTGACACTGAAAACTCAAGATAAGAGACATATGGAGACAAACACTTATCTTTGCAAGAAGAACCAAAACCATATGGAGAAAAAGTGCAAAGATATCAAGCTAAAATCTGAACTTCTTGCCATCTGAAATGTCTGCAAAGGGAATCCTAAACCAATCAACTTCCTATAAAAAGTCATTTACCAGTCTCTTCCACAAGCCACTGAGTTTAGATGTGAGACATCTCAAGCTGTTCAGAACAACTGGGAATTGATTGTACGTAACCTACGTTGCAATTGTTTCACCAGTTGAGACCAAGAGACAGATGGCATGAATATATTTAAAGATGGGGACAAAGCTGATGTGACACTGTGCTGGCTTGCTGAAGCGAACAATGTGAGCCACAGATTTGTCATCAGATGAAAAGGATTTCATTCAGGAAGAAAAAAATGGGTGCCAGTGGTCTCCAGATGCTGGGGACTGGGAGAATAGCCTGCTCTGCTCCCAGAATCAGCCCCACCATCTGCATTCCCAGTAATCAACACTTTCAACTGCTCCCTGGGTGCAAATAAGCCCTGGAGTGGGTACAGCTTTCATGGGGTACAAAGGGGCTTCAAACGTGCACACAGGGCCAATCAGGAGCAGCCTCACCACAGGCTGCTGCTACAACTGTTATATTCCAGACTATTTCACAAGCCAAATATTGGGAATTGCCTTATTAAAGCACCAGTGAAAGAGGGAGAGAAATTTTAAGGGTTTTTAGAGGCTTTAAATGATCTTGTGCAATATTGCAGTCTTAACCTGCCTGTTTGTAAGGAGCTCATCCAGCCTCAGCCCCTGATTTCTGTTGTGCTTTGGCATAAAGCCATTTGCAGTACCCAGATTCACTTTTGCTGTGTTTATTGCATCATCAACTACTTGTTTATGTGAGGTGGAAGATGAAGTGGTTAGCTTTACTACTTGTTTGCTGGGCAGAAACAACTTTATCTGTAACCTGATGTCTCTGCTCCTTCCTCTTAATGCTCCCTTCTCTCTAAAGGCCTTTATTTTGTTGCTTTAATGACAGTTTAAGCCGCTGCTTTATAAATGAATTAACTTCACATTTAGATTAGTTCCCATAAACCTGATTTTTAAAGGGACCTGATTATCTCCCTCGTTTGTAAGCATAATTTTGTTACAATAACCAAAGACACAAGTTCTGCCAAGCCAAAACCTGAAGAGCTGAGGATGGAGCTGAGTGCATGGACTGTGCCAGGGCACTGAGAACAAGCTATGCTTTAATTCAGGTCAAGGTGAGGCCATTCATAAGAAGGAAAACACACTCCTCAGAAGAGCAAAGATCATATATTAGCCTTTAACAAATGTTTCCTGTAAAGAAAATCAACAATTTCCATGACACAGTGGCCAGGAATGAAGTTTTTACTCCCTGGTGAGAAAGGCAACTTGTTTTTACTGCAAAGCACAGGCAACTCAAAAGCAGCAGCCAGAGGAGGAGCAGAGCCAGGGTGGCTTTCTGTGTTTCCATGGCAGAAGAGCCAATGCCACGAGCCAACTTCTTTCAGTTCATCTCCAGCCAGCACTGAGGTTTGAAGAATGGTTTTGACACTGCTGTCTGTGGTCCCCACAGGTTTGTCAAGGATCAAAATGCCTCACTGCAGACCAGGGTATTGGGCTGAACATTAAGATAAGTGAAATTAATGTTAGTGAAATTAATGTAAGTGAAATGAAGGTCCTGCCAGATACAGGAGACCAAATTGGCCCAGCTGCCCTAAATTCTGTGAATATCAAGAGTGGGAGTGAATATCAAGAGTCAGTGCAATATCTATCCTTCAGCTATTTTAATAAACCCTAAATATGTTTTTTGTGCACCCACAGAACACCTTCTCAGTAGTCTAGTGTGAACCATGCTTTGTTAAGAATGGATTCAAAATGGAACTTTGCTGAGTTTCCTCTTGTCTGTCCCCTGTCCATAGGCAGGTTTCTCCCATAGGGGAAGAAACCATTTAAACTGATCTGATTAAATACATATTTAGTATTAAACTGTGTCAGAGAGAAATATCTCAGCTCTACAAAAATGGCCCAGGTCCTGTGTTTGCTCAATGACATACTGTGGGAAATTTTTAGGAAATAACTACAGTACTTTTCTTTCCCATCTTAGGCATTGTTGCAGGTTGCAAAAAATAAGCTGCATCCATCCCCCTACTTCATCAAGTTTTGATGCTGTGTTTGTAAACATGAAGTGGCAGCTGTGGCATAAGACATAGCCCCATTACCACCACTAATTGCTTGTGGGTAACAACAGTGAGCCCTGTTAAACAAGCACTCCAGAAGAGCTCAGGGCAATGTTAGATGAGAGAATGAAGATAAACTGAAGTAGAAGGTGTCCATTGCTTTTATTATGTGCTAGGAAATAAGTTCTATTTATTGCTCAGGCAGTTAGGCTGACTGGCTTCACTTCTCCTGTGAGATGACAAGTTCACAGCCCGAGGTAGAGAGTCTGCATCAAACCCTTCTGTTTGTCTTACCAGAATAGCCTTAATGACCTGGCATCCAGATCACACACATCCAGCTCTCTCTTTACTCCTTTTAGTTCTCAGCAATTCGGGGGTCAGCAGTTCTATAATCTGATGGGTGAATAAGCATCTGTGAAGGAGTTTGATGTGTGTCACCCTCGGTGTGGCTGGAATCAATCTCTGCCAAATCTTCCTGGGACACCACAGTGGAATGAATCGGTAAATCTAAGTCACACCTGTGGCTAACAACTTCCAAAGTTGAAAGACACCCTGCTTTTTGTTTTCTGACAACCCTGGGATGGCAGGGGAGGGAGAAATGATTGCCCTAGATGTGATAATGGCAATAATTTGATGGTGTCAGGTGTTACATCTAAGCTGACAGATCTCTGGAAACATTGAGGTTAAGGCTTTGAAGGTGGCTCCATAAGAAAAAAGGTACTTCAGTGATCTAGGGCTTCTTTCTTTTCTTTACAAGATGAAATCCTGACGAAGTCCCAGATGAAGGCACATCATCGTGTTAATGTAATTACAGAGAAATAAGGACATGCAAGGGATGGTGTCAGAAGTATTAGAAATCACGCTGAAGGAGTGAGAACAGGAGAGGTTAGCATTTCCTTGTGCTAGTCAACATGAAAACTCGACAGAATCAGAAGAAAGTGACACTCTTTAGCACCAAGCAGTGTTGTATCTCCACAGACATAGCACTGCCAGAGGAATCAGCAAAGCCAGGGGAAATGGGTAAAAAAATATCAGCTCTCTGGAATTTTTTAAAACTTGGCAAATTCTGTGCTTTTAAATTCATGAATAGGAATGTAATTCATAGTGGTTCCACTGTTTTTTTCTAACCTGTGTTTTGCAATCAGCTTCATTATTCTTGTTGTACAAATGAATTGACATTTATTACCTTTCAAGGGTTTCTTTTTTTCCACCCTGATTGCAACTGAATTACTGAAAGGTCCTTGGACTATCACACCAGAAAGGAAGCTGGCTAAGTGCTGTTGTTACCAAAAGTATGAAACAGAGACATCAGCAGAGTCCAGTGCAAAAAGCTCACAGATCTTTTTGTCAGAGTTCAAGGAGTGTTTAGCCTGTGTTTAACTCTGCAGATTTATACGTCTTAAGCACAGGCTTCCTTAGGTGCTTGACATTTTTCCTGTGCCTATCACAGCATCCAAAAGTGTTGGAGAAATACACACTCAGACAAGAATTAAATATATATATATATAAAATTAAAACCTTGTATAAATAGGCAAAGAAAGGCCTTGCATGTGGAGAAACAAATGCAGATCACAGGATGAAGAGACAGACTTGGAGACTTTGCTAAATATATCTGGATTCAGCAGGAACCCATCTGATGTGAAATATTCCTTCCATTTTAATATGAGATAAGGGTAGAATTGGGAATTTGCTTTGCTGAAGACAGAAGTCCTGCAGCCTAAATGAAACTGGGAAGTTTGTGAGAGGTTCTGACAGTGCAGTCAATCAGTTTGTAATGGAACAATACTGGGAGATCCTGGAGGGCTGTGGGCAGAGATTGCAGCAGACTGGGTTTGAACTGGGGAGTGAAACTCTGAAGAGCTGCCAGCTGAAAGAAATGAAAAGAAAAGGACAACCGGTTTTGTTGGAGCCTTTCATTAAAATATTGGCAGCTGCTGATGCATAACAAAAGCTCTGCTTGTGCTATGAGATATTAGAGTGAAAAACCAAGGAGGCAAATGTTCTCTTCAATTGCAGTGCAGGAGTAAATGGCTCCCAGCCAGCACAGAACACCTCAGAAAGGAAAAATTTCAACAATGTTCTCATCAAGTATTCTAATCTTTCTCCATTTTGTTAAGGAGCAGTAATTCTCCCTCATTAAATGTTTCTAGATTATTGGCTGGGGGGGGGGGAGGTTGTCTTTTAAAATTTCCTGGTTAGTTTTTATTCTAAAGTTGTTGTGTAGCTCCAGATGAACCTTGTAGGAAGCTTCCCTGATATAAAGATAATTTCCCATATGAAACTGGTCATGACTGGAGAGGCAAAATGGAGTGGGCTTGACACCTGCAGCAGGAGTTCAAACTCTTTATTCTACTAGAAGTACAGGGAAATTTTAATTTTATTTAATGACCTTTACTGTCCTTAGTATTTGCAGATGCCTTCTAAATGTAATCTTAATGTTGGGAATCTTGCAATGTATGGCTTGGGGAATTAACAATGACATTTTATATCCTGAAATGCCTGGTACACATGAATCTGAATTTTATCTCCGTGTGATTATTCATCAGGAAGCAACCCAAGCATAAAAATAAAATAAAATAAAATAAAATAAAATAAAATAAAATAAAATAAAATAAAATAAAATAAAATAAAATAAAATAAAAATCTAGCTTGTTTTTTTCAAGATAAAAATGATTCTTTTAATGAAATCATAAGAAAATATAACATTTAGAGAGGTTGGGTTTTTTTTTATTTCAGACATTACTAATTCTTACGTTATGTCTTTGTGAGATCATTTCCATGGTAAATTATTTTTTCCATGCCCTGGCCAGAAGGAAATAGGATCATACAGATTCTCTGCTCACTTTTGCTTAGGTCTCCAAATTACCAGGATAAGTTATATTTCAAGCAGACAGGGCCCTGCTCAGTGCCAGCAGCCTGAATTCCCATTGACTCTGTCCCGTTCTGCAGCTGCTCCCTGGGGATGGATGGGCTGGGAGTGCCAGCATGGGCAGGATGGGCTGGGAATGGGACAGGATGGGCTGGGAGTGCCAGCATGTGTCGGGGTCTCCAGCTTGTCACAGTGACCCTGAGAAGAGTTGGAAAGTCTCTTTTCCCAACCTAGCGCTTGAAGAAGCAGTCAGGGCTCTTCATTTCTCATCTCAAGGTTGTTTATTGTTCCTTATCTATAAAATTCTTTCTCCTGCCTTGCCCAGGTCCATCCAGCAGGACAGTTCCAGGCACTCTGCCTGCCCCCAGGGCACTGTTATGGCTTTATACTAAAAACTACATTTACAATGTTTACAATTACTTCCCAATACCTATCACCTGTGTTAGACAGTGAGCTTCTACTCTAAACCAATCTGTAAGTGCCACCATCACAGCAGAAGATGGAGGCCAAGAAGAAGAAGGAGAAAGGCTGAACATGCCCAGATCCCTCCATCTTGCCCCCTGAACTCCCATACCAAAACCCCCAAAATCGACTTTTCTACCCTGTGATAACTTCACTATTATTCTACCTAAACTGTTGTAGCTTGCAGGTCTTCATCTAAGGTTGGTAATTTGCTCCACGGGTCACAATCAAACCCAGAGGTGTTCTGGGCTCTGTGCAGGGTCTCTGAGCCCCCTGGCAGGGTCCTGGTGATCCAGGACAGCCAGAGGGATGCTCTGGGTTCCCACATGCATGTAGCAGGATAGGGTGGGAATGCCAGCATGGGGCAGGATGGGCTGGGAATGGGCAGATGGAGAAGATGGGCTGGGAATGCCAGCAGAGGGACTTTGGGGAGCGTGGCATGGACAGGGCACAGGACAGGGCTCAGCAGGAAGGCTCTGCCCAGGGAGGCAAGTTCAGCTTGTTCTATTTAATGTCAGGTCATCCCTGTTTTCGTTTTAGTTTTCAGTTTAAAAATAAAATTTAAAAAAAAATTTAAAAAAGAAGAAGGAGTGAAAGTGGGATTATATAGAATTTAGAGAAAAATATCAGTTCCATTATTCACCAGATATTACTAAAACATCAGCTAAGTTACTGAAATGATGATATTTTAATGTCATCTGCAGCATCTATTTTGACACACGATGTCAGGAAGCATCCTATAAATGATTCACAATTCCTTTTCTCCAGGAATCAAACAGCCCATTCCACAGGTTGCTGATCCTGAATGAATATTCTAATTCCTGATAACAAACATTTCATCCAAGAGGTTTCCATTCAACACTCCTGACAGGGCTTCTCATGGGACACCCTCATGGAAACTAAGCTATCAAAGGATAAGAGGAAAGGTCCTCTAAAGTATTAAAAACTGGTTAAAAGATAAGAAATAAAGGGTAGGAATACATGGACTGCTTTTCTATTGAAGGGAAACACTCCAAGGCTTTCAGCTGGGAATTGTACTAATCAGCACATTAGCAGAGATCCTGGAGGCTCAAGTGTAGTGGCAATAAAAAATATTATCAGGATAATCAAACTGCAGACTGAAAAGCTTGGACCTTAAACTCACAGAACTAATAAAATAACAGATAAAATTTGGTACTGAGAATTCCAAAATAATGCTCAGGGCAGAATATTAAAACAGGAGGAAGGCAACAAGAATGCTCAAAATAGGAGGAAAGATCACAGATTTGGAGTCTTTGCTTAAAAAATAAATGAAAGGGATGCGCGTGATGGAAGAGATCACATCATAAACAATAAAAAGGAAAAGCATCAGGAATTATTACTTTACTGTTTGTCAAGATGGGTGTGCAGGAACATAACCAGCAATCTTACTGGTGAGCTCATTTAACAGAAAGAAGAGGGAGTTCTTTCTCACAAACTGTAAAATTAATTTATGAAACTCATCGCTACAAAATTTTTGGAAAATAAAATTGAACATGGACTCAAAATGTGATTAAACTCTTTAAGGAGAAGCATATTAGTGCCTGTTAAATGCAAGTCTGTTCAAATCTTTTGTCACAGAGGCTGAATCATTGAGCATAGCAGGGAAAGCATTTCCCTGTGCATCCCATTGCTTGTGCTCCCTCCTTGGTCACTCTGAGAGACCAGAACACAACGAGGAGGGCTCCTCAAGTATGTCCTGCAGGAGTTTCCAGGGAAAGGTGGAAAGGTGCAGCACAGAACAGCTGCTCACAGCTGCTCACTGGTTTTAGGGCTTCTTCCCATGCCTCAGGTACCAATCAGGTGCTGGTTCCATGTCGCTGTCAGGGATGCTGGTTAGCAAGCAAGCAAAACCAAACCTTTCATTCCAAACATGTGCCACCAGCTGAAGGCACAGCAGCCACAGAAATGGACACAGCTGCAGGGCAGTGTCATTGGTTTACTTTCTGAATTTATTGTTATCTCATAGGCTTGAGCAAGAGAGATTAAATTTAAAAGGCAAAACAAAATTAGTCTCCTAAAATCAAGCACACGGGGGGAAAATTGAAAATTCCAGAATGGATTTTACCTGTTTAGTTTTGTTCTGTTTTTATCTCTGGTGAAGGGAAAAGAGATTCAGGCAGTAGTATCAGAATGTGTGCCATTCACCTGTGATTCCCCCAACTGAGGCTTTTCTTTTCCCTCCTGCAGGAATATGTGACTGATCTTATTTTTAAATGGCCTTTCAGAAAGGCCATTTATATTTAGGTGGAAATACCTTTGACTGTGAATTAGGGATTAGCATAAGGGGGTTTTTCCGTGGCTGGGAGATGATGCTGTGTTTCCCTCTGCAACGATTCCCTGGTGAGTCTGTGCTTTGCAGTGCTCACCATCACTCACAAAAGGTGAAGCAAACCCACCCCGGGCCCCTGACATGCAGAGGCATTTGGGAGTGTTCTGGCAGGTGAGAGCAGTGAAGCTGAATGCTCCTGACATGGCTCTGCAATGAGAAAAGCTGGGAAAGGAAAGGGCTCTGCTGACCTCCCTAATGGCAGCATGTGAAAAACGCCAATCACTTGTTTTAAAATTTTTAAAATTTAATAATAATAAAAGGGTTATAAAAATAGCAATATAATTAGAGTAATAAAAATTTGGGCAATTTGGATTAGGACAATATGAGACAATAACAACAAAGAGTTATGGACAGTCCGGGTACCTTTTCCTAACCCCGAAAATAACACATGTTAATAGAGGATTAACCATTAAAAACAATAACATGTTGCATATTCATACACCTCATACATGATGTATAAATTCCATTCAAACACAGGTTTCTGTCTGGTCAGTGTCAGCTTCTTCCTCTTAATCCTGACAGCATCTCCAGTGCTGAGCAAGGCAGGAAGAAATTCATTTCTCCTGATAATGGGGCAATAAATTCTCTTTCTCTGAAAGACTGAGGTGTTCTGTGGCTGCTGTCTGGTGTGAGTACCTCATTCCTCTCTTTAAAAAAATATCCCACATACATAGTTTCTATTTTAACATTATGTTATAACCTAAAACTATATTTAACACACTACTTAAAAAAATTAATACAGCATAACTTTCTAACACAACGCATATAATATTCATTTTAATATTTGCGAAAAGCCAATCATAAAATATGCATTTTTCACACTGCATATTTAGCCTGAATTTGGAGATTTTCTGATGTAGGTTTGGGTTTTTCTCTTCTTTGTTTGATGATGATCTTTCCAGTCATTCTGCATTTGGGGATTTGTGAATGATTGTCTTTTCTTGGGTTCCTCCTTTCCACACCCAGCTCTCCATGCCACTCTGCTGATGCCCTTTGCAGACACAGCCAGGGCTGGGCAGGCTCAGGGACAGGTCCAACCATAGGAATGGGCTGCAAAGAGAGCAGGAGGTGGGGACAGCCCCTCACATCCCATCCCAGCCTCTTCATGTGAGATGGGTGTATTTCTCTCCTTCCTTTTGTTATGCAAAGTTTATCTCATTTTCTTCAGTTTAATTAAATCCTTTTCTTTGTGGAACTGTCAAAATCTGTCCCTGCATCTCCAGCTCCAAGGGAATGAAAATCTCTGGCTAAGAAATCCTTCGTAGCTTCCAATTGTAAATAGATCAGCAGATCCTATTGTTGATTCCTCTCAGGTCTTGTGTTTGTTGTTGCCTCATATAAAGTTGGCCACTGCATGTTGAGGAGCTTCACAGACCGGTATCTTGATTTCTCTGGTGATGATAATTGAACTAATATTAAGCATATCAGTGCTTCAAATAAAATACCATCAGCCAAACCAGGCCTGTTTGCATCAGTCAGTTTAGCCACCTACTGCTTTTCAGTATCCTAATTCTGTGGAATTAGGGGCTGCCATTGATTAAAATCAAGTGACCCTCTCTGCTGGTGAAGGTCAAGTGGGGGCTAATGCAGCAAAATGCATGTAAATGTCACAGTAACATTTATGGGGTATTTTGCCTACTTCAGTTCAGGAACCGAGCAAAGTATTATGCATTCTGTGAATAATTTACAGACGAAAACAAAGGGAAGAAAGAGACAATGACTCGCTGGTCCTGACGGGTCTTTTCCAATTTGTTGCATTCTCTGGATGTGGGATGAAATGGCATGTCCAAAATCACTGGGCAGTGACACATCCAGGTTTCCTGATACCCTGCCCTGAGCCACCTGCTTCTGCCTCAGTGCTAATGGTGTTCTTACTAATGGTGGCATTAGAAGTGTGATTACTGCCATCATTATTTTTAGTCTATGAAACTGCATGCATGACCATGTTTCACTTGGAAAGAAAAGTAAATTATTTAAATAGCTATTTAATTGGGACTTCTGGTGACATAGAAACTCCAACAATTATCTACAGCATGTGAGAATACATGCAGCCCTCAGTGAAAGAGAATGGGCCCATCCCCAAATTATTCCATCTGGCAGAATCAGTACCTGCTGTAGTTCACACATGAATAGCATTAATTTGCATGTAAATAGAGGCCTACATGCTTCTGTGGAGCTAAAAGCTGTATTTCAACATTTCACAGTGGAATTAGGCAGTGGGCACATCACTACATGGTGGTTCAACCTTGCAGTGACGTGCCAGCTAAAATCATTTTAAATGCTCCTCTCCATATTCCCCGGTAGGATTATTCACTGAAGCAGTGTGTAAGAGCTCAGAAGAATCCTCTATTGAAATGCTGCCAGCTCCCAGCTACGATGCTGACATTGATGTTGTCAGCTGAGATTAAGCATTGGTCTTAATGAATGCTGACAGTCATGTTTCTTAGGTATGGTCCTCCTGTACTTCCTTTCAGCAAAGAACCAAAATAGCAAGGCTGGACATGCAGAGAGAGATGCAGTAGCAGGGATGTTTACCTGCTACTCGAGCTTTATTCTTTCCTTTCTGCTTGTTTCCCTGAGAAGTGCAGCACTAGCAGTTAACATTTTCATATCAAGATGTTACAGCAAATGTTCCTGTATTGCTTTCAGGTAAAATAAATATATACACCGTGTTCCTCCAGCAAAGCTTTCAGAGGAACTGGGACATTGCAGAGTGACTGCACAGAATGAAATCAGTCCTGCCGCTGTGTTTGTCACTGAAACTGCGGGAAAACCAAAAACCCTCCAACAATATGTTTTTTATGTTAGAGAGTCAAGGCATTACTTTATTCACAGAATTCACAGAATTTATTGAATCACTGGGTTTGAAGAGACCTTAAAGATCATGGAGTCCAACCCAGTCCCAACACCTCAACTAAACCCTGGCACCCAGTGCCACATCCAGGCTTTTTTAAACACACTCAGGCAGCCATTCCAGAACTTTATCACTCTTTCTGTGAAAAACATTTTGATTCTCTGGCCAGGATGTTGTTCTGGCCAGGATGTACCACAGAAACCATCTCATGCACACATACCCGGGTGTGCAAAGAGAATCATTCCATGACACACATTTCTGCAGGACGTTCTCCCAAACTCTATACAGTCAAAACCCATAGAGATGCGCTGTTTTGAAGTTCATTGGTCCAGAGCTGAGCAACTGCGACTATTCAGTTTCCCACTGATCTGAATCTCCTCGCCTCCAATGTTAATTAGATCTTTGTTCTTCAATTTTCTTATCAGTCCTTTCCGGAGCAGATGTCTCCAAGAGTTTGGGGTAGATGTTTGTGGATGGCCACTGATGCTCTGTTGATGGCTGCTGGTGGCTCTTTATCTTTTGGGCTACTCCCAGTCCTGTTGGTCTGTTGAGCTCATCAGACCCCACCTGGTGGAACAATGACCTGCAGAGAAATTTAAAATTCTTTTTCCCAGGGCAAAGACAAACAAAACACCTTGACTGAAGTTATACAGAAATTTTTAAACTGGTATGTTTTCCAAATGTGTTGTCTCAGTATTTCCTTTGCCAGATTGGTTAGCATTTCCTTCTCCCTGCCCACAGAAACTTTAGGTTTTACCACATTGCCATTAAGTTTGTCTTTTGGCCCTTTCAAAGCATATATTTGAGGGGGCTTTTCCAAGGGTCTGCTAAGTCCCAGTGGCATTCAGACAGAGCAACTGAGGTTCCATTTCAGAGCCTCGAGCTTGCTGTGGTTTTAAATTGGTTTAGCTCATTTACACCTGGTTCTTGGGACATGCACAGTCGAGAAAGCTCCTTACCTGTGATGGCAGGAACACTTTACTCTGCTGTTGTACAAATAGGCTGTTTCCCTGCAAAGGAAGGTGACACTGTTAAATTCAACAGCAACCCTTTCATGTTAGAACTCCCCTGAGCGAAATCTCAGAATTAACTCCCCTAGTTACTAAATATGGAAAAGGATTGCAAATAGTGATGGGCACTGGTAGCTGCAGAGTGCAAGGAGCTGTTGTCTGGGTAAAGACCAAGGTGAGTGTGTTATAGATATATATTATAATACTGGCTTTTCGCAAATATTAAAATGGATTTTATGTGTGTGGTGTTAAAGTAACTTTGTTATAAAGATACCAGGGTTTTTTCTGTTGTTAATTAAGCTTAGACATAGTAGTGAAATAGCTGATATCAGTGTGCTTGTGTTACAATGCCTGCTGGGATGGGATAGCACCCAGTGCACACAGGATGAGCACACCTGGACACATCTGCCAACCACCAGCACTCACCTTCTGAAGGCAGAATGCACCAAGGCCCAAACTGGAAGGGATAAAAGTGGACTAAAACCACACCCAAGGAATCTGAATGCTCTGAAAAGGTGGACCCAAGGAGCAGCCATGCTAAACAATTCTTAGAACATGTAAACTAGTTTGGGGAAAAGTTTACTATGCATAAGGGTCTGTGAATACACAACAGGCTGAGGGAAGGGAAAGGTATTTAAGGGGTGTCCCCAAGATAACAGGATGCTCCTGGCTCAGTGCCAAGATGCACAACACATCCATGGGCACTGAGCAGCCAGCAGGCATTACCTGTAACAGCTCAGGACGTACTCCCACCTCCTCCTGCCCTGGAAAACTCAAACAGAAGTTGCCCCAAGGCACCAGGGATGTGTTTCCTCATGAATTTTTACTGCAGCTCAACTGCAATCAAGCAATGCAGTGATGGCAGGGTAGAAACCTGAGTGCATAATGTGTGCTTAATACTGCAACCCCAGAGCAGACACACTCTGGAAGTGCATTAGGACAGACTTTGAGGTATATCCCTTTATGTAAAACAAATAGATTTTGCTTTCCATTTTTTGACGCTTTTCCCAATGCGCTATTTACAGCATACACATTTTTGTGTATTGAAAAATCACAATGAAGGAGGGAAAAAAAAGTCGGCATGGTCTTCCAGAAGGAAGGCAAATGTCTGGTGATGGTGTAAAGTGGGTTTGTCAGTGATTTACTGTGGGAGGGGCAATCCAGGGTCAGATAATGAGATGGGAAAAGCAAACAAGGTTATTGTAAAGAACAAGGTCCTGCCTTCTGCTTGACATTCAGGTGCAAAGGGGTTGAGTTTGAGCCTTTACTGCAGTGAAGGCAAGAGAACTTCTCTCCCTCTTCCCATGCTCTCCATAAGGAGAGGATGAAGAAGCCGTGTGGTGACAGCTCATGAGAGGGCCGGTCCATTTCCCATTTCCAGCTGGGTGCCCCTTTGGTGGAGCCCAGGAGGAGCAGGGCAGCAGAGCAGACAGGCTGAAGGGCTGGTTAAACACTCCTGCCAATGGGCACTGCCCCTCAGACTGCCCTTCCTGCAAGCGGGACAAAGTGAGGTCCTTGGGAGCATCCTGAGAAACAAACAGCCCACCCACAAAGCTGCTTCTGTTGTTGTTTATTATCATTGCCAATCTGTTTCACAGGGTAAGTGGATGAATGAACACCCTTATTGACACTTCCCTTGTGGGAATGTTATCAGGTTTTCATATTAACAAAATTCCTTTAAATGCAGGGCAATTATTGACACTTTTTTAATATATATCTTGGAGGGAAGCTCCAGGTTTTTACTTTGTTTCCTTTCAATATATCACACTATTGCAGAGCCAGGCTATTTTCACAAAGAAATGAGTTGTATCTTTATACCAAGAGCTGTTAAAGAGGATTATAAATAGGCTTTAGACTACAGGCTATAGCTTTGCTTTGCAGTTGAAAAAAAACATCAATCACCTGGCTGAGACTAAATCCTAACATCTCACCTTCCTAACAGATTTTAAAGGTCACTGATGTATAGAAATGTTCAGCTTAATCTTAAATGCATTGACTAGTCTGGCAAAAGCATTTTAGGGTCTTTTCCTTTTTATTTTCTGCCAGCTATTTAAAATGTGAAAGAAGTGTCACTTATAACTAAAGAGTGGATCTTCAAGAGAAGGCAGAGTACCAGAGATTGGACTTGAATCTCAGGACGGTCTCTGCAGCTCTTGCTCTGCTTCTCAGCCAGCCTGATTCCTAATGTTTGCAGATTGCACTGGCTCACCCCACTCCCCCAAACAGGTTATCAGCAATCAGCTACATGCTGGGGACACAGAGCAACCTCAAATGAGCTCCAGCCTAAAAATAGCCATTTTCACATTAAAATCTTGAATCGGGCGGGAGAATGGGCTGCAGCTGGGACATCTTGAATTTGCTTATGTCACCAATGGCAAACACCTACAACAACAAAAATATCTCCTCCACCTTGGAGCTGTTGGGATTCTGCTTATTAAACATATTCCTTGTTGCAATTATGTAACAGATACACAAAATAAGCTGCAAATTGATTTCAGATACCAGTGGGTAGGATAAATAGGACCATTTTCAGTCTGCATCCATCCAGACATAGCTGTGATTAATGCTCAAATTTACCCCACAAAACCAGCACCAGGTAAGGCATTTACTGCTCTTTACATGCTGCTGTTTGTTGGCAGACACAGAGAGGCACCCAAAGATGAGTCAGAGGGTGTTGGACTGAGTTCTGCTGCTTGGAGGGGATGTGTTTGTCCTCCCAGGTCACCCTTCCATGGGCTGTGGCCCTGCTCTCTGGGGATATCTGAACACCTGTGTGCTCTTTGGAGGCAGGGAATTAATTCCTTGTTTTGCTGTGCTTGTGTGCATGGCTTTTGGTTTAATGTTGAACTGTCTTTATCTCAAACCATGAATTTTTTCACTCTGACACTCCTGCCCCTCTCCCTCATCCTGCTGGGGACAGTGAGCCAGTGACTGTGTGCTCTAACCCACCACACACTCCTAATCTCTTAGGGTTTTATTTTCCAAAATTTCCAGTCAGGGGCACAAGATAAACCTGAGATATTTTCAAATTCTTGCCCTGTATTATTTTGTCTTCTTTTCTCCTTCCATTTTCTCCTTTACTCTTCAAATTCCTCCAAGTTTGCAAAAGAAATTGAGATAAGACCCAAACAGGAAGTACTTCTTCTGTAGATTGCAACCCTCTTGTTGACTGATTTCTTCCCACTATCCCAGCCATCATTTCTGAAGAAACACTTATTTCCGAGTAAAGGTATAATTCTGGCACGTGGTATATGGAAGTAATATTCACAACAAAAGTTTGCCTTCACATCACAGCTGGACTAAGTTCAGCAGTAGGAAATGGGGAAGGAGATGGCTTGTTGGGCTCTGTGCCTAGCCTTGTAAGCATTACAGGATGGAAGGAAGCTGGATGCCCTCCTGCAAGATGTGCTATAATTCAGCCACAACTTACTGGATCTAAGGATTGCTTACATGGAAGGAAGCAATAATTCATTTGATGGTGGGATTTATTGGATGAAATTCTTTGGCCTGTGCAATGCAAATCCAACTGGATAGTCACAGCTCTCCTTGCTTACTTTAAAACCCATGAATGCTACAGGCTGATTCAGCTTGTGTTTGGTGAGATTGTGTTAAATTTCCTATCTGTAAGAGTTGCTGAAATAAGATGTTAGGAACTGGCATCTTGAGCTGCATGTGATTGTGCAGCATCTGTTTGGGAGCACAGATTTATCTCACTGCCTTTTCAGTTTTGTTTCCTTGATGTCTCTGAAAGGTTTGGTAATCCTAGCAATGTGTCAGGCAGTCTAATGCTGTGGGCCTGAATGGAAATATTCAGAGCCAGCCCACTTAAAGCCAGTTACACAGAGTTAACAGCAGCAGAGGATGCTGCTGACAATGTTGGTCTGTCCATTTACCCAGGAGCAGAGGGGCTGTGGTGAGGCTCTCAGCTCTCACCGCTTTGCTGCTCCAAAATGGATTCAATTCCCTATCAGAACTGGGCTATCACAGATATTCTTCATAACTTTTAAAAAGCACAGGATCAGTTTAGCCTCTAAGATAGCAAATAGCAAAAGCATCCTGTGTATGGATAAATTTACTTAAATGTAACTTAGAAGCTTATAAGGAAAAAAATCCTGAAAATTAAAACATGAAAAATTAGTGATGTGAAATGAACAAAAGGTTTCAATTGATAAGGGGGGATTTTCTCATTTTGAGAAAAAAGCCCCACACCAATAATTTTGTACTAAACTGGAAAGGCATTCTCTCTGGATATTTCTATTTGCCTAGAATTTTGCCAGCTTTAAAAGAATTAATGTTGGCAAAAAAAAAAAAAAGGTAAAGACTGTGTAAGAAGCATGACTGAGCAGTATGAAAATGAGAGGAAAATAAAGGTAAATATTTTTTTATTTGAAGGAATCCATCTTCCTTTGAAAGGCAAAGCCAAAGTGTGGGAGATCTCCACTGGAATTGCTGCTGAGAAGTCCCTGAGCTAAGAAAGAGAAAGGTGTGAGTTGAGAACAGTCTTCTCTAATGCAATATAATGTATATAACTAGCCATGCACTGAAGTGTATCATTAAATAAGCATGGAAATAGACTGACTGTGTTTGGTTTTATTTAAATTAGCTTTAAATTTTTTTTCTGCATTTGCTAATAATGTACTTGCTTAATAGTTGCAGCACTGGAAGCAGGATCCAGAGAAGAGGAAAACATATCTGGTTTGAGCTTCATATAATGATCAATAAAACCCAGGGCATATACAAATCCATAGCAAAAATGAGGTATCCACCCTAACAGGGAACATGTAGAGCCATGGAAGTCAGTAAGAGATGAGCAGAGTAATTAGTTCTATAACCCCAGTACTTTACTAAAGGCATATTTAGAATATTTATGTAAACAAGTAATTGTTTAGATGCCCTAATTTCCCACAACCACCTCCCAGGCACTACTAGCTCCTGGTACACTCATGGAATAAAAATGGAAATAGCCTTGAGCTGCCATCAGTTGCCACTGCACTTGGAGAACTGGCATTTGCTTTGCAAAGCAAAAACAGCATTGCAGTGCCCTTAGTTCCAAAATTACCCTTACAACCACTGTACCACACTTGGGTCACAGAAGGTGGAAAGGCTCCTTTTGAAATTTTGTCTTCTCTTATTCTTATTGATCCTTCTCTGATTCATATTGATTTCCACACCTGGCAGCCTGGTGTGCAGCAAGGGTTTCTATCAGGGCAGAAAGGCCTAATTTCCTCTCTGTGGAAGGGGAAAACTCTTGGATTGACTTAACCAGCTTATTCTTCTGACCATGATGCAAACCCTGCCATTATTGTCTGCTTGTTCCGTGGTGTGTCCTGAACCAGCCATCCTGAACTAAGACATGATACTTTTATAGGAACCAAATCTCTGAACCTTGGAGGAAAATCACAAAAATAGCTCTTCCTTCCCTGCAAATCCTGTTTGCATTGTACAATGATGACTGCACTTGCTTGCTAGATCTCCCTCATGAAACTTTGAGAGCTTTGCTCTCTCCTCTGGCTGGAGTGGTGACCTCAACACAAATGCTCTGGAGTGAAATATCCCATCTCCAGAGAGAGCAGGGCGGAAGATGGGGACAGTGTTTCAGGAATAGGTGTGGAACAGGAAACCTTTTACCCTCATCCCATCATTTGCATTTGTTTCTGCTGCAAGACGACTTTTGTACTCAGTCCAACACAAAAAAATTCTGTTAGTTAAACAGGTAAACAGGTCTGTCATCAGGGGGATCAACTCGTCTAATTCCTTCCTCAAACCCATTTACTCTTTTGTTCTCCAAAATATTAAATTATACTGAAGTTGACAGTGTAATTGAGGATTCTGTGGAACAGTACTTTTATTTTGTCCAAGAACCTGCTGCCAGCTTGATGAAACACTGAATATCTGACTCTTTAATTGTCTTTTCTGTTCCTGGCTTTCTCTCTGGTCCGCTAGAAATGTTGTGAGTGGTCCTTTAGCAAACCACTGAGACTCACTCTCTGTTTCTGAAATGGAGATGGAGGTAATCGGAGATACACACTCAAAAGAAAGAATTGATGATTTACTAGGAGGGAAAATAAGCTAGATGACTGCATGACTCTTTACTTTGAGGGACTTTAACATATGCAAGGGATGTGCTCACTGATCCATTTAGTACAGCCAAATTGTATGACAATAGAGCTGAAGTCAAATATAAAGTGTTTTGGCATCTTATCCTAAAAAATTCTGCATTTCTTTCCTATGACTGGTGAGTATGGGAGAAGAAGGGAGAGACAGAGCTGAGGGGAGAGCCCATTGCTAACCCTGTCCACATGCAAACCTCAACACCTGAGCCTGCCCTCCTTATCCTGCCAGGAGACAGCAAGTTCCTGCAGAGAATTGGCACAAATGCTGGAAGCTGTGGCTGCCTGGCTTGCCACAGGTTAATCTAGAGATGGCAGTGCTGCTGAGGTGGCTCTCTGTGCAGGTTGGCTGCAGGAGTCAGCCAAACCACTCAGTGTGGAGTTTCTGTGCCTCACCAAGCAGATGCTGCCCTGAGTGTGTGTGTTGGAAGTGTTTTCTCAGGAGCTCAGCCCTGGCACTGCTTGGGAAGGGCAAACTGGGCATGAAAAACAGGTTTACTTAGTGTGTGAGGAGTGGGAAACATCCTTAGCAAAGCAACCAGCTGAGTCAGCTGGGAAGAAGTGCAAAATATGAGAGATTAGTCAACACACACAGAGCCTGAGAGGTAAACTCTGCATTAGTGAGAGGAGCCATACATGAGCCTGTTAAAATGACACAGCTAAATGGATGTCTCTGTTGTGGGAAAGGGGATTTCTGCAAATCCTGATGCAGCTGGAGACAACAGCAGAAGTCCCACTCACTCCCTTTTGGGTCACACTGGATATGTGGCCTTGCCCAGTCTGCTCTAACTTCTCATTGCCATCGTGTCAGACTGAGGAGGGGAAGATAATTATCTCATTATTTCACTTTTGGAGGGGAATAGCTGCAGCTAATTGGTCTGTTAAACAGCTCATTCAGTGAGAGGGTGCTCTCCACCAGCACTCAGGTAATGTGAGGTAAATTGTCTCAAGCACAAACAGAAGCTGGGGTCCAGAGGGCGAGTTGGTGACCAGGCCCTGCAGAACGCACGGTGCCAGGGTGAGTACAGGCAGAGACAGACATCTAGTGGTGCCCTGGCAGCAGTGTGACAGTGCTGCTCTGCACGGCCTCAAGCACAGCCTGGGAACCCTCTCTGACCACCTATCCCCACGCTGGCTCCACTACAATACAGCAAAAATACATTCTGCATTATTCAATCATCAGCCCAAACTCCTGTTTCTGCTCTCCTGCACAAACAGCACTGGTGGTCTGAGGCTGTTTCATCTGAGAGCCCTGAAGGAGCCCCAGGGTAAGAGAGTTATCAGGGTGACAGAGAATCAGGCATCCATCCTTTCAAGCATGATTCTTCCATTTAATGTGGGATCTTAACATGAATACATTATTATGTCTTGTTTCTTCTAGCAGGCCATCAAATTACTGCCTTGCCAGGTGTGGAGGTTTTCCAGTTCAAATAACTGCACTATCATATGGATTATAACAAACATTTATCAAGGCATTTTATTTTCAAATGGTAACTTTAAATGGTAATTTTTAAATGGCAACTTACAGACTTTTAAGCTGGCTAAAAGGCATAATGTTTATACTCCCTGAAAATGTGAACAATTTTCTGTCTGAGGTTTGTCTTGTGGCATTATCTGCATAAAAAAACTTGAATAACTAACTTATATGGGCTTGCATGGAGGCTACCAGGACCACCTTGCTCAGACTGACAGTAATGAATAATGAAGTCTGTGTTGGCATTTTTCAGAATTAGTCCATCCCCTACAATGCCCTGGTGTAAATTAATGGCACCAAAGTTCCAGTGTGGATTTCTGGGGTGAGAAGACACTCTCTGTTTGCCTCAGCATGCAGTGCTGAGGAGAGCTGCCTGGAAGAGATCAGCCCAGCTTTCCTAACTATGGAATATTTACAAACATTGTCTTGGTATCTTCATACTGCTGTGGGTGATAAGAAAATGCATACCAAACACCATGGAGAACCCTCAGAGAGGGAGGTGAGGATGGTCTCTACGTCACACAGCTCTCCAGAATCCTCTCCAGGACTGGCTGTTAGTTTTCAGCCCCAACAGTCTCTGTTAATTCACTTGCTCCCACAGCTGAGCTTTCAGATTACTCAAAGCCCCTCTGGATCAGCAGAGTTCCTGTGCTGGTCAGGTTCTGTAGTGTTGGGCAAATGCTTGGTTGACCATCCCAGTTGACCATCCTCATTTTAGAATAAAGTCAGTTAATTCAACCTGAAGGTGAAAAATCCCCCTGTGCCCTAACACCCTGCTTCTGTGAATACCCCGAGGATCTGTTTCTTATCCTTCAGAGATAACTGCATTTAAATAAATCACTGAACAGGACTAAAATTTGCTTATGATGCAGTTCCAAGGGATTTTCTTAACACACAGCAGACTGGGTGTTCTGCTTCCTTAGAAATGTGCAAGTATTGTAACAATTGAGAGATCTTCTATTACAAAGGGAACGTCATCCAGACATTTTCAGGAGGCAGCTGGCATGTCTTGGAAAGTGAACCTGCTTTTGCATTAGCCCAATACTGATGCTGCTGAACAGGGGGCTGACTATTGCCCAACTTCTAAAACTACTGAAGATCAACAGAAAACAAAGTTGAAATATGAGAGAAAGTGAGCTGTGATGTGAACTGATAACTGCAGAACAGTGAGGAGCTACTGCTACTCCTAAAATGAGAAGTATTTAAGTAAATTTGGCTATTTGTGTTTCAAAGAATGAGGTTTGTTTCAGGCTAGGTTGGTTGTATTTTTTTGATCCTGAAATCTTTCCTTTTCCTGTTTCATTTATGTACTTTGTTATTTTTTTCTGCAAGTGTAGAATTTGTTAAGAAGTGTTCAGAGGTGAATAATGGTATATGGAAAAGAAGTCCTGTGGCATTTCCAAGCCAGGTATCTGTCATATCTGTCACATGCCTCAATAACTCCAGCCTTCTGCCTTTCCATGCTTTTAAATATACCATTTTTAGTAAATCAACAAACAATCACAAAGATCGGAAATTTTTTGGAGAAGAAGGTGTTGAGGGCTTTTTCCTTTTCCTCTCTCAGATGCTTCTGGTGGGTTAATAACTCCATCTACAGTTCATCACTGAAATAGTTCCAGAAATACTGGAAATATGAGCCTGAACCAGGTCTCTAAGAAGATAAAACCCAGATTCTGTTCACATTTTAAGCAATGTGTGTTCACAGGGGTCACAGGGGTCTGAGGATGAGGGAAGAGATGAGGATCTGACTCCATGTTTCAGAAGCCTTGATTTATTATTTTATTATATATATTACTATACTAAAAGAATAGAAGAAAAGGTTTCATCTCAGAAGGCTGGCTAAGAATAGAATAGGAGAGAATGATAACAAAGGTTTGTGGCTCAGACTGTGATTGGCCATTAATTACAAACATTTAACATGGGCCAATCACAGATCCACCTGTTGCATTCCACAGCAGCAGATAATCAATGTTCACATTTTGTTCCTGAGGCTTCTCAGCTTCTGAGGAGGAAAATTCCTAAAGAAAGTATTTTCCATAAAAGATGTCTGCGACAAATGGGCAGTGAGGAGAATGCACCTGTGTGAGGGTAAAAGTGCACAATTTTGGCGTGCTTTGCTGAAAATGCTTTGCAGTGGCAATGTGTAGGAGCTATTCTGCAATGGGTGTGGGGCAGCCTGGTTTGGTTTTGGAGACTTTCAGGCCCCTCAGGCCAGTGGGAAGCTGCTAATGGGCATTCTCCAGGGGGATATGAACTCCCTGAGACCCTACTCAGGGTGGGAAAGAGGCACAGATTCCATCCCAGAGCCCAGGGACAACGTTGGAGGGGAAAAAAGTGGGAAAAAAAATCTCTGCTCAGCTGCAGACAGATGCAGATGTGCTTTCTCCATACCCTGGGGGCCAAGACAAGCTGGTTTCTCTGTGCAAGCCCCCCTTCCCAGCAGCCAGCTCAGGACACACTGAGGCACCTGTCTGAGCTTGAGGCACTGATACAGCTCCAGGCACTGGGCTCCAGTGGAGGATGAACAACAGAGGGGCTGATAAGGGTCAGGGACGTTCCCATCTTACAGAGAAATCAATTTTCACTCATTATTCTTCTGTTTCTGCTGGTCTTACCTGTAGCAATAGACCTGGCTGGCAGCAAACAAGCATAAAGTCCTTGTGCAGGAGCTACAAATACAGTCTGTGTTGAGTGATTTTATGTCAGTGTGCTCAGCTATTTGTGGCCTGCTTTTCCCTGTACAAAACAGACATATTAAAAATTACTATTGTCTATTAATCTAAAATAAAGGGGCAATGGCAATGAACTCCAAAAACAAGCTTAACTACCAATCATTTACCATCACAGAGGTTATAAACTTGGAGGGCATCAGCTTTAATGTGCATGTCCACATGTGGGCAGAGGTTTCACTTCTTCTTTGGAAGCTGTAGGGGTTCTGTGCCTCTGTGATCATTATTTTCTAGAAATCTAAATACATTCTGGTGTATTCATTACTTTACATTCCCATATCCTTTTTTTTTTTTTAATTATCAGCCATAAATTTATTAACAACAGACTTATCTGGTGAGTTGCTTTAAAAAAAAAAGCAGTCAAAAATTAAGGACAGGAATAAAAAATTTGTTTTCTAAGCCCAAAAAGCAAGTAGGAAAAAGAAGCAGGATATCATGGTACTAACAGTATTTTTAGCATGTTACAAATAGAAATATATTTTCTGGCACAGTAGGACTCTGCTATATGAACCATATTGTAGGCGTGGAGGTTAGATTCCTGCAAAAACCATGAAGCAATGCCTTTCATCTTTGTCACTGGTGAATTCTGACTGTGGCACCATCTTATTCCTGTGTGATTGTCATTCCACACTGTTTGCTGGCACCTTTTACAAAATCTTCTGTCAAAATAACTCTAAAAACAGTACTTGAACTAGGCATTTAAGAAAATAATGTGGTTTATTCTCAATGATCATGATAGCTAAACATTTCTTTGTGAATCAATTTTTTCCTAGTGTTATTTGCTCTTGGAATCCTTGGAGATTACATTCTAGTGACATCTGTTAACACTGCTACACTTAACATGTAATTGGGAAGGGGGAAAAAAAAGAGAAAACAGAAAACAAAAGCCCATGCCAATCTAAATGTGCTTGAAAGGTGCCAGATTGATAACTCTGGAGAATTGAGTCCCGTGTTTATCCTCTGAATTAGTGCAGCACAATCAGTGGCAGCAGGAACTCGCTGCTGTCACCCTGCAGTGTCTGGTGCCCGCTCAGCTGTGGGGCAGCCTGGCTCTGCTCCCTGCAGCATCCTGAAGGAAAGGGAGGAATGCTGCTGTCCCAGGGTGGATGGGCTGCTCTGAGAACCCCAAACTCATCTCAAACAACCCCTGGCCACTCATCTGAGGCCAAACTTCAGGCTGCACTTCGCAGCTCTGGCACAGAGCGCAAATGGAGATTTTGAATTGAAAGTCTCCGTGGTGCCTTTCCAGTCTCTTAACTGCGTAATCCCCTGGTGTGTTTTATTTAATGCATAAACTGCCTGTGACATGACAGAGCCAGAGGCATTACAATCTATCATGTCAAGCCTTCATACATTAGCAGCACTCGTTAGCACCCCCTGGCACGGTGCACGAGGAGCTCTGAGTTATGCTAATGATCCACGGATAATGGGGCACAGGGAGAGTTCTGAACCCACCTTCCAACCAGGGCTGTTAGGATGTGTCAGGGGGCACACAGGCTTGGCACTGGATCTCCCTTTAATGCATCTTCAGAGCACCTTCTCTTGTATGCTCTGCTTTAATTGAGATTAAATGGCTTTGAAGGTCCAAACACAATTTCAAGGACAATGCAACATCTCATATCCTCAGTGAAAGGTTTTTAATGTATTTCCTTAAGGCCAAGACAGATATACCATACAAATACATTACACCAGGCTGATGTTAAAGGTCTGTCTCAAACTTAGAGAAGCCAACACAATCTGAATTTAAAACACAGTATGGTATTCCCAAGGCTGTGGCTGGGATGGGGTGAGAGAATGGCAGAGGAGCTTGGGGCCTGCAAGAGCACCAAAGTGACAACATTTTTTAAAGGGAGGTAGAAGAGCCTGGATCCTGTGGAAAGTCAGATAGGATTTGTTCCAGGGAAGGCTTGTGAGAGCATTCTTCTGGGAATACATACTCTGAATTCTCTGTGCAGTGTCAAGGCACAAGCAAAAACCATCATGAAAATATGGGTTTTGTTTGTCCCCCTTGTCTTTCAGCATTGCTGTAATAATGGTTTAAGAAAACTTAAATAAGTGCCATATGAAAAGAGAAATAACAAAACAGAGACTTAGCCTGCCCCTTTGTCATGGTTTGACCAGGAAGGAGTGGGAATTCTGGGAAGCTGTGGTCAAACCAATGAAGGTTTTGGGTTTCATACTGACACCTGGTGTAGCCAGTGGGGTTTGGACACACCTCCGAGAATACACAGGGGTTAAAAGCAAGGCACTGCCCTGGCACTTCCTCTTTTGGACATCGTGGGGCGAAGAGGTCAGATCTCTTTCCCCCGCCCGGCCCGCTGCTGCTGGGCGGGGGAGGGACCGCCATGCGGTAGGCCTGGGGCCTGGACAGAGGTGGGGGTTGAGGGGGTTTTCAAGGATGGAAGGGTGGCGGAGCCCCAAGAGACATCGAGATATCGGGCAGCCAGCCCCCCCCCCCCCCCCGGAGAGAGAGAGCCGGCGGCACCGAATGTGATGGCAGCCAGCCAGGAGGAGAAGGGGGGAGGGAGAGTGGCCGGCCGCAGCAGCAGCACGTGTGGGAGTATCATCTCGTCCCAGGACAGACAGAGACTGAAAACTTTTAACCCTTTCTTGCATGATTGGGGCCTTGCAGAAAATGCTAATCCTCCTCGAAGCTGAATAAGAAGGGAGATGAGAGATGAGATGAGATAAGGACTTTGGCCCGGAGATTGTGGAGATGATTGGATGGGGAGAGATGATTTGGAGTGGCCTTTTGGCTGGACTTTTTCTTGCAGCCATGGACTCAGTTGTTCCTGTGACACAGACTGCATTTAGGGGGAGGCAGTGCCTCAAAACCAGGAGGGTTCATTCGTGAGGACCCCCCGGCCCCAGGGGGTTGGAAAAATATGGGGGGGACAGTTGTCCCAAAAGCAGAGACTGTGCCTTTTTGGAGTGAGACAAGGCATCCTTGAAAGACCACCCTAAAAGCAGCTCTGGCCATGTCTCGGTGGTGAGAGCACTGGGCATGGAAGGAAGATGTCACAAGTGGCAAAAGGACTTTTTTTCCCGGGCGGTGCCGAAGTGACAAGGAAGCATCCGAGGTTTCAGTGTGTTTCCAGAAGCCTATGGAACAAGAAGGACTCCTTTCCTCTTCATGAACTGCAGTTTGAGTATACTAAAGTGTCGTGCCGGGCTGGGCAGTTGGTGTTTTTGAGAGAATGTATTGGATTGGGAAAGTCAGGGAGTGGGGAGGAGGAAAAGTGGTTTTTTGTAAGGTTTTCAATTTTCTTTCTTTTTCCTTATAGTCTTTCCCTATTTTTCCTGTAGTTTTAGGTAATAAAGTGTTCTTTATGTTTAAGTTGGAGCCTGTTTTGCTTATTCCTGGTCACATCTCACAGCAGACACCAGGGTGAGGCATTTTCATGGGGGCACTGGCTCTGTGCCAGGCTCAAACCATGACAAACCATTTACTTTTTTTTTTTTTGTAGCTTCAGTTTAATACTTAGCATTTTCTTTGGTTGCAAACTTGTCCACTCTGCCTTGCTTCAGTGATGATATAAAGGTGCTGCAGTACCTTGGAAGATGTTGCTGCATTCCAATAACGATAACTGTGTAGTTTCATGACCCTCCTGAGCTTACATTTGAGGCCTCATTGGAAAATCTGCCATCATATCACAAGGATATGAAGTCTAATACTGCCAATTTTGTGAATTATTCATTAGTCTGAAGGAACAAGAAGCAACAAAGACACAGGCAGCTTCTTTTTATTTATGGTTTTACTACTCTTCATATTTTTTAAGTGAAGGGAATACAATTCTTCCATCTTTTCCCCAACAACAACAGCAGAAAAGAAAATACAATGTGTATCCTTGAGAAGCTGGGATTTCTGGGAATACATTTTCCTCTTTTAGCTAGCATTTTAACATAAGGTAAAACATTTTTTTGACAAGGTAAGTAGAGTAAACAAAGATCAGTGAGAAAGCAGAAATTATTGAAGTACTGGAAAAACTGCTGCAGGCTACTTTTTCACACATTGCTGCTCAAGTCAGGATTATGCTATGACAGTTCTAACTCTCCTGCTGACATCCTTATAGACTCTATTACATTATTTACTTCTTGTAAAATAACATTCTATTACAGCTCCTTCATGTCCTGCTGCTAGTCTAAGTTCAAGGGGAAGAAATTCTGCTCTCCTCGCTTCCAGCTCGTTAATACAGCTCTGAGGAGATCATTATTAACCAGACTGATCTGCAGCCCCTATTTCATGGCCCATTTTCTATTGCAGTAACAACTGTATTTCCAGAGTGTTGGTCCTCATTTACATCAACAGCACAGGTAAAATGTGTCAGGCTGTGTCTGGAAAGAGCAGGTGAAGCATCCCACCCTGTGCTGAGGATGTAATGTCATTTTTATGTCCCTAAGGGGGAAAGCTTTCAGATGTTTCCCTTGCTTTTCCATTGCAGGGAAAAGTGAAGCCAGGCATGCAGTCATAGCTGATTTCAAAAGGAAAAGAGTTGATTCTCAGTAGGGCTGCAGGAACATCTGTGGATAAACCAGGGCTAACAGCAGACAGGTTGCTCAAACACTCTCTGAAAACTGGCTTTTTCAGTGTCAGGAGATATTCAAACACATATCACCGAGTCCCACATCAGGATTCTGCTGAAACTTGTTTGCTGGGAAGACATACTTATTAGGACCTAGAAAATTAATTTACCTGTCTCTGAATCCTCACTCTAAGCCCAGTTGGGTGTGCCACTAGCAGCATATTCCCTCAGTCTGGCAGAATGCTCCCAAAGCACCAGCCTTTGAAAAGTCCTTCTTTCATCGGTGCCCCAAATCACCCTGGCAAGTCAATCACCAGCCCTGCTCCTTGCAGTGGGAGGAATCTTGAAAGCAGCACTGAGTGCTTGAAGAACTGGCATCAAACCAGGCAGCAGTGACCACACGCCTTGAGGTGGTCAGGGGACAGCAACCCCTGGCAGGGCTCACACAGCTCTGAGCAGTGCACTCCATCATGCTGAACCTGCCTCAACATCCCCAACGACGTGGAGGCAGCATTTCTGCACTAATCATACAGGCAACGTGGTAATTATCTAATTATTTGGCCCTGGAGAAGAGATAGGTGCTAAAGCTCCCAGGAAAAAGGAATCTTTTGTGCTCTTTCTTGAAGGCAAACTGTGAAACTACTGGAAAATCAGCACTGGAGGGAAAGCAAATGAATGGAGCCCCATTCCTTCAACTTTTAAACTGAGTTTACTTTCTTTAAAAAGCAGCAGTATTTCATTATGGAGGCGGTGTTTCCTGATCAGAACAAAGCATTTGGCCATTGATCTCTGAAGCTCAGCAGGAACTGTGTGGGAATTTAGGGCGGCTTTTGCCACTTGCCTCTGTGTGAGCCAGGACTCGAGTCACTGTCTCCAGCATTTTCAGAGTTTACTGTTCAGTTATGGCACTGAAATCAGGGATAAATTTACATACCCCAGTGAGCTGTGGCAGAGGCTGCTGATGGTGAACTCTGTTTCATGGCAATGGCCATGGCTAATTAAATATATCATTCCTCAGGACAAGATCCTGTGATATCTTCCACAGGGGCAAGAGGTGAAAGTGGCAGGAGGTCCAATTTAAAAGGTGCAGTTACCAATTCTACCAGAGCAATCTAACATGATAGTTAACTGATATTTCTTTCAGTCAATCTAAAAGGATTATTTTGATTCTCGGAACTCTTTGATTTCCTGATATTTTGTTTTACAGCCTTGGTGGGTTGGTCTAGGGGGCCCAAAGGCTCTGGGATTCACCACACAGTTATGAGTGTCACAGGAAAAAGCAGGTTGTTCAGTAGTGCTGCAAAATTTCACTTCCCTTAGGCAAGAAAGATGATCCCCTTCTTCATCCTCCTACTCCTTTATCTCCTCAGTCTGACCTGCTTTTTCCATAAGAAGTGTTGGTTATTCTTCAGAAAACATGTTTTCAAGGAATTTCAATAAAAATTCCACAAATATCTGACCAGCTGTTGAAGTCAAGTGCCTGTGGAATGTTTTTAAGACCCTGTGTCCTAGCTCAGTTTGTTAGGACTGCTAATTCAATCTTTGAACCAGGGAGTCATCATATTTATCTGTTTGCATTTGGTTTTCATAGACCACCAATTACTGTTATCAAAATATGTTAAATTAACTGTGTTCTAGGAAAGCAGATAATTTCAGTGTAGACTGGTAAATATCCGATTATAAAGGAAGCTACCTTTTATTTATTGCAAAGGCTAGCACATTCATCAGCATGCCTAATTAAAATTTAACAATTAATAAGCAGTGGCAAACCCTGTACGAAGGTCAATAGCAACCTAAGCAAACTTATCAAAAATGCAGAGGGGTTTAGAGTTTTTAAAAAGTTCATTCTGTCCTTAATTAACAGATCTAATTACAGCTCTGCCATAGCAAAATGCAAAATGATCTCTTCAAAAGACAAGGAGTCAAAGGTTTAATAGTGCAGATAACCTTCTTCTTCAGTACACACCAACCCAAGTGTAGGAGGGAATTTTACCAAGCAGTCAACAGAGTTGATTGGATGGCTTTGAGAGAAATTTAAGCTAAGCAATACACAGAAATCCCCAAACAACAAAGGAATTGAGAGGGAATAAAAACTCTCTTGTGTCTTGGGATTTTAAATAACACCAAGTCAAGACTTTGGGTAATCTCCTTTCTTAGCAAGTTGTCAATGTATTTATTCCATGACCTTTGCTGGTTAGTTTTGAATAACACTTTCTGTTCTATAGACTGCATGTGTTTAATTATCACCTCATTCAACAAAAATGGACAGTGCAAAAATCAAGGATAATCTAGCAGAGCAGGGCTAAATACAATCAAGAAAAACACTTAAAATTCCTGCAGTTTGTAGTCAGCATTTAGGCACTGAAGGGCAATGTTCCAAGTTTTACTGAAGGGTTTAGTAGTGCACTACTCCTTCAAGAAGTCCAAGAAAAAACCTTGAGTTTTCTGTTCTGAGTTTTGCAGGAAGAGGCTGGAAATGAACAGAACTGGGTTCATCAGTAAGCGAATTAAATCTTCCTGGCTGATTTATGTGGGCAAGGGTCATTACACGTGGGTAATAGAAAGTGGCTGATAGAAAAACTAGACTGCTTAAAATTAATAATACATGGCTGAAATGAATTGTTACTATTCATCTTTACCTTTGGATTAGCAGGAAGAGCACAGGCATGAGAGGCAAGGTATCTTCAGGGAAGCCTGACCTGTGTGAATATCCTCAGTGTTCTCTTCCATACCCTGCCAGTGACAGAGGGAGTGCACAGGGAGAACACAGGTACATCAAGGAGAAGCAGTGGAATCACAGTCATTATCTTGGAGAGGCTCAAAATCACAGGAGCCATATTCATCTTGTGCTGGAATCCAAGTGCAGCATAACAAATTTTTCAACCAAAAGGCTCATTAAATGCAACATGAAAACAGAGAGGCTGTTTGAGCCATCTCCATGAATTGGCCTCTAGCTTCACCATGGCACTATCATGACCTGGATTAATTTGCTGTGGCATGATAATTTCCTCTTGGCTGTAGGAGGGGAAAAAAATGAAGCCTGCTCAGGCTGATGAGCATTTTAAGACTTCTCTTTAATTCTTTTTCTTAAAAAGAATATCACCTTCTGTTTTTAAAGTGCCTGGTTGGAACGGATAGATATCATCAGCCATCAATAACATGCTGCAGCAAGGTGGGCTCCTGCCACTCCAGTGCTGCAGAGTTGAAAGCAGAAATGGTGAGGCTTTTAAATGTCACAAACACACTCTGCACTCAAAGGAGCCAAACATCCTCTGAGGCCAGGGCATGACCCCCACCTCACCTTTAAAGAGGTGATCTGTCTAAAGTGTGGGTGCTCAAAGAACAGCTTTGGCTGACATTTGGTCCTTCCCTGCCTCAGTACAGCAGAAGAAACAGGTCCTGGTACTTAAAAACACAGATAGCAGCAAACACTACATTATCACATTCCTCTCCTCAGTAACACTTTGCTTTAAGATAAGAAATGAACATAATTACTTGTGTTCTGCTGATGGGAAGGGAGCTATCAGAGGCAGGCATTATTACTGTTACTGCTGTTATTATTACCCAAGTAGCAGGAAGTGCAGTGCTATAAAAACTCTTCTAAGCAGTCACTCCCTCTTACAGACCATTAAAGGTTCACTTCACGCTTACATCTCTTTCTTCCAGACTCAGTCCTGAATCATTAATTTTGCACTTGGCATTCCTAAAAGAGCCTTTTTTTGAAGCAAACCCTTCTCTTGATGTCTGAGTGCACCCTGAAGATGTTAATCACCAGAGAGGTACACTCAAGACAAAAAGCCGTCCAGGTTCCTTGCATTTACTGAGACTTGAGGGCAGCAAGATGCAAAGATTTCTGGTTTGTTTTCCAGCACCATACAGTGTCCAAGCTTTAGACAATATCCTTTTCTCACAGCAACCTGAGGAAGAGCAGTTGCTAAAATAGTGTGTGACCCAAGACACTCTGAAAGTGTGACAGATCAGACTGGAAACCTTCCTCCCTCCCTCCCCTGCCAAAGTGTCAGTTTACAGATCAACTGGCTCTAAAGAAAAAAAATGTTGTGCAGGTAAGATACCTCTAATGGAGAGAGATTTTTTTTTTATGCCACCTATCTCTATAATTTTTTTTTCTTATCTTCTCCCTTTCTTTCCCTTTTTCGCTTTTTTTTTTTTTCTGTTTGTTTTTCTGTCCCTTTCAAGAGATTTTTTGCTGTCAGGGATTCAGCAAAATTCAAAACAAGTTCAGGGATTTTAAAATGTCCTTTAATATTTTGTTTGGAAGAGACACCCCCTCCCCTGTACACAAATCTTCCCAAAAGGGTTCCTCTCTTTCTTTTAAGAACACCACAATACTGTGAAAGCAAGTGATTGTTAATTTTTGGATGTCTGTGAAGCTTTTTCTTATTTTCCTACCCCAACACAAGTCATTCTTTAATTAAAGAAAACACATGAAGCAAATACTGAATTAACAAATAGAGACCACCCTTGTCAGATATTCTGAGGCTCAGAAATTCTGAATGTCTCATACTTTACTGCCCTCTAGTGTTACTTCAGCAGCTACGGAGAAGATTGTTCTGTAAAATTGAACAAAATGCAGTTCCACAGAGACAGGGCCAGAGCTGACCCTGACAATAAGTGGCCATACATCCACGAAAAGAGGCATTTTGCAATTCCTTGATTTATCCAAGGGCTTTACTGACAACCGGTGCTTGGAATATTCATTTCCATACAAAGGGAGTGGGGGAGAGCAAAACGATTTGGCTCTCCACATCTCTATTTGTATTCCAACAAGGATGCCCTTGATGTCGCATGGACATTTTGTTCTAATCCCTGTTCTCCTGTGGCTGAAAGTTTCTCAGGGTGTTTAAAATGTTTGCTTTAGCAAGGCACTAATAAAAACAAAAAATACGGCAGTGTAAGTTCAAAACAACATTACTGTAGAATGACATGAACAAATTGGAATGTCACCTGTTACAAAAGGATAAATGAATAGATTTTTTAATCCTCTCCAATCTCACATTAGCTGTTCAGGAAAGTTCTCTGAACTTCCTGAAAGTCTAGAACCCAGATCAGCAGGTAAATGCACTTTCCACTTTCACTGCACTGCCATTTAGGCAGTTTAGCAGAAAAAATCAAGAGAAGTCAAATCAAGAGTCCTGAAGTGATCCATGGGAAGTACAACATCCAGTCTGCTCTGAAGTGATCCTAAGTCCTGAAGTGATCCATGGAAAGTATAAATCCAGTCCGTTCTCTAAGAGGTCCGCTCATCCTGCTCCCAAGCAGGAGCTCATGTGCACTTATGGCAAAGATTTTGCTGACAACATGCTGGTGAAAGCCAGCAAATAACTCTGCTTATTCCTTATTCAAAACCCTGAAATGCCCAACAAAAGGTGGATCATGACATCCCAGCAAGTTTACAAACAAAAAAGGTGACTATGGCTTTTACATATTTATGTCAAGCCTGATTTTTGTGTTATCCTCATTTCACAGCTGTATCCTGCAGTCAGCTTTGATCATATAATGTGATCTATGCTAATAAAAGGAACAGAGTCAGAGCAGTGCAAAATATCCCATTACATTGTGCGATCTATTTATCTATTGCTTTAAATCTGTAAGGGGTCTGTTCTGCATGTTCTTTTGCCAGCCACTTGCAGGCACCGATGATTAGACTTTTAAAGTCATTTGGGCATTTGCCATGCTCAGTAACTCCTGGAATTTTCAAAACAGCTGAGATGCTTCTGGGTTTTAAAGGACTTTGACAAGAGTGAGATTAAATAAAGTTTTTCAAAATTGTCATTAGGTACTTATCTGCATCTTTAAAAATGAAAGGTCTATCAAAGTGTGACCCTAATCCCCGAAGAGAAGAGAAGAGAAGAGAAGAGAAGAGAAGAGAAGAGAAGAGAAGAGAAGAGAAGAGAAGAGAAGAGAACCACATACCCGTGCTGGTGTGTTACATCACACTTTTGAAACACATTTGCCAACATTTCTTCACATCTACTTGACCTGTCTGTGAGAAGCTGGCATTCATACAATTTAGAGAGGATGATTTAAAATCTGATCTTGAAGGAGACACTATTTTTTTCTAAAAGATTGCAAATGTCTGTAACATTTCATGCTCTGAAGCTCATTTTTTTAATGATCCTCATAACTAGATTTTTATTATGAATCTTTATGATTCAGAGAATTCAAATCCCAGAGTGATTTGTATGTCTCCCTACACCCCTTAAATATGGATATAGCTTTATATTAATCTTAGGATATGCATTGGTTGTTCTTTGTATTGAAGGCCTTTAAAGGGACTTTTTTCTGAAGGTATTGAAATTTTTTCTCGGTTACATTAACAATAGAGTTTTAACTAAGACAGCACTTCAGGAGAGCAGCAATGAAAGGAGAACACAGCAGTGACTTTCAGAGTTTGCAAGGATGTCAGCAAGAGAAAATGCATCTTTTCCTGTAAAGTGGGCAAATTTATTCTGCAAGACTTTGAGAGAAAATAAATTTGGAACTTCACAAAGTTATTTATTCAGAGTCACTTTTCAGCATAAAACCACTGCTGAAAGGTCTCATAATAGAGGGTAGGAATCTCATAACCATCTCAATGCACCTTACACTCCTGCCTCTGTCAAGAGTCAGCAGCCAAGTTGATAACAAGACCTATCTTCTTTTATTTTGCTGGAGAGACTCTTAATCAGTCCACTGTTGCCTGGTTTGTGTCTAATTTTATGTAGCAAGGAGAAGATGAGCATATCCACACCGACTTAGCAAGTTCAGAGGTATTTTGCTTTGGAATTTACAAACAGATAGGAGCCATGACTGGAATTATAAACGTAGATAAGCATAAAAGATTTAGAATTGCATTTCTTTCCTCTTAAATTGTTTTCCTGCAGCTTGTCCTTGAGTAACAGGGCAGCAGGCTGAGCACAGGCACAGCACCACGAGTGTCACAGGGTCACAGTCTGAGCAGGATGCAAACTCTGGTTTCACATATGCAAATACATATTTAGAGACTGTTCACATCTGGAAAGAAAGCTGTACCTGAGGCACATGGGAGAATAACAAGAAACAAGAGAAGCTTGACTTTAAATGCATTCTGACTGCTACATCTGGAAAATCTCTGCTGCATTATGTGGAGTTTGAATTTGTACTGAGAAGAAAATCCGGCCCTGGAAATAGCACAGACCAGTGTGCAGATCTAGCCAGGAGCATGCTGAGCTAGAAGTACCACTGGGTCTTTGTGGTCTGAGATGATATTTTGTGCCTTGAGTCCCATAAAGCAGAATGACAGAGAAAAGCCTATTTTAAGTGTCATTCTTCAGCTCAGGAGCTAATGTAAGGGTGGTGGTGGTATTTATATATAACTCCAACCAGATCCTTAGCACCCAATGTGTTTCAATGGAAACTATTTCCTTCAGGACTTGAAATGTTAAGTGATATCCAATATAGGGCTTTGAAATAACTTAAACCTTTCTGGGTTTGGTACCTGAAGTCAAATCCTCCTCATGTTCTCAGAATTGTGTCTATTCTTGCTGCCTGCAAGGGCTGAGCACAAGTGTGAGCTGATCTCCAGATGCTGGGTTCCCTCTCACTGGACAGCAAGGGCAGGATCCACGTGCAGGGCTGCTCCTCTCACAGCACAGAGGGTTCACATCCTCTGAGGGACACGGCTTGCAGCTGGCAGGAGATGCAATAGCTAATAGGCACTCAAGATTATTTAGGATCTGGACCTCAAATGTTGGCACTAATTAGCTCCTTAAATCACTGCTGAATGGAAGTGAAGAATAAAAAACGATTTTCCCCTCAACATGGTTCTTTTCAAATTAGGCTGAGATGTTTGCTGAGGGTAGATAACATCTTCACCATGCAGCAGTTGCACTGTACCTGTTCTTAGCTATGCAGAGAACGTGCAGTTCTGGCATCTCTCCCAGACTCTGCAGTATGTTCACTTTCATTTTCGACCACTTTAATAGTCAAAGATCCTTCCTTGGCAGTGGCTACAAATATCAGAATTCCCACTGTGAGGAAAAGTTTAAATATTCAGAATCCACCTTCAAAGCATTAGTTGAAAATCACTATAAGAAATTCTGCTCTTGTCTTTGCCTTTTATCTTGTGAAGAAAAGCAAAACCATAAAACCTTAAGGAACAAAGCCTGTCTCCGACCTTGCCCTTGCCTGGATCAGGTGTACAAGTGTGGAACAAGAGTTTTGTTAGTCAGCAGCTGAATGTGTTTGCAATTTAATGTGTCCAGCCTATTCAATTACAGTACTATAGCTAATCACACTAATAACGAGCTCTTAGAGATCTGGGAGCCATGTTCTGCTCACACTTGCTGCTTTTCCATCTCTTACAGAGTGCTTGGACATCTGCTAGTTTTGGCAAATTTGAGTTGACACTGTCTTAGAGGGCAAGAGAAGAGCCCAGCTGCATGCCCTGCTGGTAATTCCCTGAGAGCCTGAACTGGGCCAGCCATGGAAAATGAAGTCATGCTCTTGGTCCAGTACAAAAAGGGATCTGATAAGTGCTGTTCTAGTAGACTATTTTTGTGATGTAGGAGAGGCTTTTGGGGGAAAGCCTTTAGGCAAAAACACCATTAGAAAAAAAATTCCCAGGTATTTTCAAGCTATGCTGTGATTCTCAATTACATTTCTTCACTGGTCAGGCTGAAGAGAACTGTCCCTTTGTTTTGTGAGTTTAGAATAAAGGAAATATTCTTGTCTTTCTAACAGGCTGTAACTGTAGGCTTGGAAACTGTAGTTGAAATGCTCTTGGCTTGCTGACTTTGCTTTATCCTCTTAACAGAATAAATGTTCTCATGTAATAACAAGCCTGACAGATCTTCATAATTGATCCCTGTCCCTGACATATGAAGGGCACAGGATGCAAAGAGGAATGAAGCACTGTAAGTACCCTGCAATGGAAGTATTGATTCTCTCAATTGCAGCTCTGCCTTTCTCTCTAAGTGCCCACCTCAGCAAGAAGAAATTATGGGAGAAAATGGACAGGGGAAGTAAAATTAGACCTAAATAACAAAAAGTGTAACTGATAACTCTGTGAGAGCCTGCCAAGGAGTCTCATTGCCTAAGGGCTCAGTTTTACATAGAGCCCTTAACTAGATCAATAGATTGCTTTTGGACTACCAGAGGTTAAAACAAGCATAAGTGGAAGAGGGCTAATAAATCAACCCTGCTTGTACCAGACACAGGTTAGTAGCATCCAAAGCCCTTTATGCAATTAGAATGATTCACACAGGAGTGATTGGCATGGGCTGAGAAGTGCTGTGGGTAATGGGTAAAGTGCTGTGAGGAGAGCTGCTCACACCTCTCACTGCCAGATTATAATCAAGCAAGTTGTTCTTTCAAAGCATGATGTCCTTGATAAACAAGGAATGGCAAGACTTATTAAAGTGCAGGCCAATCATTGTTATACCCTGATACTGGAAGAGATAGGTGTCAGGTTCTGTTACTGCTGAAATTTTCACAGCACCCAAATGGTCTCCTTGGAGGTGTGTGAGGAGGCACATTGGCATTAAATACGTGCACACCTATTCCCAAACCTGCAAAACCACTGCAGGAACCCTTTAACCTGTTCTCTCATCTTCTTTTATCCATCAGTGTTGTCTCACAGTCTGCTCCCACTGAGCATGGTGCAGTTGTCTAACGAATTTCACATTCAGATGGTTGAGTCACATTACACTCCACAGGGTCATATAAATGTTCTGAAGCTGACAGTTGTGATTACAAGTAAGTTGGGTAAGAAGAGGACCCCTGGGCACAAATCTCAGATGTACCTGAAAATTTTTTTGGCAGCAGTGACTAAATCTATCCCAAGCCTACAAGGTCAATTTGCAGCTCAGTTGCCATCCATATTTATCTGCCTCACACATTTAAATTTTGCTATGACAGTGGTAAGATCTCCAGGAAATACCTCAAGTAGATGGTTTCCATGGCTAGCCTGTAACCCTCATTCTTTTGAAACTATCTTCCATGATATGTCATTCTCATGATGATGCCATCTTAAGTTAAAAAGAAAAAAGAGGCACCAAGAAAACCAAAGCCCAAAATAAAATATGCTCTTATAGCCATAGAATCCCCCTTCATTTCAAACCTGGCTCGTAATGTGGCAAGCTTTGATTGCAGCACTGCCACCAAATGTAGGCACTGCTCTGCTAAACAATAAAGGGAAAAGGAAGGGACAAAGAATACAGTGTAACTTAAATTTCTCGTATTATGGAAGGATTTATGAATAGAAAAAATGTCAAAGCCATGGAAAATCCTGTGTGCATATGCAGCCTCTTGGACCCTGGATAATTCCAGTGCTTGATGATCTCTCACTTGGAGCTCCTGCTCAGAACTAATGTATTTAATCACAGAACTGGTGTGACAAAACACCAGATGAGAAAACTGCAGTCACAAAAGGAATCAGTCCTATGGGTATCACCAATTTTAGAAGCAATAACAATATTAGACACATGTCTTGGTGGTGGGAAATCAGTTGAAACTGCTTTTAAAGTATTCAGCATTTTGCAAGTTTAAAGGTACTTAGAATGAGGTGATATTTGGGACACTCTCAGATGAATCTCTGGAGACAACTGCTGCTCTTGGTCCATGATCAAGGCAGTGCATGGTCATGTGTGATTCAGGGACAACTACTGATATTTCCAAATGGAAACAGGTTTTAACTAGGATTTTGTCATTCACTAAATGAAATGGTTGATTCTTTTCAACTCTCAACACAATCCACTTCTGTACTGCTAAGTATTGGAAAAAATAAGGCAGTCCTTGTCTGAAGTAGCTGTTTAATATTGAGAGGATGCAGCTGATATTTTTGTCTGGCTTTTCTTTCCAGGAACAAAAGAATGTAAAAGCAAGGAAGGTTGCTCAATGGCTTGGAGAACCTGGCAGGGGTTTTTTTGTCACAGACTGTAACATGAGCACTGAAAGAGAGGGAAAATGTCTTTTATGTGTTCTGTAAGTTCTGAAATATCCACATTGTTCAAGAACTTCACGTTCAAACACCTTCACTGCCCCTCACTGCTCCAAGGGCTGAATCCAGCGCCTGCTGAGGTCACCAGGATTCCTTCCATCAGCTGGAACGGGGCTGGATCAGGCTCAGCACAACACAGAAATGCAAACACTGCAGCTCTGGCTCTCAGAGGAGCTCTTCACTATGGCAGCTGAATAAACCCTGGCTGGGTTGGTCCTGGTTTGGATCCTACCCAACAAGACATGTGCTAAAGAGTGGCCATGGGCAGGAGATGCAGGTCAGGACGTCTCTTCAGAAACACCATCCCTGTACTGTAGAGGTGCTACAATGTGCTCTGTGCAAAGTTACTGCTCAGCAGAATTAGTGTCTTCAGTATTGAATTTCGATATTAAATCAAAGGCCTTTATTTTCTAGTTACTGAACAGGGTGTTCCCTAGGCTATGCACTGATCTCCCTTGAGACCCAAGGCAAAGTTGCTGTAGCTCCATCCATCATTATCCAATTGCTAAAACAGCCAGAAAGTGCTATCAGAGTTCTACTGCAAATGTGCCCCCTCGCCATTCACAACCTGCAATATTAGTTCTGCAAAATTTCCTTTTTATTTACAGCCCTCTAAGTACATTTCCAGAGCTAGATGATGCAGTCTTTGTCAGCAATACAAGCAATAAAATATTACTGTATAGCTGGCACCTCTGGAGCTGGAATACAATGCAATCAAACTGACATAACTGATAAAATTCAGTGCAAAGTCTGAAATGCTTGAGTGCTGAATGCTCTGGAAATCAGTATGGTTTTGCCATAAAAAAACCTCTTGTGTCAGTGCCAGGGAATAATGTCCTTTGTTGCACTGATTTAGTACTCCATGCCAACTCCATTCTCATTCAGAACTGCTCACCAGGGACAACTCAGAAGTGTTTTGCTGCTTTTAAGTAAGAAATCGAAATAATTGTGAGCTTGAAGTGGAGGTGTATACTTTCTTTTGCTACCAGAAATCCTTCTGTCCTTTGCATCAATAACAGCCATTGATTCTAAATTTGCTAATCCTGTTGGAAATGGTTTTCTCAGCCTCTCCCTGAGTCTGATAAACGGGGATGGAAGATGAGAGCTACAGTAGGTGCAGGGTGAGATGGAGAGGCAGAACTCCTGAAGTGCAGCATGCTGGCTCTGCTTGGCTTGGTAGAAACAATCCAGAGCTGCATTATGAATGTCCCTTCAGTCCTAAGGATGCTTTTTCTATCACTCTTTTCTTGAAAAACTAACTTTATATTATGTAGGGGGATAGAATATGAGAAAATGAAGATAGTGTAGAAAGTAATTTCACCCCTAAGGAGTTGCAGCTGGGTTAATTATCAAAGGAATAGGAACAGGCCTGACTTTACCAGGCCACAGCTGTGAGCAATGAGAAGTGTGCCATAAAAGTAGTGAGGTGAGCCCCTGAGGAGTCTGTTGGCTGCTTTGTGAAGAAGAAAGAGTTGGTGCTCTGAGGAGCTGCCTATGAGAAACACCAATGAGGTATGGAATTTTTGTGATAAGGAGACACCAGGTATGGAACCCTTGTAGTAAGATGACAACAATATCAGGTAGCAAAGTACTTCTTGCTGTACTTTGAGATAGAGATAGATAAAGTTTTGCTCTTGTGTTAGCCCTGCACGTTTGAGAACAGAAGCAAATATTTTCCCTTTGTATCTTTGCAGTATCTGTGGTGATGAGATACACAGAAAACCTGTAACAGAATTTCATTGACTCCTGCAGTCTATTGAGCCTGGAAACTCATTCACTACTAAGCTTTTAACTACTTGGGTCCTTCCTTCTGCCCCTCAGGAGCAATTTAAATGAAAGATGATTTACAAGGATTCAAGATAAAGTATGTGGAAGCTGAAGTGTCAAATATCACCAGACCTGATGGGAAGGATGATAAAGCCTGTGCTCAGTGCCATGCAAAATGTACTGTTTGGAACTGTGACTTGCAGCCAAGCTCCCTCCTCAGCACACTCCCTACTGCTCCCACTATTGCTACAGGGGATGATGGAGAGTGGGACAAAAAGGTGTTTTACTGTTTCAAAGCTGCATCTTTCCTTTTTTCATCTCGTCTCTGCCTAGCTCTGAATGCTCTTTAGACCCTCCCCTTTAAGGGGCAGGTTAAAGAACAACATGGGAAAACAAAGGAAACAGAAGAATGTTTTGCTTTAAAGAAATACTTCTCAAGAGTGTCTGCTCTCAAATGCTTACCTTTAGGTTTTCATTTTGTTGCTTTTGTTTTTTGTGTATTTAAACACACTCCCCCTGTCCTAAGCACTCCTTGTGCCATTTCCAATGCCAGGATGGGAGATCTGGTTTTGCAAAGGTACAGTCATAAGGAAGCAGATGGAAGGTAAAACGCTGATTTTTCTCTCTGTCTAGTCATTGGCTCATTTATGCTCCCTTTCCACCTGCCTTTGCCTGCCTTCCATGACTGCATTGTACTTCTCTCACTGCTGCTGAGTGCCAGGGATTTAACTGAGCACCACACTCAGCTACCTACAGAGCTTACATCCACAAGAAATAGTATTTAGTTATACTGGACTGGGCTCATGTTCAGTGTTTCTTATTAAGATTTTTTTAAAAATATAGTTGTTCATGGGTTCTGCAGAAAGCTTTTATGACAGGTTTACTGTGTAGTCCATCTTAACCAAAGATATGTTACTTACTGCCTGCTTCAGAGGGCTTTTCCTTCAATGCTCGTATCTTAATGTTTTGCAAGTTTTTAATCCTTAGTCTCACTTTTCAACTGGCTTGCCTCTTGCTACTTTTTCATTATTTCCTTTAATAGGATTGTAGACAGGTTTTAAAGCGACTTTCCTGAGTTCTAAGCAGATCTCATCCTGAAGCAGATATTACTTCAGGAGGGACATAAACTTCTTGCCTCTCTCTGCCCAGCTGGGGCACAGAGATGCCAGTGCTCCCTTCCTGACTGCAAGTGGCTGGGGAAAGGACAATTAAACAGCAAGAGCTGCTGACTGCTTTACACACCATGCTGAGAGTTTTACAGTGCTGCAGCCTCAGAAAGGCACATAAAATTGGTGGGTCTAAGCTCACTTAACACTTTTTTTTTCTTCATATAAACACCAGTATTTTCCATGTGAGGGGAAAATCTCTATGGGTGTGTATCAATCAGAATGCTAAGTCTGCTGTTGGATTTACTGGCAGCCTTAGGTTAAAGGACTGAAATGGCCTAAAGCAAAGCCACGAAAATGTCCTATAATCCTACTTAGTATAATGATAGAAATATCCAGAACTGCATGATGTGATGCTAACAATTCCTGCATATGCAAAACAAGGTGTGACTACTGTAAAGGCAGGACAGCCTGAGGTTGTTAGTGTTCAGGAGCACATAATTACATAATTATTATAATGCAGGTGCTTTTATTAAAGAGGTCTGGGTGTCAGGGGTACACACAGACCCAAATCTGACCTGACATGGTTTTGAGCCCTACATGTTTTTATATTTTATCATTATATAACTTACATATTAATAATTAAACTTACATTGTTCTATTATATACATTGATTTCATCCAAGTGTGGATTTCTCGTGATCCCCCTCAAACCCCTAACATAGTTTCTCATTGTTCTTTAAACATTAATTACATCTAATCACATCTAACAATTATATAATTAATCATATACTGACTACACAGGTGCAGTTTCACATGGTCTAGCAAATACAAGGTCTAACATTTCCCAGGGCCTACCTTTAACATTTTCCCAAGGCCTACTAAAGCCTAACTTTCTTTCTAACTCCCTGAATTTTGTATGATTTTAAAATCTTTCACTATCAAGGTGATGACCAGGTGCTGGTGTCAGGAGCTTTTAGGAGAGGCTATGGAGAATGACCCAGGTCAGCTCTGCAACTGAGAGGAGATGTGTATTTGGACAAAAGATCAGGGGATGGAGATAAGGGTGCTTGTCTCCCCATGGTCAGGGCAAGATGGTAATTTTAAAGATGTAAAATACAAATCCCCAACATCTTTCAATACCTGGATGAGGTTACTGGTTTGTTCTCAGTGTGGTTCTTTTTTAACTGTTCATCCATTCATCCAGCCTTTCTCTGATTTATTGTCCTGGTATAACAATACAGGGAATTGGCTCCTCGAAGCTGTATGAGATTTTAACAGATTCTCAGCCTTGGGGGTGGAATCCTTCTTCCTCTCTATTTCCATCATCCTTGTCCTCTCTCCCATTAAGGGCAGGTACACTCATTTCCTCAAGCTTTATTCCTTTCCAAAATGGTGCAGATTTTTTCCAATAATGTTTACCACAAGCTGAAGTGGTTTTTTACACCAGTTCAAAACAGAAGTTGTTAATAACAGTGATAGTATCTACTAAAAGGACCTATTGCTCACTTGAAGGTAGTTGAATATTCAAGACTACTATTTTCTTTGCTTTCCATCTCAAAAAAGACTGGAGCATGTTGGGGCTTCTTGATTTTACTTCCAACATTCAGATTCAATTTTTATAAGTCTTGCCAATGTATTCAGTTATAGCAGGACTTTGACTTCTATTCCTTGTTCTGTGTCCATTCCCATCATGTTCCAAGGGACATGTGCTGATTTAAATCTTGTGTTAATTAACAAGAGAAGTACTTAGGAAGTGGGGACTGTGGTATTATTTTCTAAATGAAAACAGTAGCTGTACTTCTATTTCTATTTTATTTGGTTGTGCTTCTGCTATGTGCTGGGGTGTTCAGCATATGCACCCAGCTTCAGTTGGACAGAATACCATCTTAATTAAATCATTCTGGAAAAGCTAGTAGCTGTACTTTTGGGTTCCAATGTTCTTATTTTTTCTATCTGATTTATATATTTGAGACAGTTTTTTTGTTGGACAAGTGGAAAATCTTAGGAGATTATGACTGCTGGTTTTGAAGATCTCAATCCTGTAACAACTGATTCTGATGGCTCCTCAATACTAATTACTGCTCAAGCATTTGCTCTCTTTTATGAATCATTAAAAAATAAGAAACCATGAATAAAAGTCATGTGGTTTTTAGTTTCAGCTGAATGTACTCTCTCACAAGCACAAAAATTTGTTATATAGTCTTTTCCACTAAATGATGCAAATATATTCTGTATCATAAAATCATTTAGGATGGAAGAGACCCCCCCCCCCCCCGAGATCTTCAGCCCAGATGTTTACATGGCACTGCTAAGAATATTTGTGTGGATATATTTATATACTTACACACACACATGTATCTTTTATATCTATATAAAAGTATATATATACATATGAGTTACTTATGAGAGGAACAGTGCATCTGGTGAGTTTTGGTTAATCCCTAATTTTAAGCTGCAACCCTTGGACTGAAAAATCAGTTGTTCTAATTTAGGATCTTTTTAATTCTTTCTTAAATAAAAAGAGTGGTACAGATCTTTTTGTGTGTGTGTGAATGGGAAGAACCCATCAACAAAGCAGCACACAAACACACTCCCTTCTGACAAGATTAATGTCAGATGAAAATTGAAGTATCATCCTGCAGATGTTTTGAGACATGGCTGTCCAGGGATATTTGCTGTAGACAAGGGGAATCATTGGACACTGAAGGTCTGGTTGAAATTGCAGCCCACATCACAAATTCTTTGTGTTGAGAAAGAGAAATTTCTCTATTTTCTCTTTTGATAGTTCTTGAAGAAAAGATGTTCTAATAAGGCAAAAACATTGGTCTTCTGACCATGTGGGCATTTTCACAGAAATATCTTTTGCATTGCATTTTTTGAGGAGGATGCTTTGGGCTGAGTTCAGATGCACCTCTTGGCACTCCAATGGGGCACAGAAATATTGAGAATGATCTATTGCCTGATTTCTGTTGATGAGGAAGGGGGGAAAAGCAGATGACACAAGTTTTGCTTGGTCTTTACTCACATGCTACTGCTCCCCTGGATTGTGCTTTGTTTCTGTTAGAAATGTTCCAATCCCCCTCTGTTCTGGAAAGCCAAAGGAGCTGCACCAAATCCACAGGGATGGAGGCATCCAAGCAGAGTGGATGGCAAGGATTTAGCACTCATTCTTTAAAGTTTGGGGCCCCTCTCTACAGAGACCGTGCAGATAAAGCTTTCTTAGAGAAGAAATGCCCCCACTGTGCTGGGGTAGGAAGAATATCTGGGTTTTGTGTGCTTGCCAATGGGTGAGAGGGTCTTGGGTAGGGATGTGACTTGGCATATGTGTGCCCAGAGAGATGGCATGGGAGTTATTCCTGGGAAGGGAGAATAAATAACTCAGCATGAGAGCTGATACTTCCTCCCCAGCTCTGAAGGAAAGGATTTGAGCTTGACAGGAAAAAATTGCATGGCAATGCTCACTATTTTCAGTACTTGACAGTTCTCATTGTTACCAAGAGTCCTGTTTCATGTGTTATATAAATATTTCAAGTCAGGGTCCCTTAAATGAAGATATTAAGATGTCATCATTTCACAGCAGAATGTCATTGGTGACATGTAATTTTGAAATGTTCCAAACAGGTTTTCTTCTTCTTTGTATTTTTTCTTGGTTTTCAGTATTCCTAAATCCTCCCTGATTCCTTCCACACTTCTGTCTTCCCACTCAGATTTCATGAAGAGGGTAGCTATGAAAATGCATATTAAAATGCTCTTGAAGTTTAACTATTAAATGAAATGTGCTTGAGTATCTTACTGTGATTTTTTTTCATGTAATCTGCTACTGTTCTGGAGTTTGATTTCTTTTTTCTTTGCTTGAGGATGAAGTCTTGATATATTAGGTGAAGAGAGAAAATAAACTCCCTGGCTGTAGGAAAGTTAAGATAACATATCTTAATTCACGGTAGAGTCCCACTAGATGAACATTTCGTAGTGAGAACTGAATTGGTTCGGAGTAATTAATTTATCTTTTCATTTTCTACAAGTTTTGGATGGTGACAAATGCAATACTCATTTTTTTCTTAAGTTATGAATGTAATTAGAACAATTTCACACATTTTAGTTTTGGTTTTCAAGAAGCTGGGATTTTGTTGTGTAACTCGCGGCAGAGTGCAGCAGTTTCAGTTGGAAACCAGGCAGAAACACAAATTAAGTGTAGATGTTGGAATGTTGTGGGTCTAATGCTGCCCAAATGCAAGTACACCTACTAGAATTAATTACTCATTTTCTATTGCGAGGTAAGAACCAGGACGAGAGCAAAGCAGGCGCAGCATTACACCAGGAAATTACTCTTGCTACTTGAGCGTCCCTAAGAAGAATGAGAAGCTACATGTCAGTGCCCAGGACCTGCAGCTCGCTGATTGCCGTTTGTACTGTCGCTGAACACAAACTGCAGAGACCCTGGGCTTTTCCCGTGGTGGAGGAGCAGCCCGGAGCTGGGGCCGAGGCTCTGGCGACATCGAGCGCCGCCTCCGGGCCCGGGAGCGAACCCAGCCCGCTGTGCGCGGGGACCGAGGGGGCACCAGGGCTGGAACAGGCGGGGACTGAGCGGGGACACAGGCAGATAGAGGGCGGAATTAAGGGAACCGAGGGGGCAGCGAGGCGGGACTGAGACGCGCCCACCGCCCCGGCCCATCCCTGCCCGGCTATCCCTGCCCGCCCCCGCTCGGTGCCGCCGTTGCCCGGTTACCGCAAACGCGGCCGCAGAGTCTGGGCCGCCCGTGCGGCCTCAGTGCCCGGAGCCGGCTCTGGCTGCTCGTTCAAGCGGCGGCACCCGTCGACTCGCCAAGCGAACTGTTCGTACAACCGTGCTCTATGTGAGCGAGTGCTGTGAGATCCTCTCTTCACAATGGAATCTGGATTCCCGGGAAGGACACCAACATCTCGACTTTTGCTTAGGGAAGGACTGAAGCCTAATACTGTGAGTAGCCCCTGGGGCTGTGTTAAGGCTGGAAACTGCCCTGCTGGCCCTGCTCTCCCTGCCCCTGTTGTCCAGCAGTGCTCTGAAGCTGCAGAGCCCCTCCCCAGCCCTTTGTGCCGTGCTCCTGTTGCTGGGGCTGTCCTGGTGCAGTAGGGAGCACTGTGGGTGTGTCAGGGACAGCCCAGCGCCTTGCCTGGCTGTGCCAGCAGAGCCAAGTGAAACCAATGGACAGCTGAAGCCCTCAGCATGGGCTTCTTCCTTCCCCTTTGCCACAGCAATTCCTTCTGTCAGGCTGGGCACTCACCTGTGCTGCTCTGACCATCCTGCCCTTGGGCACCCGAGCACGTGAGGGGGAAAGCTCAAACTCTGCCCAAAGCCTTGAGAGCCACGGCTGGTCCCAGCTGGAAGAGCTGCCAAGGCAGCTGTTCTCTCCCAGCTCCTGGGTGGGCACAGATGCAGCCCTGCAGGCAGCGCTGGATGGAGCCAGGGCCACAAAGGTCCCTTGCTGTCTACAGCTCACTTGGCTGAAGATGCCCCACTGCTGAGCCTCTGCCAAGGAGATCCCTCTGTTTTCTTCTGTCCAGGGCTCTGTCAGCCCACACAGAGAAAACCAATGCTAATTGACAGAGAGAGCTAAAACTTGGACACATTCCTGTGCACCTCACTCTTGGTACAGCTTTTCTTGCTTGCTTCTCTTGGACTCAGCCAGCAGTGCTATCTCCTGGCTGTCAGTTTTGAGTGTTGTGCAGGGATGGAGTTTGGGCAGTTCTGAGAGCTCCTCTCCACTCTCTGAAAAGGTCACTGCCTCAATCCAATGAAAAGTAAAAGGAAACAAATGCCCAAAGAGCAGAGATCCCCAACCATGTCCCATCAAATCACAGAGAGACTCATGGGACACAGCCATGTGTGGCTGGAGTATGTGTACTGTACTCTGTATTATTAATTTATTGGTGCTAAGTATTTCAGCAGGAAACTTCCAGGGCTTCCAGAACTGTGCTAGTGGCTGTGATCACAAATCATTCATCAGTGCCGCTTGTTCAAGGAAAGCCTTTCTGAACAAGCACATCTCTGACATTCTTGCCCTTTTTTTTTTGTTTTGTTTTTTTTTTTTTTTTTGCCTTTCAGCTGCTTCCCTCTAAGTTCCAGAGGGAGAAGTTGGTCAACAGAAAGCAGGAGGCCAGCACTGGGCGGAATTTTCTGCCCAGAAGTGGCCCGTCTGTAGACATGAGTGAGACTTGTCGAAAGGTAGCCTTTTCCTGCTCTTTTCCTTTCTGTTTCACATGAAGTTTGAAGAGGGTGTGTACTTGTGACAGGCTCGCCTCCAGCAAAATACCTCAGTGTCCAGGTCCTGTTGTTATTGCAAACTGCTGGCAGTGGTGGACTGGGAGTCCTGATCTGCACTAAGCCAACACAACTGACCTCTGCTGAAGCTGCTGGGCTGTGCTGGAGTGTAGCTGCCGTTGCTAAAACCATGGGGGAAAGGCTGGGGACACAAAGACACAAAATTGCAATTTGCCATCCTCCTGCTGAAGGAGCCACCTCTTACTTTGGTGTGGTCACCATCAAATGCTTGGGGTCACAGGATTCTCTCCACAGTGGCAGCGCTGGCCTTTCAAGGGCAAGGATCTGCAGGAATCACTTCAGATTTAGCAAAACAATTTTCATTACTGCTTTGGGTTGGAACAATGTGTTGGACCCTGATGGGATGTTAGATTTTGCAAGCTGCCAGATATACAGGGCTCTCACCCATGCTGAAAGAACAGCTTGGCTTGAGCCTGCTCTGTGTGGCCCAGCAGCTCTCGATCAGCTCAGAGCAGAGGTGGGTGAGCCACAATTGTGGCTCAGTGTGTGTCCTGGGCAGATATGCTCACCCAGCGTCTGGGCTTCATTGGGGATCAGTGTAAGGGATCCTTCATGAACCTTCCTCCCAGCAGCTGAACCTCTCCCTGCTCTCTCTCGCCTCTCCAGGTGTCACCAGTTCCCCCAAAATGGAGCTTGTTTCAGGTTTCCCCATCAGATATGGCATTTCAGGACTTCATCTTGTGAATCCCAGAGGGCAGAACCTGGCAGGAATGCCCAGCAGCCCAGCTTGCCTGCACAGGCAGCAAGAAGCCCTGGAGAGCCAAGACTGGCTTTTCATACTGGTCCCACACTGTCAGTCAGTGCTGGTCATGTTTCTCCAGGCAGAAAATGCCTTTGAAGCCCACAGTCAACAGGCACAGCCTGTGTGTGTTTCCATCACTTTTGGCAAGCTGATTGCTCTCATGGTTTTAGGATTCTTCCTTGCTGCTCTACTGCCCATTTAAATTCTCTTTGCCATCTCCTTGTTTAAGGGATTGTCTTGCTGTGTTCCTTCTTTTGCTTTTCAGGTTTACTTTTATTCCCAGGAAGGCCACAATGGTTTGGTCTCCTCTCTTGCTGCTCTGCCTGCATGACTCTATCCCCAGAATGTCCCTACCCAAACCAGATCCGCTAGAAGGGAATTTTTTCCTTCCCCCAGGACAATTTGATGTTTTGCTTTCAGGTAGCACATTCCCCCCTGGAACATGACTGCATGGCTGTGTGCAGGCAGAAGCCAGCAGGTTTTCTGGCCTTGTGGAACATGCAGATGACTTGGCTCAGGTGCTCTGTCTCCATCCTGCTGGTGCTGACCTGCTTGGCCCTTCCTTCCCACCAGGCACTGCCCAACTGCCCCAGGCCACAGTGCTGGAGCCAGACAGGAGGGATTCAAGCTCACCCTTGTGAATGATGTGCCTGTGCCTGCACAGCTGAAAGTGCTTTGGGAAAGGGGCCAAGGAGGGATGTCACCAGGGCACAGACAGGGCTCCTCTCGTCCTGTTTCCACAAGTGGCAAAGTCATAATTTCCTGTCTTTGCTGCAGATTGCTCGGATGGTGAAGGTCTCCATGGAGAGCAGCCCCTATTTCCAGCTGGCATGCCCCAGTGATGTGTACCACATCGTGCCACCGGGCGCCTCTGCCCCTGTGCGCATCCGCTTCACCCCCGATGAGAACAAGGTGAGGCTGGAGGGGCCAAAGCACACAATGATCTCCACAGCCATTGTTTGCCCTGCACTCTGGCTCCAGGCCTCCGCAGGCAGCCTGCAGCAGCCAGTCACACCTTGGCACTGCTGGCAGGCACTGCAGCCAGGCCTGACAGGCTCTGCTTCTCCTCCCTGCACATTCCTGAGCATTGCCAAGGGAAGATGCACAGGGAACAGGATGAAAATGACAGGTGTTGACAGATGTTCGGCCATCTCTAGGTACAGTGGAAGGGGTTTCATTATTATGGAAAACACTTGAGGGACAAAGAGGTCAGAGAGCTTTCCTCCTTCCTGGATGCCAACAGCCTCCCTGCCTCGCCCTGGGCTGGAGCAAAGATGGTGCTTTTTCACCCCTCTGTTCTCCAGCCTTGCAGCTGTGCTGTCTCAGAGCAAAAGTGAGCCTGGCACAGCTGCAGGGCCAGGGCAGAGGACGTGCTGTGCCCGTGAGCCCGGCCTGGCACAGGCACACTGGGCTCTGGGTGCCCTTGGTCAGCAGCAGGTTGCTGAGCTGCAGGGGACCTGGACACCTGCCTGAAGGAGCTGGTGTAGGGCAGGTACAACACCTGCAGGCAGAGCTGTGGGCCCAGAGCCCGTGGCAGTGACACTGCTGGGGCTCTGTCTTCATGCCTGGCACTGTGCTTGCTCTGTCAGCTGGCACCCATTCTGTGCCAAAGGTGCTTCTGCATGGAGGTTTGAACAGCAGTGCTGAGGCCCTGGCAAGTCTGATCTCAGTGCTGGCATCTGGAGGCTTGTTCATACAGAAGGGTTTAGGACATGGCATGGGAGGGAGGAAGCCTTGCAGGCAAACAAAGAGAGGCTCTTTCCAACAGCATCCTGCAACCTCTTAGCACTGTTCTTCTCCTGACTTGGCTGGAGAGGTAAAGTTAGAGGGGAGTTCTGAGCCAACTGATGTTTCTGCACCAGGCCAGAGGTGCAGGATCTCTTTGAGTGCAGCTGTTTTCTCATCTTCCTTTTGCTGCTTAGAGTCAGTTTAACACTTTGTCCGATTCTCAGACAGTGGGAATATAGAAACCTAAAGAGCAATGTCCTGTGTTCCCTAGTGCCATGTTCCTTAGAAGGTACTTAGGAATTATTTAACATCATTAAAATTTGTGAGTGAGAATTATGGTGGCCTAGGGCAGTTCTCTGTATGACCCAAGTGACACAAGAGCTTAATGCCACTGGGATAGCTTTTGCAAAGTGCACTGATGCCTTTAAAATGTGACTTAGTAGTGGAACTCAGTGCTCCTTTTAGGGTGGAATAGGTAAATTGATGCCATGGATGAGTTACAGGAAATGGTTTTTCTTCTGTCATGGGGATGGCACTAAATGCCCTGTCCTGAGCCAGTTTCTTTTCCTGCAGAATTATTCCCATGAGCTCACCTGCATCACTGCCAAGGAGAAGATAGTTGTGCCAATTGAGGCCATCGGTGCTCGAGCTATCTTAGACTTCCCTGCACAGGTAGACTTCTTCAAGTGTCCAGTCAAGCACAGCACCCAGAAGACCCTGCTGGTTCGCAATGTCGGTAACCGGACAGCTCATTACCAGCTGAGCACCCAGAGGTGAGGCAGCTCATCTGTCCTTGTGCAAAGGATATCACCTTTGGGTGATGGCAGAGTTGGGAAAGAGCAGCAAAAGGAACCAGAGCATCAGAGCTGCTGTCCTGCAGCCCTGGCTGGAAGTGAGCAGGCAAGCCCTGAAGTCACCCTGAGGAGTGTTATTCCCATCCTGCCATCAGAGGGCAGGAATATGTAACATGGGGCAGCAGTGGGAATGGAATGGAATGGAATGTACTGCTGAAGTGTGGCCATGGATTCCCTTAACTGGCAGCTTCTCTGTTCTGGTGGAATTTCTGGCAAAAGAATAAGATTAATAATCCTGTGCCTTGCCCCCAGCAGGCACTGATCCCCCCAGCCCCAGCAGGGACCTGCAGCAGTGCTGGTGTCAGCCCCGGGCAGATGCAAGAGCATGTGCACCCATCTGGCTCTGGGGCTGCTGGGGCCTTGTCTTTCCTTCCCTCCCTCCAAAGTCTCACGTCCAGCACATGAACATTGCTGGCCCAAGGCTTCTCTATTGAAGTGAAGGGAGTCGACCCATCCTAATTGATCAGCATTGAACTCCAATTTATTGATTCCATCAGTCACTTTTTATAACAGTGTTAATTAAGCTCATACATATTGCAAAACCCGCGCTCATTATAGGTTACAGATTAAAACATTAATCCCTCCTTTTGTTTTCAATACCTGTGGTTTGTTTTTGAAACCAAGATTTGTGTTCTCACCCTGAAAGGTTCTCAAAACCTACTTTTGCTTTTCCAAAACAGCCAAAGATAGAACTGCCTGAGAACTCTGCTGTTTATAAAAACGTGCCTGGGAAATAGGCTTGGGAACTGCTGCTTACAGCTGCCTTTTACTTTTCCATCAGCTGTATATTTTCATGGCCTTTTTTCCTTCAAGCCATGTCTGAGCAAAATTCTCCAGCACTTCTCCATCAGCCAGTGATGTTCTCACCAGTGGGAATGGGAACAGCTCAGCCCATCATTGCAGCAAGAGGTCCTTCATGAGCTGAACCTGAAGCAAGTGACATGAAAAAAGCTCAGCTTGCCAGATGTTCTCTTTATTTTTGTGTGTGATGCATTCATCACCAAACTGCCCAGAACACACTTTTAAGTGACAGATTGACCACCAGCAAAGCACCAAGGCCAGCAAAGCACCAAGGCCAGGAACTTTTGTTTCCTCAGTGGGGCTGTAGAAGAGCACAAAGCCCAGCAGCTGCTGGGCAGGAGCACATTTCCCTTGAGCTGTCCCTGAGCATCAAAGCACAGAGTCTTGTGCTTGTCAGGCAAGAGCTCTTTACCTGGTGACCAATCCTGATTGCTCCTGTTAAATCCAAAGATCACCAACACATTTGCATTAACGTTTCCAACATGTTGAACACAGTTTCTCTGCTGGGCCAAGCAAACATTACCAGCCTGCATCACTGGTAAATACACAGAAACCTCCTGTTCTGCTTCCTTGATGTGCTCCTGCTAATGGTGCTTCATTTAGCTGGGATGGTTTCCTTCAAACTGTAAATGGCATTGTCCTTTTGGCTTTCCATGTCACTCTCTTACTCTTATCTGCATTTGCACTCTTTCAGGGTTTTGACTGCTCCTTTTCTTAGAGCAGCTTTCATTGAAATGCTGATAAAATGTGCCCATTTTAGGCTAAATCAGAATGTTTTCAAGGCAAAATAAACCAAAGAACCACACTGCAAATTCAACTGTAACTATTCCTTGGTCTTCAAGGAAAAGTTCCTTCTCCCTGTCTGATTCCTAGGCTGTAATATCCCAGGACAGGTAGTGCCCTAACATTTGCATCTCCTGAGATGAGGTTCATAGGCAGCAGGAAAAGAGAAATTCCTGAGGCAGTCAGTGTCAAGTTGTGCACGCAGATAGCTCTGAACCCTCTCTGTGCTCTTAACAAACCATTCTCTGATGGGATTGCTGGCAGTGGGACCCTTGAGTCTCCCTGCAGAGAGTTGGATGCAGAGTATGGGGGAGATGAGGTCATTTTACCCCCAGTGTAATGGGTTATAACTTTAAGTTTGTTCATCAAAGCTCACGAAGTTATTCCAGTAAGACTGTTGCACCACATCCATTTGTTTGCCTAGCAAATTTCCAGACTTAAAAAGATAAGGTGAAACCAAAGACAATGGGTTTCACAACATTTGTTTATCTGCTTAGTAAACTGTTGACATGGGTGGTGGGCTTGCTATGATTGATAGCACAGTATTAGCTTATCTGCTCAGTAAACTTAAGATTCCAGGAACTCAACAGATTGAGCTCAAAATTCCAGGAATCAGACAAACCTACCAAATAAGGAAAAATACTGGCCTTCATCTTCAGACCACCTAGCAACAGGAGGAGCATATGCAGAGTACTACCTTGAAGACACGTGAACCAAAAACAGGACTATATATAAACCCCGCAAAACACCAGAAGGGGGTGGGCCGTTGGTGGAGCGGTGACTCCGCGGCCACGCCCAGTGCTCCCGGGTGGGTGCGAGCCTTTTGTCGATTTCACCCAGTGCTGACTTTGCCTATTATTGCTCTTGCTCTAGCAATTAATAAATTACATTTTATTTGGACTTACTAGTCGGTGATTGATTCCCCACCACAACCTATAATACCAGGATCTTGTGAGAGCTGGATCTCCTCACAGTGGCTCAGTGGCTTTTTGTAACCCTGTCTGTTCTGCCTTCTGCTGCCTGTGCTTGGTTTGCTCCCTGCTTGCCCAAGGGAGCTGCAGTGCAGAAGGAATCTCATGGCCAGGTGTCCCCCCAGCCCTGACCCCTCTCTTTGTCTTGCAGTCCTTTCTCTGTGGTGCCGACGTCAGGAATTCTGGGCGCTGGTGACGCCATGCGGGTGACAGTGAGATTTCACGCGCTGACCAACGGGGACTATTATGGGTCCCTGGTAGTGTGCTGCAACCCAGGTGAGTGCTGGGCCCTGCATGGGCACAGGACAGTTCTCCACCATGGCTCCCTGTTGTCCCTCCCCCTGCATTCCCTCTAGAGGTGCCTCCCCTGTTCAGCTTTACCCCAAAGAAAACTGAAAACTCCTTGGTGTTCAGGGGCTTGAGAAAGTGGATTCCCTCTAACGGGCAAAGATTTTTGACTCCTGTTTTGCCAGGAGTTGCTGAGTGGAGGAAGGAGGATCCCTGATGCTCCACTACCATGTGGCTATGCCTGGTGAAGTTTTATTTTATTCCTGGGCAGTGCTGTGTGTAAAGTCTCCATCAGACTCTCTCCAATGCAGTGGATTTCTTGGACACCTCTATCCCATATGCTGCTTCTCCACTGGCTTGTAACACATACTTTTTCTATGTGGCCCTTACACATATATGTAGTTTCTGTCTAATAACATTTTCAGGCCCTCAAGTTCCTGTTTGGTGACAAATCAAGACAAATTTTTCCCTGTGCCCATTTCCTAGGCTGTTCATGTTGTTACAAACCTCTCACATCTATCTCCCATTTGATTTCTAGACTGAGGAATCCCATCCAGTCTTGATGTAGAAGCTGCTCTGTATTTATTAATCTTTCCTTTGTACCTTTTTTTTTTTTGATGTGCAATGGTTCAACTTGGTTTTTGAGATCAAAACAAAATAAAATTATTTCAAGACTGATGTGGCTGTGGGTTTGGACAGGGAGATGATGATGATTTTCATGGTGTTCATTTTAGAGTGGTTTGTCATATTGCAGAGCCAGGCTGGTTGTGTTTCCTGACCTGTGTCCCCTCCTGCTGTGGGCTGTCACTTCACTTGTTCCTCTGGGCCTCCTTTTGCTGCCCACCTGCCTCCAGGCATATTTGCTGGTCAGCAACAAGGGATCCAAGGGATCAGGAGAGACAGGAGTCTCGTGAGATGCCCAGGGAGACCCTGGGCAAGGCAGGACTGAACAGGGCTCCTCAGCCCTGTCACCTGAAGGACTTGGATGCAGAAATCCCAGTGATCTGGGTGGGTGGCCAGAGCACACTGACCAGTCTCACTGTCCATACTGTCACCTTGGGGCCAAATCTCTACAAACACACTCAGAAATAAGGGGTTTAAGTAGCTGCCCAGGACATCCTCACACTCTACACACAGAGCTGTCAGGATGTGACAAATGGACTGATCCAAAGAACTCCTCATTCAGATAAAAACTGGGACACTTTCTTCAGTGCCCAGTGGTTTGTTCTGTTCTTTGTACTTCCATCAGCCAGTGAGCTGAGCAAAGACTCCCCTTTGCTTTGTTCCAGATGAAGAAAGTATCCAGATAAAGCTCCATGGAGATGCTGTAGAGCTGGATATTGTGTTGAGCACAAATTCCGTGGAGGCTGGCAAGACTTTCATCACCAAGTCACACCAGACAACCATGTTCATCGAAAACAAGAGTAACATCACAGCACACTTCCAATGGAAGGCTCTTCCTACTGAGGAAGATGAGAACGAAGAGAAGAGGAGGTTGGTTTGGAAGATACATTTCAGTGAGATATATATATATATATATATATGGCCCAAGACTGAAACTAATGTGTGGCCTCATGGGGGTGTTGGTGCTTTTGAATGGTTTAGGCCAAGTAAACCATCCCTGGCACTAGGGTGTGTGTCCCTGGGTTTCAGAAGCTCAGCACTCAGCATTCCAGTTCCATTTATACTCCAACCAGGAATGGCATTTTGGGAAGGAAAGGTTGATTCCAATGACTAGATTTCCTCAGGTTCTAATTGGGCTCTTGTCTCTCTAATCTTCTTCCTACGTGACCTGGCAACATCTCCCATTCCCAGGGAAGTGCTGCAGTGGGTGCTCTGTGACCTTTATCTGCATCCCCCGAGCAGCTCAGTGGGAGGAAAAGCCAGCTGAGGTGGTCGGTGGATTCTGCCTCAGTTTTGGCAGAGGCTTTGAGCCAGGAGGTTTCTCTGGAGGGATGCTGTCTTTGGAAACCTCTCCTGAGCTTGCAAGTGTGGGCTGAAACTCCCTGCTGTGCCAATGAACAGCAAGTTATCCTGTGATCCATGTGGGACCCTCGTGGCTTGGGCTCAGCCTTTGCTGGGGAGCCGCTGCTGCTCCTCCCCAAGTGCTTTGCTCTCCTGCACTCCCACTTCTCCCTGCAAATATGTGGCTCATGAAACCATCTGCTGGCCTTGTCTCTCCCTGTGGCTGCAGGCAGAGTCTTTTCCTGCACCCCTCAGATGAGGACTGGCTGGAAAACTTCATGGAGGAGAAAGAAGTAGAGAAGGAGCAGGGCTTTTCTGAAGATCACACTACCCTCCTGAGAAGCAGGGTCCAGGAGAAAAAGGCAAAGGTGCAAGAAGATCCCCTGCTCTTCTCCAGCGACATTTTTTTCATTGAGCCAATGGTAAGTGACAGCTGAGAACCTCATTTTCTTCCTCTTCCTCCTCCTCTTCCTCTTCCTCCTCCCAAGCACCCTTTCCCTGGCTGCAGTCACTGGGCAGATCCTCAGCTGGCCCCATGTGCTGGCAGGGAGCACATGGAGTTTCTGGAGCGGCTGCAGAGCTCCCTGCTCAAAGCATTTGTGCCCTGCAGGCTCGAGGCAGGGCTGGGAGCCTGACAAAGCCCAGCTCTGCTGCCAGGCTGGAGCTCAAGGCCCAGCCTGCGTGTCCTGTCAGTGTCCCAGGGAGCAGTTCCTGTAGGCAGGGGCTCTCCCCACACGTGGGGCTCAGTAGAGGCTGCTGGAGCACTGCCAGCTCACACACTGACCTGAAGCTTGCAATGGTTCCCTGGCAAAAGGAGGCCAAATTCAGCCCAAGGTTAATGACAGAAATGCCAATCCCCTCCTGTAACCATGCCTTGCACTATTTCTGAGTGTCCCTTCCAGTGCCATCTGTGAGCCTGGACACAAGGGTGGAAGGCTGAAATGGGCCTTTGGAGTTCTCCTGCACACAGGGACAGAAAACCTCTTCCTTTTCTGGTGATGCAAGCAAACTGCCATGTGCTCCCATCAACCAGAGCCCTGATTCTGAGTACTGGCATTGGGAGAGATGATGAATGCCTGGTGTCTGCACAGAGCAAAATCCCTTCTTATCTTGGAGTGAAGCCCAGAGTAATCCCAACCTCTCTTTCTTTCAAAACAGTTTAACTAATATCTGTATTTCAAGGAAGGAGATCATGTTCTCTTCTTGGTTACTCCTATGGCCCATCTAAGGCCAAGAGCCACCAGTGCACAGTGGAAGTTACATCAGCTGAGCATTGAGAGCTTCTGTGTTGAGCTGGGTTGGGAGGCTTTCCTTGGCTCCTGTGTTGTTCACTCATCACTGATGCTCTCAATCAAGGCTTACAGGCCTGTGGTTGGAAACAAGAAATGTCAAGTTTGAAGAGTGTCGGGTGCGGGAAGACTCAGACATGCAATATGAGATCAGCAAACTCTGTTTATTTAGCAAAAGCATCAAACTTTTATACACACAAGTAATAAGCTTCATGAATATTCTGCAAGCCAAGCAACCTATTGGTTAAGCTATACCACCAACTCTTCTTCATTCTTTCAGGCTTACATTCTCTTTTCCCAGGTCTTTCTGTCTACTTGTTATCATACCCAGCTACGCCCAAGGACACACTATCTTGCAGTTGCAAAAGCTCAAAGTAGCTGTGTTCAGTACTTTCCCAGCCCCCGGTCAACTAACAAGCAAATGTCTATGTGACCTCAGTCATGTAGCCATTTCTTCACAGAAGAGCAATGTTTTGCTGTCTCTTTCTGTTGTAGGAGGGAGAAATTGGGCCCAATTGTTCGGCTGAAATCAAGGTGACCTTCAAACCCCTGGAAGCACTGGAGTATGGAAGTGTGGCTTACTGCAACATCTCAGGTGCAGCTCCTTTGCCCTGCTTCTCTCCCTCTCAGTGAAGCCATGGTGCCAGCCTGAGCCCACTGGGCTCCCATGGAACTGCTGGGAAGAGTCCCTGGTCAGCAGGGCAGTTCTGGCACATTCCCACTGGCCCTGCAGCTTCCAGGGAGTCTCCTGTGCAAGGCCGGGGCTCAGAACAGCCCAGGCAATGCAGGGAGAGGTTTCATGCCATGGCTTTGCCAGCATTTCCTCAAAGGCCAGAGAGCTCCAGAGCAGAACAGCTTTAGTGAACAAGCACTCAGCCCCTGCAGGCCCCTGGCCTCCAGGATGGGTCCATTTGCCATGGATCCATCATCAGGTGGTAGGAGCTGAGTCAGAAATGGGCTCCCTGAGCCTGGATCACCTCCCAGTGCCCAGACAGCAGCAGAGCAGAGGTGGCTGAGCCCCACTGAGCCCGGGCTGTTGGTAGAAGGAGCACCCTTGGCCAGCCCCTGCTTCTCTCCCTGGGTGGGAGTTGTCACCTTGCAGCTCTCAGTCTGTGGAAACAGAACACAGTGCTGAGTGGCAGAAGGGGAGCACTTGGGCAACAAAGGCCTGTGCTCCTCGGCCAGGTAGTTTGGTAATTGCCAAACTCTTCATGAGCTTTGTGCCTTCACTGAAGGGATTTCAAAGCTCCTCTAGGTGCACAGGAAGGAAACCACAGAATCACAGTATGTTAAGGGTGGAGTGGACCTTAAAGATCATCTAGTCCCAAGGCCCCTGCCATGGGCAGAGACACCTCCCCCTAGACCAGGTAGCTCGAAGCATGACTGCATCCAGCTCAGAGTCAGGGATAAGCACTGAGGCACCCTGGAAAATCCAGTGGAACAGAGGGAATGATTGTACTGAAATGGACATCTCTCCCCAGGCCGTGAGAGCAGGATGCCCCTGTACCTAAGAGGGGAAGGCCAAGGACCTTTGGTTGAACTCAGCTCTCCTACGCTGAACTTTGGCAACATTTTTATCAACACCCCCTATGTCTATGAGGTGAGCAGCAGGGCTTGGGATGGATCCTGATGGCTCCTGAAGCAGCAGCAAGCCTGGTGGAGCTGTGGAATTCCTGCCAACCTGGGCACTTGTGAGCAGGGAATATTTGATGTACTGCTCAAACCCGGGGAGGTCAGAAAGGTGTGTCTGTTGTTCCTGAAGCCCCAGTCCCTGCTTTTGGGCAGCCTTCCTTAGGGATCAGCTGGGAGGCTTCCTGCAAAACAACCCCTTGGCACATGAAACCAACACTGCGTCAAAAAGCTGCATGTTCAGAGGCTTTTGTGGCAGTGCGAGACACAAGGCCCCTTTGGACCGGGCTCTGCAGAAGCAGCTGCAACAAACTGGCTGCCTTGGGCTTCAGCCCACTGCAAACAGCTTCCAGTCAAGTGTCCCTGCCTATTCCTGGAAGTTACAGGAAAGCCATCCAGCCTCCTGGCTCAGTGCTGGCCCTTGCAAAGAGTTTGGGAGTTCTTTCCCTTGCTGACCAGTCCCTCACCACACTTCAGCCTTGGTGCATTTCTGGCTCTAGAAGGAGAAAAGTCATCCTGGGTGTCACCATGTCCTCAGTGACCATCGGTCACTGCCCAGCCAGCCCTGACATGGTGGGCTATGGGGGACAGTCCCCCATGCCTGGGGGTACAGGAGGGCAGCCAGGAATGTGAGCCCTAAAGCAGAGAAGGCATTGGCTGGCCAAGGTGGAGAAAAAAAGAGCTAACTCTCCGTAGGGTTCAGTCTGAGGTTTATCAGAACCTTGGGAAAAGCTCCACCTCTCAGGGGAAATCTAAGTGTGACAGAGCTCCTGCTGGCTTACAAATGGGAGTGGAAACAAGAGCGGGACTTAGAGAGCAACCAATGGGAAGAACTGGGGGGGGGGGGGGGGGGGGGTGGAAACTGGGGAGAGTGACATGAGGAACAACAAATCAGAAAACGCTCTGAGGGAGGGCCCCAAACTCTGGCCAATCACTCGACGCCGCTGGTGGAAGGTTCTGGAAAGGGGGGACAGAAGGCCGAGAGACTGACAGGAGTCCGGGGAGGAGATTGGGGAATGAATCAGGAAAAACTCGGTGCTGAGCGGGGAGTAGGAAGGATTGACAGGCTGGGGGGAGTGAGATAACTTGAGGCAAGCCAGTTTTGGGTTCAGCCAAGGTCACAAAAATGGCAAAACCATAACAAACAGAGAACTGGGGTGATAAAAACAACAATATCAAAACCATAACAGACAGAGAACTGGGGTGATAAAAACACACTACAACACTTGGGGATAAAGGAAAGGATTTTTCTATCTATTTTCCTCACCCCCAGTTTTGTAAAAAAATCAAGTTTGTAAAAAAATCATGAGAGAGCAACTGAAAGAGGTAGAAAAGGAGGCCCTATGTCATGCCAGACACTTTCAAAAGCGTGGCTGGGGAAGGGAAAGACACACTGAGTTTTCTTACCAAAAGATGGTGCTGTCTGTACATTTTGATGCTGATGCCTCATTCTCAATGAATTGTTTTCATGGTATGGGAAAAGGTGAATGAGTAGATGGTGCTGTTGGAGCTGTGCTCACTGGGGCAGCAGCAGCTCTGGGCTGATTCACTGCGCAGCTGCAATGACCCCACTCAGGGCTCTCAGGGCCAGCTCTCCATGAGCTTGGTGCTGCTGAGCAGAGGGGCACTGCTCTGTGTCCATGGGATAAGCCCAGGGTGACTGCAGTTCTGTGGAGTTGCCAGTGCTTTGCATGAAAACCCAAAGGCAGAACTTGTCCTGTTGTATCTTTTGACTTCTGCCATTCAGCAGCACAAAGCATCTTCTGCCTTTTCTGGGTGTTCATTGCATTATTAGACAATAACTCAGAAGAAGGGAAGATTCCACATGTATTTCCATTTTGCTTTCTTGCTTCTGCAGGTGAACCTGATTAACCAAGGAGCTCTTGATGCTCCTTTCACCTATATCCCTTCAACCACAGAGGTGGACTTCCATTTCAAGTTTAAGCCCGAGCAGGGCATCATTCCAGCAGGTGGGACCCAGAATGTTCGGGTCTCCTTTGATGCCACCGTGCTGGGGAGCTTTGAGAAAGAATTTCAGTTCAGTGTGGCTGGATTTCCTAGACCTGTGATCCTGACCATCAAGTAAGGACCCTGGGAGCTGGGTGGGCACATCTGTAGCTGTCTCTGGGACATCCCCCACCTGCCTCATCCTGGGGTCGAGCAGAGAAAAAAGGTGTTGCCTGAGGTCTGAATCTCTGCTGTGATCCTGGCATTGCCTTAGTGTGAGGCTGCCTGCTGCCCTGTTGGTACCCAGGAGCTGCAATGACTCCTCCCTGCAGGGATCTCCCTCTGCCTTGGGCCATGGCAGGCAGTGGGATGGATCAGCTTTGGGCAGCAGCTGCTCTGGGATGTCCCACCTGAACACCCAGCAAGGCCCCCAGGGTTTTGGAGATGGGCCAGCCTGGGTCATTCTGCAGCAGCAACAGTGTTTGTAAAAACTCCTGTTAATAATCCATGCCAGATGGGCAGCAGCAGCCTCAGCTCCCCTCTCCCAGCCATGCTGTGGGGACAAGCTGTGCTCCCAGCTCCTGTGCACAGAGGGCTCTGGTGCCTCCTTTGCACAGCCAGCAAAGGGCTGATGTGGGAGTCAGGAACTGTGCAGCAGGAACTGTGCCAAGGACTTGGGCACCATCCCATGGGCTGGTGCCATGGCAAGAGACAATCCTGGCCCAGCCAAAGGGAGAAGGGCGGATCATAGGGGAGGCAGAGCTCAGTGCTCAGCACCACAGCAGCGTGAGGCCTTGTCCCTGCCAGCCTGAGCCATGTGCTGCTGGGATAATGCAGTGGAAGCAGGAGAGCTGCTCTGCAGTTTGGAGCTGGGCTGCTGCTCTTGGGAGGCACTGGCTCAAGGCAGTTAAGAAATGAAAACAATCTGCGCTTGATTATACCAATAAGATTAGGGAGATGGACAAAAAGGAACAAGGAAGTTATTACTTAGCAAGAGAAAAGTGGTGAGTGCGTCTGCCATAGTGGAAAAGCAATGATGCTGGCTTTGTTTTGGGAGGAAAAGTGCTGCTTTTTAGTTTGGAAATCAAGAGGGAACCTTTCACCATCAAATAATTGATTCTCCTCTGTCCCTCCCCCAAACTGGTCATGGGATGTTTCTGCATAAGCAGCTTTCTCCTTGAGCAAGGGCAGCTGTCTCTTGTTGAGATGTGCAGAGCAGAGCCAGGGGCAGTCCTGTGAGTACAACACAAGGCACAGTTCACTGCTCCTTGATTTTGAACCAAAAGGCAGAGTGGGCATTGATTGGCATCAATACATGAAATCAACTGGCGAATGTTGTGCACCTTCAAGTGCTGATTTCAGTGGATGTTGGTGACTTTTGGAGTGTGTCTGCTGAGTTCAAGGACAGATGAGGTGGTGTGCTAGATTCAGGACAGCCTTGTTTGGTTGTTGCAGCTATTGCTCTTGGCTGTGCCAGCTGTGCACTGCTGACAAGCTGGTCCTTTCCTCTAGGATTCATCTGTGCCCTGGGTAGAACTCAGGGAACTCTATGGGAACAGCAGTTCCAGCTAAGAAGTAGCAAAGCAGGGAACCTGTGGCTGGAAAGGCTGCTTACAGAAGTTTGTGGGGACATCTTGATGTCCATCCCGTTGCAGCTGGGGAAACTGAGGCACAGAGCCATGTTGGGGTGTGTGTTCAGGATCCTTCATGGGACCACCAGCACCCTGGGGGCTTCTCCTGCCTGCCCATCACGGGCTGTTGGCTGCTGCCACTTGGCTTGAGCTGCCTCCTGTGCCCAGGGCCCTGTGCTGAGCACACGGGGCTGTGTTGGTTGGGAACCCAGGGTGCCCTGAGTCCAGGTTTTGTGTCCCCAAGCCACAACAGCCGGACCTTTGCAATGCCTTTAACCGAGCCATTTCCTGCTCTGTCCTCGCCATCCAGGGGCAGCGTCACTGGACCGGATTTACAGTTCGATGTCCCTGAGCTCGACTTCGGGGACATCTCCTTTGGTGAGTGTTCCCTGGGCTGGGACACAGTGTCAGGGATCTGTGCCTTCCAACATAAAAGCACCCCTCACTCATGGTGTGCCACAGCAGCCTCTTCAGGCTGTGAACTGCAGGGCTGCTGCTGCCTCAGGGGGCATTTTGCCATTGTGAGATCGAATAGAACCACAGAATAGAAAGGTGGCTGTTGTATGTTTGCTTCTTTTCAGCTGTTGGCTTTTGTCTGCATGTGCTGACCTCAGTCTCATTTGAGGTTTTGACATCTGGGTTTGTCCTTTTGTGCCTCCCTTGCCTCCCTGCTGGAGTCCCTGCTGGAGCTGGCAGTGATCACTGTTGATAGGCACAGAGAAGCTCTGGGCTGCACCTGCAGTTGTTTTTTCTCCCCTCTGTGTTCCAGTGACTCTTGGTGAGCAGGCCTGGGGAGAAGTCTCCTCCCCACAGAGCTGGCCAGCCCGGCCAGATGTGCACTGCAGAGCAGGCTGTGGCTGCTCTCCGGGCTCTGCACGACATCCCCACCATGAGTGGCTGTATCTCTGCAAATCTCAGAGCTAAAGTGGGGATCCCCTTGCAGGCACAATCACAGAGAGCAGCATGGCTGTGATGTCCCTGTTTGCTGGGTGAGGTGGGACCTGGTTCCTAATTGCTAATCTCAGAGCAAGGCTGGGGTTTGTCCCCAGTTGAGTGGGCTCTGAGCTGTCACGTGCTCAGTCTGTTTGGCCCAAACCAAGAGACGCTTTAAGGGTCCTGCAGAGAGAAACTGCATTAAGTGCATCATGTTCTACTTCCTGATTTCATCCTCATTTTCTTTTGCTGTAGCTTCTTCTCAATGACAACTCACTGTTTCTGTATCTTGAAAATGGTGGGAGTGTTGGCAGACTTACCAGGGAATTTTACAGCTTGAATTGTCAGAGTAATTGCTCAGTCTGGGTGCACACTCATCACTGAGAGAACTGGTGCTGGTTTGGGGCAGGTGAGGGAGCTCCTCCCCATCACAAAGAGAGAAGCTTGCAGTGTTCAGCAGGGCTAGGAGTGGGTATTTTCAAGGCTGCAGTCTGCAGTCAGTGTCAAAGGGAACTAAGTGACAATTAATTCCTCATGCAGCTTCTTGGTGAGCTGTAGTTCAGATAATAAAGAGCTAAACTCAATCACACTTTCATCCTGGCAGGATATTCCCACCAGGAGTCATGCCATGATGAGTGCCTAAATGGATATTTGTGTCCTTTCCTAGGCTTTCCTTGCACCAAGAGCATTTGCCTCACTAACAACTCCGTGGTGCCCGTGACGTTCAAGCTCCGCATGTCGGAGGATGGCATGCAGCCGGCTGTGAGCAGCTTTGATCAAGTACACAAAGAAGGTGACCCATCCTGGGACAAGGGAATTCAATTCTGTATGGAGCCAAGGGAGTTCACAATGAATCCCAGCCAAGGCACCATCGTCCCCCAGGGACACCAGCATATTAAGGTATGGGAAGAATCCAGCCACAGACGCTTCAGCACCAGGGCTGAAGCTTCACTGGAGTGTGGGAGGGCTTTAGCTCTGGTGCCAGCTTTGAGCATCCTGGGAGTGAGAGATCTGCACTGCTGGGAGGCCTCTGCTAGCTGGGTTACCTGGGATGTTCCTCAGGGAGCACTGTTTTGTTTCCAAAATCATACACTGAGATCAATACCGTATAGTCAAGTCCTGAAGCCATTCTTGTGTTTTTTAGAGCAATTTCTTTGATTGCAGATGGGCAGAGCAAGAGGAGGGCAGAAGGTGTCTATTAGGGAGATGTCATTGGATAAAGCAGTTAGCTTTTCTTCTTGGTCTCATTTCTCCTCTCCTGGGGAGCAGAATGATTTGTGTTCACTGCACGGATCTCCAGTGGAGACAAAACACTCTGCAGCCCTGAACTGCCCAGCACCTGCTGGGCCACACTTTGCCCTCAGCCTCCTTCTGTAAAGCTGAACTCACTGTGTTCAAGTCAGATTTCCTCTGCATTTATGTCATTGTAGTCAGATGAGAAATTGGCCCCTTAATTTGAATACAGTGGTCTGTAGAGCTTTAGTCTAATGTTTTAATGAAGCTGACCTATGCTGTGATAGCAAGGTGTGTTTGACAAATCTGGTATTGCCAGAAGGCTTTTGCTACTCTGAGACTGTGCTCTCTACACATGGACCAGCAGAAGAATTAAGGCCAAATCCTCCCTCAAGAACTGGAGGATATCACATGTGAGTAATGAGCTTTTGTAAGGAAGAATTTACTTTTCTTTTTTCCACCAGGTGACCCTCTGTTCCAACACCGTGACAAGATTCAAACGGAGATTGCTGGTGGACCTGGAGGGTATTGCTAAGGAAGTGGCATCAGTGTTCATCATAGCCAGGTACCTTTCCCTCCCCCAGGCACTGCCTTGCCCAGGCTTTGCTGGCTGCAGCTCCCAAGGAGAAGTGCTGGTTAATGCCCTCATGTTGTGCCAGCTGGACATGAGAACAGCAGTGCTTGGACAGCAGCCTGTGGTGAAAAGCACCTCTGCTCACAGCCCAGCATGGTCCTGGGCCCTTTTCTAAAGGGACCAGGAATGATATCATTTATTGGCCTGGGTGTTGGTGCTTGAGGTGGAACAAATTTCCTGAGGACCCCCTCTCCTTCTTCCTGCAAGGGATGGAGTTGTGCTGGTTGTAGCCACTGTGCATTGGTTTGGGACACACCAGGCAGCCTGCTGAGAGTCAGGCTCTGGTTCTGTTCATGACCAATGTGTTCTGCTCCATTTCACAATCTTTGGGGGTAAATGTTCTTCATTCTCTCAGTATCTCTGATTCCCTTGGGGTCATCTCTTTGCCCAGATGTCTCGTTCCTGAGCTGAATGTGTTCCCCATAGTCCTGCCGTACCGTGAGTGCCTCCTGAAGGTGCCGTATGAGAGGAAGCTCTTTGTTACAAATTCCACCAGCCTTCCTGGCTGCTACGGGCTTATTCCCCAGGTTTGGCATCACATCCACCTGCTCCTGTCAAATATTATTGGGGAGATTATTAGGGGAAAAAAGGGTTTGGATAAGACCTTGCTGATTTCTATTCAGTCTTAAAGATCTGCTGAGAACAGGATCCTACCTGAATGCAAACTTTAGGATGCAGTTTAAGGAAACAGTTTATGTTCTAGTCTTCAGGGTGTTTTCTTGTGGGAGATCTTAGAGGGTTGTGAAAAGCTGCTGCATCCACAGACACCAGTGCCTGTGCTGGCAGCCTCCTTGCAGGATCCCCTGGGAGTGCTACGCCTACAATTCTTGCAGCTTGTTTGTGCCTTTTACCTTTGTCCTGAGGAGTTTTAAACATGTGTGTACGTTGCTGTTGCAGTGGATGTTAAGGAGGCTAAAGTTTCTTCAGAGGTCCCTCTGAAGTTGCATTTCATTCTGTCCCTTCCAGAAACGGGAGGAGGACTCTCCTGTGCTCTACAGCAGCCCCAAGCCCTGTGGGATTGTCCAGCCTTACAGCACTGCAGAGATCCCAGTTATAATCGAAGTGCAGACAGTGGGCGAGCATCGCACCAAGGTTCTTGTCGGTGTTTTCGGGGATGCGAGACACCCACGGGTGAGTGCAAGGGGAGATGTGAGCCTGTGTGCAACTGCTCCTGGAATGGTGCACAGGGGACAGGGATTCTGCCAGGGAAAACAGCCACAGGCTGCTGTGGAGAAGGGCAGGAGGGATGGGTGGCACAAACAGCCCGTGCCTCATAGGTGGTGATCTCAATGTCTGACACAGAAGGTAGTTCATCTAAGCTGGAATTGAGGGTAGTCTTAGTTAATTAATCTTTAAAATGCTGTTAAATTTGGAAACATCTGTTTTGAAGTGTCATCTTTCTGAGCACAAAAGAAGATGTCAGAAGACTTCTGGGAATCTTGAGCTTTCTGTAAAAGAAAGGAAAGCTGGGATTTGAAGAGTGGTTGCAAGGATTTAAACTGATATTAAAACATAATGAAATGATGATGCCAAATTCCCTGGATGGCACCAAACATCTGAGCCTGGGCCATTGTGGCACTGCATGTAAATCAGTGAACAGGAAGGACAGGCATTGCAGGCTGTGCCAGGGAGCCTGAAGTTTGACAAAAGAGTTGCTTTCAACTATCAGGCTGCTTACCTTAAAGAGAAGGGTTTCTCCCCACCAGAATAGCCAGTTGTTTAACTGTCAGCCTGGTCTAAACTAGAGATTTCTTGCAAAGCTTTTACCTTTGAGCCAATAATTTGTAGTTTGAAAGGTTCTCTTACCTTAATCCTTTTAAATTTGGAGGTGAACCTGTATTTTTCTTTTTCTTTTCCCACAAAAGCCCATCATTTCAGCTGGAATGTGGTAGCTGTCCCTAAAGCAATAACTTGAGCAGGGCTGAGCTGTTTAAGGTTTTTTAGATTTCCCTGCTGTGGTTTGTTTTGTGTGGATTTCTAATCTTTCTTGCCTGCATCCTGGAACAGGGAGTAGAATTACAGAGCACTGGATGGCTGGATGAAATCTACCCAAGTCCAACTCTGTTAGAGTTTGGCATGATCCCAGCTCTACAACCCGCTTCACAAAGCTTTACCCTCTTCAGTGAATGTCTCGTCCCTGTAGCCTTCAGGGTAGACATTGTAAGTATCTGTGGGGCTGTTTTCCAGGGAAATGGACTGGTCAGTAGCAGCCATGACTTGGTTTTTAAATGCAAGATTTCCATATTGCCCTGTGTGAGAGGAGGCAAGATATTCCAATATTCCCTCTGAGCAAGGCAAGAGGAACCTGGCTCTGGAGTGGTTTTAGCTGGGGCACCCCTCAGTGAAATCAGGTGCAGAGATGTTGGAGCAGAAATTAATCTGGGTTGTGTTGACAAGTTCTCTCTTAATTTTATCTTTTGTCTTTAGCTGTGTGTGTCACATTTGGAGCTCCGAGATCAAGAGAAACCTGTGGTCCTTTGCTCCCCAGAGCATGGGTTTTGAAATAAACAGGGCCAGGAGACTTCTTCTCCTTTATAATGCCTTTATTAAAAGTGATCAGCTCAGGATTGGGCGGCTCGGCAGGGCTGCAGTCCCCGTCGCGTCTCCCAGGGCGACTCAGAGGAGGAGGATAAGCACAGCTCCGTCCACTAGGGGCAGAGCCGGGGGATCCAGTCCTCGTGGGTGCTTTAGGGCGTGAGGTCCCCGTCAGATGTTACCTCTGAGCCTCGCTGGTTACCCTGGTCCCGGCGTCCGGACGACTCTCTGCTCAGGGCGAGAGGGACTCCGCATCTCTGCAGGCTCAGCACTTGGCTCCTCACATCCGGACATCACTTTAGTCTCTCAACTCTTAGGTGGCTCGTTGTTTTTAGGGTTTTCTCGTTGCATTTTGGAGTCGGGGTCCCAAAAGCATGCTGGTCCTGGAGTCACTTTGCATAACCCCCCCCACCCTCTGAGGTGTCTTCCCTATGCTGGGAAGAGAACACAGCCTTGGGGAAGGGCCATCACCCCACCCCAGCCAGGGCCTTTACTAATACAAAAGGGGTGATAAGCTACAATGACCCGTGATTACAATAACAAAGCACACAGAACCCTGGCAGAGACAGATCTGGCTGCCTTTTTGTAACTTTTTCTCACAAAAAAAATATTGACCGAATTTTTGTTCATAACAGTCCCCCCTCTTTTTCTTTGATCGAGCTTAAATTCTTAAGCTCGCATCAACTCACAATTTTTTGTTTTGAATCTACTATAAATCTCTTGTGCACTGTGGTAATCATGCTTACTTAACCTTGTTACTTTTCTTGGTTTTTCCAGATTGGTTTGTACAGCCAATACTGTTTTACTAAAACAGACAAATAAGCATAATAAAAAGAGCAATCCTTCAAGTACACACACAGCGAGAAAAACCACTTTTTCCCATACATATTTTCTGAAAATCTCTAAGTTCTCCCACCCACTGGGATCAAGTGTAGGAGTTTGATCTTGATTATTTACACATGCCAATCTTTTTATTTCGTTTGGAATGTCCCTAATAATTGAATTCTTTTAATACTGCCTGTAGCCAGATGACTTTGTTCAACACAGATTTTGGGATCTGAACTTGGCTTTTACAATTTTGGATTTTCTCAATTTCTATTTCACTTTCCCGGTTTTGTTTAATTTCTCCCAAATCATTATATATAGGAACTCCCAAACTTGATCCAGTTTCTTTGGGTAATAAGAAAATTGGTGTTATCACCTTAGCAATGCAGTTGCCAGATGAGATCAAACTTAGGGGTTTAGAGTTTCCCTGAAATGTGTTCCAAAAGGGGTTTATCTCTTTTCCAGTACACTCATATAAATACTTGTAACAAACAGTTTTTCTTACCATTTTCACCATTTCTTTGCTTTTTGCTAGATCTGCTGAGCTTGTTTCAGCAGCATCACATTCAAAGCAAAACCAGGCTTCCTCTATAGGGCACTCTCCTAGGAGTGGCTGCCTAAAAGTGGCAGTATTCTGGGCTATCCAATACATGCTCTTATTTTTCTGATAAAGGACCAATTGGGAGAGGTTAACACCATCAGGGTTAGAACTGATGTGGACTCTCGACAAGGAGCTCACTTCCTCCTCATAGAGGGGTTGGTAGCACTCTCTGCACGGCTCAGCTGGGCTCCCCTGAGCACCACCAGCAATCAGAGCCACCAGTACTACCCTTCCCAAGAGTCCAGTATGGGTCATCTTGCACAGCCTGCCCACCCGGCCTTGCCTCTTGGGGAATTTTTTTTCTGAGGAGAAGCTTCCAAGCTCTTTAGAGTCCCTTCTACCCGCTTCTCTGGTTCAGCCTCTCTTGGTCTGTTCCCTACAAATTTTAGTTTCCCCCCCCAGGGGAGTGTTCCCTAGAGGATTCACCTGGAGTCTTTGGAAATATATATATTGGGGAACTTAAACTAGAATTACTTATTTACAGCCTTAAATTTTTACCAACATAATTTACACAAAACAGTTTTGAAGCATTTTAAGCAATATTAGAACTCTGATATCAATTTTTCCCATACAGTTCAGTCTTTTTGACTCTTCCTCCTGAGAGTCAACTTTAAATCACAGTATACCCAGGTGAATTAACTTGTGATGTGGATGAATCCTTATCCAGTGCCCAGGTGAGTGGTGTGGACTCTGGCCCAATGCCAGAGGGGAAGACTGGGAGTCTGGCCCAATGCCAGAAGTAGACAAGGGTGTAGTCCGGTCCAATGCCACAAGGAGAAACTGGGAGTCTGGCCCAATGCCAGACGGAGAAACTGGGAGTCTGGCCCAATGCCAGACGGAGACAGGGGTGCAGTCCGGTCCAATACCAGAATGCCAGAGGGAAAAACTTGGTGTTGAATCCTGGTCCAATACCAGGGGTGAGAGTGATGTGAGTCCAACCGTCTTAGTAATGAAGAATACCTGAAACGGGCTTTCAAACACAGGCATTAATGGTCTACTGTTAATGATTTTATCAAAACTCAGCTTCTCTGTTTAATGTTATCAGTAATTTCTCTTTTTCCATAGCTTGTATGTTTCTCTCATCAACTTCTACATACTCTGTATTTTGCAAGGAGTTGTATTTCTCAGCTAGCTTAACTCTCAAAGTACTTTTATTCTCCTATTTTTTCTGTGTATTTAATTCACTGGTTTTCTGTTCTATTTTCAAGATCTTATTTATTTATCTCTTGCTTCTGTTTCTTACTTTTACTTACAGCTTAAATACTTCTTTCAACCCCTTACACTTTATCTCTTTTTCCCTTTTTTTTTTTTCTTACACCATTCTTTTACACAATACACTTCCTTCTAAGGAGATGTGGTAAAACTTGTAATGCACAATCTACATTACCTCTATTCTAACTCATCTATATTCACTCTCTCATTTCTCATTCACTTTCACACATTCCTCCACACCTTTAAGACACAAACTTATTGCTAGAAAATCACAGGTCCCTATACCCCCCCCTCACCTTGGGGTTGGCCCACAGGTCTCAGTATCTCTGGGCCTCTTGGAAGGGCCCTGACTCTGGTTGCCTCTGGTGCACATTCACCTGTGAGGCTGCCTGCGTGTCACTCATGCTCTCACAGCTACGGCTCCCTCACACATCTCAGGAGCACTAGTCTGGTTTACAGGTCACACACACACACACACACACTTTGGTCACAGCCCCCACCCCACCTGCCCGGGAAGTTGAGGCTGACTTTTCTTGTGACTCACTCTCACACACACAACAAGACAACAATAAGGTACCTTTTCCTAAAGTGTAAAGCCCCTGACCCTCTACTCATCACCTCTAAGGATTTTCCCTAAATTATCTTGTTCCCTGGCTATTGCCACATCGAGACTGAGCTTTCTACAAAACCTCCTGGTATGTCTTGGCTCTCCACAGTAATAGCAATGTCTTTCTCTCAAAGGGACTTGAGGTGTCTCTATCCCTCTTGCACCTGACAGTACAAGAGGCCTATCCGTGCCTCCTCCTGGTGGTGGTCCCGCCCACCCTGCACTTTCTCTAGCTATAGCAACCATGATCTTAGCCTTGGCCTTTGCTTTTTCTTCCTCCCTCCTTAAATACACCTTCAATGCCTCTCTTAATAACTCATTAATGTCTCTCTCTTGCCAATCTTCCATCTTTTCCAGTTTTCTCCTTATATCAGGCCAAGATTTGGTAACAAATTGGACTTTTAGTAGCATTTGACCTTCTGGGGTGTCTGGGTCTATTCTAGAGTACAACTGGAAGTTCCGCCTTAGGCGATTAAGCCAGGCAGCAGGAGCTTCCTCTTTCTCCTGTGTGCCCTCAAATACCAATTGGGTGTTAGTTCCTTTGGGAACTGACTCTTTGATCCCCCGTATTATCAAAGACCGATATTCCATCATGGCCTTCCTCCCCTCCTCCTGGTTAGGGTTCCAGCTGGGATCCGTAAGTGGCAATTTCTGTTCGCCTGATGGCACCTGGGGTCCTGGACGGTTATCCTTCTCCCAAATTCTTATGCTAGCCTCCCTAATCATCTGGACCTCTTCTGGGGAAAATAATATACTCAGGATAGAATTCATCTCCCCCCAAGTGTAGATATTTGGACCTAGAAATTGATCCACTTGGTTAGCTATGCCCACTGGGTCCTCAACTAAATGCCCCAACTCTTTCTTGAATCCTCTCACCTCAGAAGCAGTTAGGGGAGCATTCACAAAGCCAACACCTCCCATTACTCCTCCCATAGGAACCTCTCTGAGGGGAAAGAGTCTCTCTGCCTTGGAGGTCTTGGATCTGGTACCACAGTACGGCCCATCTTCAGATGCCAAACTACTTTGAGGGATATCTGGGTTACCCTGAACTTTCTGCCCATCAGCAGGTGTATTTGCTGATAGCTGTTTATCGGGCGAGGAGGCATTTGTGTCCCAACTAGGAGGAGGTAAAGGGACAGCAATAGGAGGGGTAGAAGAGCCTGAGTGGATATTAAGTGCAGCTGGAGAAGGGGTGGAGAATGCAGCAGGTGGAGTAGGCACTTGTGGTGGTGCAGAAGGAACTGGAGGGGATACTGGGTTTATCATAGCGGAAGCTGAAGAGGTAGAAGGAGGAGTTTGAACAGGTGGTAGTGAGATGGCAGCCGGGGGAAGAACCGGACCTGCCATTTGAGGTGCTTGGAGAAGAGGATTATAAGGTGGAGGGGCAGAAGGAGGCAGATAATCCAGGGGATCCCATCTTTTCCTATCATCCCCTCGTTCATTCCCCTCTTTCTTCCTCTGTACCTTACAAATTCGCACCCCTTCATCCCCAACAGCGCTCTTTAACCAGCAAGCTACATACAATAATTGCTCAGGATCAGTATCCCCTCGAGCTGTCAGATAATTATTTAATAGCTGGCACATCCACTTATCCTTCGTCCCACACCAAGGCCATCCTCCTTGTATCTCTAATTCTGGCCACACTTCCATACAATAATGGATCATTTTCGCTTTATCTAATCCCTCCGTGGCCTCTATAGAATCCCATTTTACTAACAGTTCTCCTAAGGGACTATTAGGATGTATATACCTCAGTCTCTTACCGGTCTTTCTACTATTACACCCTCCCATTTTACAGGTCTTAACAGTAAAAAATCCTAAAGATGCCTTTACTGACCGGTAATTTCAAAAAAGAACCTTCTTTGAGGAGCTTCAGCCTCCTCCACTGAAACTTCAAATTTCTGCCTGATGCTCAGGACTTTATACTGAAACAACTGCCCAATCTCTTGATTGCCTAACTTTCCCCACGTCAGGTCTTACATCTATCGGGACTTGAACACACGAAACCTCGGCCTAAGAATCCGGGTCGTGCCTGACTCCCTCAGTCAGGAAAAACAACTGCCTGATTTTAGTTTGCCTAACCCGCCAATTTTTAGGCTTCACCGTATCAGGACTTAAAAGCAAACCACAGCCTCCTTCGCTGGGGTTTGTGCCTGGTTCCTGTGCCAGGACTTACTTTTGCCTGCAGGGCTTATGAGCTACCCAAATCCTTCTCGGGACTGACAAAATCTTACGCGAATCCTTCTCCAGACTTACAACTGCTACCCGAATCCTTCTCGGGACTGACAAATCTGCCTGACTTCCCTCTGTCAGGGCCTATTTTGGGTGCGTGCCACTCATACAAATATTCCCTCCGCACGCCCAGAGGGGGGGGGCCCTTTATTCCCCCTTGGGAGACGACTCACTCACGCTAATTCCAAGCTCCGCCCCCTGTTCCCGGCCGGATCCTTCGCAGGAGTCCGGAACCGCGGTACTGAGAGGTCCGCTCTTGCTTCGAAGGTCCGGCTGCCGGCCTTCGTCTCATTCACACACACATGCGCACGTCTCCCGCTCCCGCCACCGGCTTTCTCACCAATCCGGTGTTCCGGTGCTCCTCTGCGTCGCTGCTCCTGAGCTGATCCCTCTGGTCCTGGTAGCCAGCTGTCCTGAAGTCCAAGATGGCCAGTCTTGAGTCTTCTTGCAGCGTGGCTATTCCGGATGAGCGCCCCCAGCTGAAATAAACAGGGCCAGGAGACTTCTTCTCCTTTATAATGCCTTTATTAAAAGTGATCAGCTCAGGATTGGGCGGCTCGGCAGGGCTGCAGTCCCCGTCGCGTCTCCCAGGGCGACTCAGAGGAGGAGGATAAGCACAGCTCCGTCCACTAGGGGCAGAGCCGGGGGATCCAGTCCTCGTGGGAGCTTTAGGGCGTGAGGTCCCCGTCAGATGTTACCTCTGAGCCTCGCTGGTTACCCTGGTCCCGGCGTCCGGACGACTCTCTGCTCAGGGCGAGAGGGACTCCGCATCTCTGCAGGCTCAGCACTTGGCTCCTCACATCCGGACATCACTTTAGTCTCTCAACTCTTAGGTGGCTCGTTGTTTTTAGGGTTTTCTCGTTGCATTTTGGAGTCGGGGTCCCAAAAGCATGCTGGTCCTGGAGTCACTTTGCATAACCCCCCCCACCCTCTGAGGTGTCTTCCCTATGCTGGGAAGAGAACACAGCCTTGGGGAAGGGCCATCACCCCACCCCAGCCAGGGCCTTTACTAATACAAAAGGGGTGATAAGCTACAATGACCCGTGATTACAATAACAAAGCACACAGAACCCTGGCAGAGACAGATCTGGCTGCCTTTTTGTAACTTTTTCTCACAAAAAAAATATTGACCGAATTTTTGTTCATAACAGGTTTCACTGTGGTTTCCCTGTCCCATCTGCATTTGCTTTGTGCCAAACTGCTGTTAATAGTAGAGAGCAGGGTGTGAGCTCTGTCCTCAGACTGCTGGTGGGGAGGCAATTTTCACACCTGCTGGGGGTCAAGCCATCTGGGCTGTCCACACAAAGACAAGTGTGGGGGTTGTGCACCCCCAGCCTGTGATCTCTGTGCTATTGAAGAGCATCTTTGGGGAGCAGCTGCGGAGAAAGGTTGTTTAATGTGTGGGGGCTGCAGAGGGCAGAAGGAGCTGGGGCTGCTCCCCTGGCAGGGGGAGCAGGGCTGGTGCAGCCAGGAAGGGCTCGTAGGCTGGGCCTGGGGCTGGCTGAGATGTCTGCCGGAGGGGGAGATCTGTGAGGGGCTTGAGGTTTGTTCTTCTTCATGCTGGGTGTGTTGAACTTGTGGAGCTGGATAAAACCTGATGCTGTGGACTTGTTTGGTCTGTGGATAAAGCATCAGGCCATGTGGGAGAGTCCAGCGACAGCTTCCTGGGCCAAGGAGGAGGGGTGTGAATTTTCCTCTTGCTGCTTTCCCAGCTGTTTGGGAGATAAATGTTATTCTGAAGCAAGGGTTTTTTCCAGGGCAGCTTTCTCTGACTCCACAATGGAGCTGTGCTTTCAGCCTCTGCAGGGAGCAGTGCACCTTGGCTGGGTGCTCATGGTGTGTAAAGGTTGGGTTTCACGTGCTCCTGCCAGGGCCAGACCTGCAGAGCTGTGTCTGTACAGCTGTGCTGGTGCAAGGCCTTTCCCCACTCCTTTGGGCACCTTCCAGCTCCCTTGCTCAGTCCATGAAGTCCATGAGAAAGCAGATGACAAGAGTTCTTGGGAAGAGTGGGCCATGGCCACAGAGCACATGTTGTCCAGTTTTCTCTCTGCTTCCTGCTTTCCTGCTCTGCTATAAGCATTTAGAGGTGACTTTTCCAAAGCAGAGGGCCCTGGGGCACCTCTCTACAGCGAATGATTGGTGGGGAGTGAGGGCTTCAGTTCCTTTAGGGGTGTTGAGAAGCACTGATGGCCCCATGGGAAAGAATAGTTTGGTGTTGGGGTTCTGCTTACCTGGTTTTGCAGAGATATTTTCTTCAGGCTCTCAGCAGTGTCCTCCAGCCATGTGGTTTCTGCAGTGGGATTTGAGCAGTCCTGACTTCCTCTGGCCTTGAGCCTTTGTGAGAGGCCAGGAGAGAGAAAGCAGCTTTCCTTGGCCCACACTGCAGTGAAAGACTGGGGAAGGAACACTCTCCTGAGGATAAGCATCCCTTGGGTTGGGCAAAACGGGTTAATTGGGTGAGTCCCTAAAAGGAGGGGAAAATACAGGTTGTATGAGCTCTGCTGTTGCCCAGTACTGTAGCTTAACTTCAGGGAGATTAAGCCTTCAGGATTTGTATCCTCCCCTCTTTAGTCTTTCCTTTTCTTATATCCCACAAGACACCAGGGTGTGTGGTTTCCATCCTAAATGCACATTATGTTTGTCTTACAGCTTTCCAAATCCTACTGCTTTGTTGTTGAACCCAGTGAAGGAGTGATCCCTGCTAGGGGTGAGGTTCCTGTGACTGTCACAGCAATCCTGGATGACACTGTGGGTTTTGAGGACTCTGTCCAACTGTTCATTAGGAACAGCCTTTGGAGCAGCATCTTTCTCCAGGCTTTCGGCATTGGCACCACAATTGTCATAGATGAACCATTCGCCCCAGAGCTCAACTTGGGATACCAATTCAGGTAGGAGATCTCTCCACTCCCACCTCTCCTCCTGTCTCAACAAGAAGCAGTTTTTCTGTAGTCCTTCAGGCAAGATCTTCTTCAGTGTTCAAAGCCCTGACTCCTTCCCTAAAGGCAGAGATTCCTTTACAAACATGTGATGGGCAGTTGAGAGTTGTCAGACACCCTCAAAGGCCACTGAAAGGGAAATCAGTTGCTAAATTGCCACAAATTGTCTTTAGTTCTAATACATTGATGTCCTGGCTTGATCAAGTAATGATCTCACAGGCTGCCCCAGAACAAAAGGTTCCTGAAATGGTGCCCAGATGAGGCAGTCCCTCCATGTGGCTGAGGCACCAAGGGAAGGAAGATCCTTTCTCTTGCCCTTGCCCTTTCCCAGTGGCACCTCCCAGGCAAGCAGGGGTCCTGGGAACAAAGAGACAGGAGGGTGACAACCCCCACCAGGAAGGCAGGAGCCCACAGAGCAGTTCCAGAGGCAGAGCTGTCAGCAGAGCTTGCAAAGTTCACTTCCAAACAGTTTCTAATTGCAAAATGAAGTTTCTACAAATGGCTCCCAGTGCAGAGCCAAGGCTGATATGAATGAGAGAGGCTCTGCTCCCCTGGTTTCCTCTCCTGGAGCAGGCAGATGATTTTTGCCAGCTTGCTGGGATCATCCAGAAACTGCCTCTGAGGCAGCTTTTAGGAATGTCTGCAATCCTGCCCCCACACACAAGGTCCCCAAGGGCAGCATCTCAAAGATTCAGTTTCAGTTTTGGGCACAGATTAATACAAAATACAGCAACAGTATGAATCACCCCAGAACAAACATTTTGGGGGAAAACACCAGATCCTTTTAGCTTCACCTGGAAAATGTTACATTATAAACATATTTCTCTTTGCAATAATGACATCAAAAGGGCAGCTTATCACACATTACTTCTGGTCCACATTAAGAGCTGGAGATGAAGACAGTCTCCAAGCAATTAACACCTCAAGCTGCTCACTGGGAGCAATCTGATGACCAGGGAAATAGCTACTCCCGTACTATTTTCCATCCTGCCTTGTATTCCAGCCTGGTGCCCTGTCTTCGTCAGTTCAAAGTAACAAACAAGGGTCGCCGTTACCATCAGCTCTTCTGGAGTGCAGAATGCCACAGCCCACCTGAGGAGGGGGACCAGAGTGTCTCAGACCTCAGTAGCCCCAAGGATGATTCCCAGAAGCCCAAACGTGCCAAGCCTGCGTTTGGGGTGAAGTCACCAAGGATGGGCCTGGCGCGAGGCCAGTCTGAGGACATGGTGCTGCGAGGCTTCTCCCGCATCCCACAGGTGAGATCCCCTCCTCTGGGCTTGTTCCACCGTCCCTTCACATTTGCCTGGGGAGATGAGCAGGGGCCTTCACAAAACTGATTTAAGGCTACACGGTTCTGTGGCAGCACCTTTGCTTTCCTTGCTGGCCACCATCAGACCAGCTGAGACTTTATTGTGATTCCACAGCTACCAAAACCCAGTGCTGATCCCAAAGCAGGGGTGGAAGGAAATATTGCTCTTTTGGGGCAAGCAGTGTTGCATGCTGAGTCAGCAGAGAAGGGCAGAGAAATAAGTTCCACTTAGACTAGAAGCCCAAAAAGAAAGTGAATTAAACAAGTGCCAAGTGGTTTATCTGGGGTGAGCACGGAGTAAAACAAAAGCCATGTCAAGGGAGGGGGTTTCTCACAAGTGCCTTTTGTGGTTATTGGGGTGCAGTGTCACAGACAATTGAGCACAGGAAGAAAAGGGGGCACTGACTGTAACTGTGGCAGGAATAGGGCCCATGGTGGGTGCAGAGCCAATGCAGGGCATTTGCAGGGAGCCCTGCCACTACCCACTGGTGACAAGTGACTCTTGCTTGCAGGAGGTGCAGGATTATGTGTACTGTGATACTATCATTGGGACAGACCCCAAGATAGAGAGGATAATAGAAACAATCATCACCTGTGAGTTTATTCACCCCTCTATAGAAGTATCAGCCAGAGAATTCTCTTTTTATGTGGAGAAGGTAAGTCTGGATTGCATGCTGGCATTTAACAGCATGGCTGAGGGGGGTGTGTGCTTGTGTTGAAGCCCCTCTTTACCCTTCCTGAGACACTTTGTAAAGTGAGTGAAGATGCTTTTAGAGATGAGACTGGTGTTTGACCTCCCCAAAGTAAAAGTGCAGTTCCAGCTGCAGTGCCAAGGAGATGGTGGCCACTTCCAGAGAAATGCCAGTTTCTGTGCTCACTGTAAAGGGAGGCTTTGGAGGACCCTCCAAGGCACGGTGATGTCTGTACACTGATGCTGTAGGGAAGCTGGGAAATCTGGAGATACCTGTGAATTCCTCAGGCTGACAAGGAAAAGCCCAACATCTCCTGTGTCTCTTTGCCTTCTCTGCTGTTGGCATGGATGCTTGATGGTACAGCTGTATGGTACAGCTCTGTGCATTTCCCTAAGCCTCCTCTGCTTCAAAGGATCCCCAGGCATCCTGCAACTGCAGTGATGATAACACTGTGGCAGAGCAGGTGCCCTTCAGTCTCTGGATCCCAACTCCAGCATCATCTTTCTGCCTCCTGCAAGTTGTGTGAAAAAGGGAAGACGGTTAATGATTTGGTTTCTGGAGTTTCAGGCCTTTCCTCTGGTTCCCAGGCTTCCAGTGAAGTACAGAATCCCTGGAACAGGCAGTTCAGATGTAATTTAGAAGCTTTTCAGCTCTCCCTGATTCTGCCTTGGTTCTGCTCGATGCCACACACCCAAACTGATTTATTGCATTCTATGGCACAGCACCTGTTTGGTACCAGTACGTGCAGAAGTTGTTTCCCAAAGTCTCTGGTTTCTCTAAACCATGCAGGAAGCCTGTTGTAGGGTGTTTTTAAGTTTCTCAGTTTGCTCCCCCATTTTATGTATTGTATCCCCCTGTTCTCTGTAAATGGTTCCTCCCTCCCCAGTTTTCCTGCCACTGCTCCACTGGTAGTTGGTTTCCATAGTGACCCCTACCTTCAGTCAGTTGTGTTATATAATTCCTCCTCCCCTATTCTCCCTTATAAGTAAATGTTTTCTCCTCCTTGGGCCCAGTCAATAACCCCCCTCTCCTCCCAGCTTTCGAGAACCTTCTTCTCTCTGGGGGTTGTGGTTGGCTGTGGTCCCGGGGCCCCTCCTTTACTTTGTATCCATTGGTTACTTATGTATGTCAGTTATGTTTAACACCTCCCTTTGAGTTTCCCTATTGGATAGCTGGGTTTCCCTCCCTTCTCCTCCCCTTTCCTTTAAAACCCTGTCTCGCCCCTCAGTTGGGGCCATTTTGCTGGCTGGTGCCCACCCTTGTTGGTGCCTCCAGACCATCCAATAAACCGACATTACACCCCCAGCAAGTGGTCGCCTCCTTCATCGTCTCCTTTAGCGCAACTCCGAGCTCAACATCCAGCCCAGCCTGAGGCCAAAGACGCTGAAGGGGGCTGGCTTCCTATGCGTAGGGGCGTCGGCCATTTTCACCCCTTCAGCTAGGCGGACATAGGGCTGCGGACGCCCTCACGCCGAAGCCCAGCACAATGCACAGACCGGCAGGAAGAGCCCAGGCTGCTCAGAGCTTTGAGACCACAGACACCTTCTGCCTGTAGCAGGGGCTGCAGGACACGTGGTGCAGACAAAGTGCTTTTGGAGGCTGCTAGAGCCAGGAGGGTTGTGAGAAATGACTGTCTGTGAGTGAAGATCCTCTAGTGCTGTTCTGCCCAATAGAGAGACAAAACTGGAGACAAAAGGCCTGGATTCACTTTCTGCTTTAGATCTTGTTCAAGCAGCCACCTCCTCTCAGGGGCCTATTCCCTCGTCTGTACTTGAGAGTGTTTCCCTGTCCTCCAGAGGATGCTGTGGTTTCTAAACATGAAAAGCTTCTGTTGTCAGGGAGAACCTCCTGGAAGGGTAGAAACAAATAGAAATTGCAAGTAGAAATGAATGCACTCCTGAGGCTGAAAACTGTGAGCTACAGCAGATGCAGAAGGTCTGTGTCTAGTTGAGGCTGTTTTTCCCTGTCTCCTGTTTCCATAGAAACCCAGTGATGTCCTGAGGCTGCAGTACCAGCCTTTGTCTTTAAAAAACACCTGCCTGCTGCCACTGGACCTCATGCTGGACTTGAAGCAGCCGTTCCAGGTCTGTGATGAGGAGCAGCAGCCGCTCCCAGGGGGCCAGGTGAGCAGCCCTGGACTCCTCCAGTGGGGTCTGGAGAGGAGGGATGTGGTGGTGCCTTTCTGTTGGGAGCTCCTTGAGTCTAGAAGTTTATTCTGTAGCATCAGCAGTGGGCTGGCCTGAGCTGCATCAGCAGAGATGCTGAAAGAATCAAAATCTCATGTGAATTGAGAAGATCCATCCTGGCTTTAAGGCACAGGGAGAAGGGAGCAGGCAGCTGGGCCTGGGCAAGCCCTGCAGTAAAGGTGTCTCCTGGAAAGCATGCCAGCTCTCCAGCAGCCACCCCTTGGACTGGGGCTGAGCACAGAAACAGGAGCCTGAGGGATCCTGGACTGGACTGTGGTGCCTGCAGTCAGACCCCTGCTGTAGAGAGATGAAGCATGAACTGAGGAGCCCATGCTGGGGTCACTTTGAGCATTTACTGTTTGCTGCTGTCAGACCTTGGGACATGATCCCACAGGTGATTCATTACTGCTCATCTCCTTGCAGCCTGTGAGAGTGGATGTAGGGGAGACCTGCCATCTCTACATTGTGTTTGACCCGGCTTATGAACTGGATTTTAAGAGCTGGAAAACAGAGAAGGTTCTGAAGATAGACATGGTCAGGGGCCATCCTTTTGTGGAGCGTATCAGCCTTCAGGGAGAAGTGCACTTCCCAAATCTCCAAATGCAGCCCAGCTCCCTGGAGTTTGGCTGCATCAGGGCTGGCACTGAAGAAGTGCGTTCTCTGAAGATAACCAACTGCAGCCCACTGCCCGTCCAGTACCACTGGTCATTCCAGTCCGACAGCGAGGTGACCAGGTTTAGGTATGTGCACCTTTGCCCTCCCCCTGAAGCTCTTCTTGCTGGTGTCCTGTTTGTACTTGGCAAAGAACAAAGCTGTTTGCCTGGGGTCTGACAAATGACACTGAGCAGCTGTGATCAGGCTGGATGTTCAGGGAATATGTTTTCCACCAATTTGATGCTGCATAGCCCCCAGAGTGGTTTCCCCTGGGAAGGAAAGCTGGGGTGAAAGCTGCTTTCTCAGACCTCTGTGGCCTGAGGCCATGTCCACCTGATGAAGGGCTCCTAGTCCCAGCTTCCGCAGTGCTGCTGGAGGCCTTTCTGGCCCCTCTGCTTTGGGATGGGTCCTCTCTGCAGGAGCTGCTCTCTGCTCCTTGCCTTCCTCCCTTGCATTGTGCTGGAGGATGCCCAGAAGGTCCCAAGACCAGAGAAAGAGCCACTTAGCACCAGGGATCGTAGAGCTACAAATTACTGCTGCTGGCCACTGGGGTTTGCTGTTATGTTATTTTCCAGACATGAGCTTTACCCACCTAAATTCAAACCCCAACCACCAAAGGGGAAGGCAACCTATTTAGACCACCCAGCATCTCGATGGAGACACTTCAAGATGAGATATGAGGACAGAGCCAGAATGCTGAGAACAATGCAGGATTTTAACCAATCTTTAAGAGACAAGGTAGATTTTCTTGTACATCTACTGCTTGTGTTGCCTCCCCAGCCTGCCACCACCAAGTCATGCTCGTGCTGATCTCCCTTTTAGCTGCCCTGCTGTGCTGTGCCCTGACAGTGGGCTGGGCAGCAGGGCCAGTGGCTGGACATGGGCTGTGTGGGAGGGAGAAATAGGAGAGTTTTCCTTGGAGAAGCTCACTCAGGTCCTACAGAACTGTGTTGAGTGTGGGATTTTTTGCCTTCACAATGTAAGATGAGGCTTTTATCTGCATCATCATGCTAAGGCCTCCAGCTTCCTTCCCAGAGCCAGCTGGGATGATCCTGATCTCCATGGAGCCTCTTCCCAAGGCAGCCAGACTCCTGTTTGCAGGGCTCTGCTTTCACCCGAGAGCTACTATTGCACTGCGGGCCCTGAAGCTGTCTTACAAACTGGGACTTTGCAAAGTGGCTATCTCTTCCTCCTAGCATAGAAAATGGCTTGTTTTTCAGGTTCAAGCAGCACAAATTCCTGAATACCCTCGCGTCCAAGTGGGGTTTGAGGGAGTCAGTATCTCCGTGGACGTACCACAGACTTCCCTCGAAGCGCAGGAGGTAAGAGGGAATCTGTCTCACTTGCCCATTGTCAGTGTGGCAAGCAGGGCTGCAGCTCCCAGTGCCACTGGGGGCCCTCAGCATTGGCCACAGAGGGGCCTCCCATCCCTGCAGGCCCATCACAAAGTGCTGCTGAAGCAGCTGGTAGTTGGAGAGGCTGTGCAGGACACCGTGTAGGGCTGCCCAAGGACACTTTGCAGCACCTATGGAGGGCACTGCTCTCCCTGGAACTCCTCAGGTGGTCCATACGAAATTTTTGCAGGAGCTTTTGCTGTAGCACGTTGTGAAAGCAGCATTTAAATCAGAGAGAGGGGAAGAGCCGCAGGAGTCAGATGAGCTGGGCTAGGCTCCTTTGCTCAGCTCCAAGAGCTCTCACTCTGAGTCTCCTCCTTTTCTAAAAGCAGTAAGAAATGCTTTTTAAAGGCAAGTTGTGCATCAGAGGGAATTTCTACTGCCAGGAGACATCCCAGTTCACTTTCCTGTAATGTACTAATTAATGCATTGATCTGTGAGTATGGGAGAAGATTTTCCCCATGGTCCCTCCACTGGTCAGTGGCATGGATGCAGGATGAGATGAGGGTGATTCTGGCAGTGTTTGGGGAACAGGCCTCTCCAGGTACAGCTGCACTTTGCTCCAAGATGCTCTTCTGCATCCATTGCCATGCTCAACAGGTCAATCTCTGCTGTCTTCCATCTAGGCTTTCAGTATCCTGCCAGTGTCAGGTGTGCTGCAGCCAGGAGAGAGCCAGCAGGTCTCCTTCACCTTCTGTGGCCACCTCAACACCATCTCCGATGTCACGGCGCTGTGCCACGTGGAGGGAGGCCCCACCTACGAGGTGCTGGTGACTGGGGAGATCTCACATCTCAGCTACCTCGTGAGGCCCCAGGAGATCAACTGTGGCTTACAGGTACCACACACATCCCTGGCACAGCTCCTTGCCTTGGCACCACGGCCAGCGGGTTCCTGCCCACCTCGCTCCAGGGCTCCCTGCCCTTCCCAGCCCCTTTGTCGGCTCTGGGGCTTGGAAGTCCAACCTTTGAGGGACACATCTGGCATCCAAGCTGCTTTAAAATGGCCATCTCCAACCCTCTCCACAATGCTGGGAATGCCTCTTTCTCAGGGTACCTAACACTGCCTCCTGGGGCAGGCAGGGGCCCAGTGGGGATGCTCTGAGGGGTGTGTCCCTGTGACATCCCTCTGCTGGTCCACTCCTAAAGCCTGACCTCCAAGGAGATGCTCTTGTCTAAAGCTCTTGCTTAATCCACACAATGATCAAGGAAAGAAGTTGGGCTTCCAGTCACTACAGTTGGAGAGACTGTCCCAGAATAATCCCCACTTCACTCTCTTCCAATCAGAAGCCCACAGATATTCCCGGCTGCTGGCTCTGTGTGTGTTGCCCTGGGTGACTCCCTTGTTGCATCCATGTTGCTTGCCACTACTTGCATGCAGGTGCCTTTACTTCTGGAATGCCTCAGTGCTGTCTCTGTTTCTCCTGGCTGTTGGTGACCCCTCAGAGGGCAGAGGAGGGCCTGTGTCCCCTGGTTCATTTACTGCTGGCCCTCACGTGGTTGTTACCGCAGCTCTGTGTGCTGCCAGAGCTCCCTGGTGCTGTACAGGTGCCCTGTGCCTGGGGGTTCCCCGGGTTCCCAAGTGCCCCTATCTCCTCCCTGGTCCCTGCTCCCATGATGTGTCTGCTTTCAAACCCAGGAGGGAGAAAGGAGATTCTCAGCAGCAGGCCTGGGTCTGTAACTTCCCTCTCCTGTGCCTTCTCTTCAGATGTTTAATGAAATTCGTCACAGCAATGTCACCCTGGTGAATGGTGGCAAGATTGAATTCAACTGGGTGCTAAACCCTAGCCCTGCAGATAAGCGTCTGCCTGGTGTGTTTCTGGTCAACCCCACCACTGTAAGTAGCACAAGTGACTGAGCCCAGCCCTGTGTCAGGTGGCCCAGGAGAGTGTGAAAGGAAAAAAGAAAGGGGGGAGGTGGGGAAGGGGGAAAAAAGTCAGAGGGGAAAACCCCAAACCCAGCCATGAGAGAGACAGGGCTGTAAGCAATTTCTGCTGGGGCCAGAGAAGGTCAAACAAGTGCTCTCCTGACAGACTCCCCCACGGCCTTGGCTGGTGGTGGCTCTGCTGTCAGAGGCGACACCGGCGGGGGGCACAGGTGTGTGGGTCACTGTCCTGTCCTGCTGTAAGGGGAGCAGAGGAGTATTCTTTTTGATAGATTTCTCAGATGAAAATAAGGCACAAACGCAGCAAGTATTGTATCTGAAAACTGCTTGTTGATAAAGAAAGGGCATGGTCCCGACCAGAGGGGGGACAGAAAAGAGAGAAAATGAGAAATGAGTAACAGAGGACAGGGACAGAGCGTCACTGCTAGAGCCCTGAGGCGCTGTGTCAGGTCCTGCTCAGCAGATGGAGTATGTGCAGTTGTCCTAGTTCTGGTCATTTGTAACTTTTCAACACATTCAACAGGTTTCCATTCCTTCATTGGTTAAATGTTAATATTGCAACAACTCTTCACCAACATTGCTAACACAACACAACATTTTCACTAATAGAACTCTAAACTTTAGCAAAACTTCTTTTACAGACATCATCATTATAAAACTCATCGTATTTAACAATTGTGAAAGCCAGTACTGTAATATATTTATCATGAAGGTGATGTGGTCTGATGGTTTCTTCTAGATGAGAACCTGTCCCTGAGCCAGCCCCCATCAAACACTCTGATGCGTTCCCTCCCTCCCATCCCTGCAGGGTTCCCTTGCACCTGGCAAGAAGCAAGTGCTGAAATTCTCTTACATGCCAGGATTACCAGGAGCCTTCAGCAGGACTTACCAGCTTCAAGTGGGTGACCTGGAACCAGAAAACATCTGCCTGAAAGGAGAAGCATCCTTTCCCATGATCAGTCTGGACCTGCCCTGGAACATCAGAGGTGGGCACTGCCTGTCTGCCCCCAGGAAGGGCCCCTCTGGTTTTGTTCCCTACCGTGTGCCCATAGGGCAGCTCATGCCAACCTCCACCGAGCCTGGAGGGTTGCAGGACTCCCAGATCAAGTCAAGCCCCCTGGTTGCTTCATGAGTCTTGAGCAGAGGATCCCATGTGGACTTGGTCCCAGGAACCAACCTGCAGAGCCTGCCAGCTCATCTGGCAGGGTCCTGAAGGACGATGGCTAGAGAGAAAGGCTTGGGAAAGCTGTAAGAGAGGCTGGCAGGGCTTCTGGCAGGGTTGGGTTTGTGTGACATTGCAGGGGATGAGATTCAGCGAGGAGCAGCAGCATCCACTTTCCATGGATGTCTTGAGGGATTTCCTTCTGGAAGAAACCAGTGTTGGGAGGTGGGGACTTCCCAGCTTAAATGGGACTGGCACTTTGCTCACCCTCCTCTTTGTGGATGCTTTCTTCCTTCAGGAAATGAAAAATATGAGAAGACACTGAAACGGCTCATAAAACGCCGGCAAATATTCGATCCCAACTATAAATCAGCTGTTCTGAAGAAGCTTCAGAGCCCAAAGACTGAGACCTTGAAGACTCGGGACCTGCAGCCCAGCGTGCTTGCCTCTGGCACTGTAGTAAGAACAGCTGCAGCCCCATTTGGCACAGGCCACCCTCTCCATGTCACCTGAGCCCCTTGCAGCCCACAGCAGCTTCCTGGTGCCCTGATGACACTTGGGACCTCCCTGCCCACTGACAACCTTGTGTCACCTCAGCATTGCCCCTAGGGCTGCCACGCTGGTCATGGTCTCTTTTGGGGCTGCAGCAGCTTCCTGGCTGCCCCAGGGAGAGATGCTGAAGGCCATGCTCCAGGCATGGAGTTGATGGTGCTTTGAAGGAGATGCAGGTCATTGCTGGGGAGTTCGTTGTTCCCAACCCTAGCCCTGCCAGATTTACAGACCTTAACAGCAGCTGCCTGGTTGTGCCCTGGGGCTGTGCTGGAGGTGCTCATCTCCACGAGGCACCAGCTTGCTCCCAGTTCCCTTTCAAGACAGCTTCTGTCCAAGCTGCCTTGGTACAGGCTGGGGGCAGGCAAGTATCTGGAGCTCTGGAAGGTTCCTGGCTTGTCTGTCTGCCTGGCCAGATCAGCTTTGCTAACAGTGTCTGGGCAGGCAAAGATGCTGGAGTTACTTCCCTGGAGATGAGGTCCTGGCTAAGAGAGCAGGAGGTGTCACAGGCACTGAGCAGCCAGACAGGAGGACCCCACACCCCCTCCCAACAAGAGTGGGCTGGGATCCTTTCTCAGGTGCAAGCTGGGCTTTGGGAAGGACCTTTGCTAACCAGCCACTGTCTTCCCTTTCTTCAGTCAGATGCTCAGCTGCAGATAAAGATGATGAGGATGCTGATAGAGAAACCTTTTGTAGAACTGCAGCAAATTCTTCCATCCCATCCCCTGAAGAGCAGGTTCCCTGACAAGGAGCTGTGCCAGAGTCTTGTCAAGTGAGTAGGGATTCCCATCCCCCTCTCCAGGTGCCCCATGGGGAACACCCAGCCATGTCCCCTTCTCCTGAGAGCTCCATGTATCTGCAGAGCTGGGAACAGCCTGGACTCCAGAAAGGCTCTGGTCCTGGTGGCTGTGACACGCTGCATGTGAGCAGCGGAGTGTCCTCCCTTCCCCAGCACCACGCTGAGCTTTGCACTGCTCAGCTCCCCACAGGTGTGGGGTTCTGTCCCTAGAGCTGGGGGACCCAGTGCAGACCTTCTAGCCCTTCCAGCCAGCATAGATTCTGTCCCTGCTGCCTAGCTCTGAAAGAGACAACTCCCAGCTGAGGTCTTGCTTCCAGCTAACAGCTGTGCAGCTGTGACACTGAACAAAAGGAGAAGGGAGCTGCACGTGTCAGCAAACCCTTTAAAACCCAACATCAGATGGTTTGGATCCTGGTGGGGTGGCAGGGCTTATCTAGGTGCCTTGGCCTGTCCCTTTGCACCATCACGATGCAGCACAAGCATGGGAGGCTTCAATTCAGGAAGGAGATGCTCTGCAGAGCAGCTCGTGTGGTCTGGTTGCAGAGCAATGAAGATTTCCTGTGCAGGCAAACCTTATTCCTAGACTCCAAAGCAATTTCAGGCTCAAGCTGTACACCAGGCTAGGCAGTTCCACTGAGAGCAGTGGAGGCCCAGTGGACTCACCTAGACTGGCTTTTCATGGCAGATGAGCTGTGGCCAGTGTCCATTTTAAACTAATTTTAGTTTCAGGTACCATTAGTAGCTGATCAAACCTAGGACCTGCACTCCTCCTGACTTCCCAAAGTTATTGCCAGGTGGTGAAGCTATGGGTTTCATGGGCTTGAGCTCAGTTTTTACAGCAGTGAATAGAGAAACAGCCACTTTATTTGTATCCTCCATCCACTTGGATGTGTAGCCAGGCTGTGGTTTAAGGACTGTCCTTATTCCTTGCAGAGTTGAGCTGCCCCAGTATGTCCTGGACATGGGCCCTGTCCTTAAGGGTTACACTGAGTCACACTCTCTGAAGATCACCAACCCTGGGCAGATCCATGTGTCCTTCCAGGTGGATGTATCTGTCCTGCAGGACACAGGTAAGCAGTGCTGGAGACACTTCCTGTGCCCTTGAAGGAGGTGTCTCAGACAGATTAGCTGAAGCCCCTGAACCTGGGGAGGTTTCTGAGCTTTTTCTTCTCAGTGCCCCTGCTGGGAGCTGTAGAGGCAGAACTCTCCTGGCCAGCCATGCCCAGGGACCTGGCCTGCCTGTGACTGCCCTAACGCTTCAGTGCAGGGGCCAATGGTGACCATCAGCCTGGTCACCTCTCAGCATCTTCCACCCTTGGCTCCCACGAGCAGCAAGTTTCTTTGGACACTCTGTGGGCTTGTTTTGCCAACCAGTGGGGTCTGCTGTATTTTGGGAGTGCTTTGTTTGGAGTTCACACAGGTTCACAGCACCTGTATTCAGCCTTTATTGAGGAAGCAGCCTGTGAGATCCCCTGGTGGATCAAAAGAGGTTTCCAAAAGAGGCCTTGAGGCAAGGCTGCCCTTCCATCACACAGTGGCTCACTGTGTCTGAAGGGTGTTCAGGTGCACTCTTAAGATTTTGTCCAGGTCACAGCGCAGCGTGGGGCTTTTGCCACACCTCTCAGCCAGGACACCTGTAAGGCTTTAACGTGCTTGTACACATTTTGTGTTTTGTGTGTATCTCAGCTGCTTTGTGTTCATCTCTTCAAGGTTTCAGCGTGGGCCTGGACCAGATGATTTGCCTGCCCCCCAACAACAGCGTGGACTTCGACGTGCGCTTTGAAAGTGCCCACAAGCCATATGGTGACGTGGAAGTGGTGCTGCCCATAGAGGTACCACAGCTCTTGGGGCAGGCAGCAGGCTGGGCACAGCAGCAGATGTCACCTGCACGCTCTGCTGAATTCTCTGTCCTTCTCCAGGTGACAGAAGGCCCTATGTACAGCATCCGCATCCGTGCCACTGTGTCTGAACTGTCACTCACCCTCTCCAAGAACAGACTGCAGTTCTCTGACATCTTTATTGGGGACTGCCAGGTTGAGACCATCCGACTCTTCAACTGGTTCCGAGTACCCTGCAAATGGTTCATTGCTTCCAACAAGCCTGCTCTGAGGGTAAAGCACAGGCAACATTGAACACAGGACTTGGTTGGGTTTTCTTTGTGACTCTTGCCCTTTCTGCTCTGTGGCTGCTTGAGCACTTGGGTCTACAGTGTGTTTGTGGAAACTTCTGAGGGTCTAGATCAAGGCTGGTATGCCTCAACCTGTTCCATTAGCTGATGCTTTGCTTTGCTGCCATCTTCACCCATTCCTCCTCCTCCTCCGAGGACAGTAGTTCCCTATCTGCCTGCCCTGTTCACAGGGCTTCCCTCCAGCTCTGGGCTTTGGGGCCACACTTGGTTTGGCTGTGGGTGCTCTCAGCACCATGTCAGTGTCTCAGAACACGAGGAGACCTCACATTATTGGTTTCTGTGCCCAGAACAATCAACACGAGCCCTGTCCCTTTGATGTGATGCCCTCCAAAGGAACCCTTGATCCAGGAAAGTGGCAGAATCTGCATATCCAGTTTACACCCAAGGAGGAGGTGAGATTGGCGGGTGTCAGCCCAGGAGGCCTGTCAGGGCTATCTGGAAATGAGGGCCTGGTGCAGAGAGTGTGGTAGGAGCTCTGCCTTCACAGGGAGCTTTCTGCAAACCCCGTACTCAGCGTGGCTCAGTTCACCCCACAGAGCACTCCCGTGAGATGTGCTTTGAAATGCCCACAGGGAGCTTGCACAGAGAGCTCCAGGGCTCTGAGGCTGCCTCTTGGCACATGGGGGGGATGTGCCCAACTCCCCTCAGCCTGCCCCTTGCCTGGCTGTATTTGCAGCTGTGACACTCAGTGCAGAGCAGCTGCCCACTCACAGAGGATAATCCTGGAATGGCTCATCCTGCTGCAGGACTGACAGACCAAACAGCCACCACCCACCTTCCTGGGCACGGCAGGACAGTCACCTGTAGTGGGGTGCTGCCAGCAGTCCCTGGGGCTCTGGCCTGCCTGCACATTCCTGTGCAGCTGGGGATGCAGCTCAAAGGACAAAGCACTTCCAAATGTGGTTTGCCTGTGGCTGCTGGGTCTTGCAAAGTGGCAGTGTGTACCAGCATGGACACAAGTGCTTCTGTGCCCACACACACTCCCAGGGATCTTTTAATTGCTCAAGAAATGTAACCATCTTGTGTCTGGCTTGGACCAGAGCCAGACACTAAGCAGAGAAGATGACCCTTATTTCTTGCCAGCAAGAGCTCATTTGCCTCTCTCCTGGAGCTGGTGTTTGCCTGATGCAGCAGTGCCAGGACTGTGTCTGGACACTGTAACCCTGAGGGTCTTTCCCATGAGCACTGCACTCCTGCATGACTAGGTGAAAATGTCTGACAGGCCATTGTACATCCATCTGATACCCAGTTACAGTGCACACCAGCATTCATCCCAGTTACTCAGACCCAGACTACTACAGATGCTCTAGTCCCTAGCATAAGTAAATATCTGGTTTCCATTCACCTTGGAGGGACTGATAACACCCTGACCTTGGGGCAAGCATTGCTGTATTTGGGGTCCTGTCACCTGGGACTTCATGGATGAGTTTTCTGTACTTTCCTCTTTTCAGAGGTCTTACAAGAATGAGCTGGAGTTTATCGTTTGTGGGAGCAGCAATCGCTTAAAGCTGCACCTCTCAGGACAAGGTCTGGAGCCACGGTTGGAGTTCAGGCCCCCAGCACTAAAGATGGGAGGGATGCTGGTGAACAGCGATGGGGTGGAGGCCACAGTGGTGGTGAAGAACCCATGCAACTTCCCTATTGAGTTTTACTCCCTGGATTTTGATGAGCAGTACCTTGAGGAGGAGAAGGTGAGAAGTCTGGGCCCCATGTACACGCTGCCCAAGCTTCACAGCACTCCAGCATTCCCAGGCTTGTGCCAGGGAGATGGAGGCAAACCCCAGGGCAAAGCCAGCTCTGCTGACATGCTATGGGAGGACCTAAACTAAATAGCTTGTGTTGTTGGGAGGGAGGAGACAGAAAATGGGTTTGTTGAGTCTTTGTGATGAAAGGCAAGAAAAGGAATCTTGCTTATGGCTTCTCTTCCCTCCACACACAGATCCTGCGGATGGCAATGGGGTCTGAGTACCAAAAGAGATTTTTTCTGCCTCCACGTGCCGTGGGTGAGACGCTGCCTCCAGAGGTGCTGCAGGACCATGAAGCACAGTTGAGGGCAAAGGCTCAAGAGGCAGAGCTCAAGGCCAGGACTGAGGCTGAGGCCAAGGCCATGGGCAAGGCAGCAGCAGGTCAGAAAACAGGGTTTCGTGGTGTCTGTTTTGCCTGTGGTCACAGCAGGGACTCCAGCCCATACACCCTGAACTCTCTGTCACCTCGCTCTCCAGGGAAAGCCCGTGCTTTTAGCAGCTGCCTGTTCCCCAGCTTGGTGGAGGAACTCTTGGCTGAAGGGCTGTGGCATCCTCTTCCAATCCTGAGTGCAGCCAAAGCAAGCTCCTGTCTGCCTGCCACAGACTGGGGAAATAATCAGGATATTCCCCTTGTGTCCCTTAGCCACAAAGACTAGGGCTGGATGAGTTCCTCAGCCAAAAGGACCAGGTCTAATATCACTGGCTCTTTTATATTTGCACCTTCCTAGCAGCAAAAGAACGATCTCATCTTGCTTTCACTGAGTCTCCTTTCCTGGGACCTGAGGGCATGGGGAGGGTGGTGAGGATCAAAGGTAGGCAGGAGGCTGACTATTCCCCCTGGTTTTGCACTGCAGCACGTCACAGAGTTGTCCCATTCTGTCCTGAGTCCATGGTGAAAGAGGCTGGGAATCCTGTCTCTCGGGCTGTCCTGCGCCACCTGGGCATTGACCCGGACTCAGGGAGCTGCGAGGCGCAGCCCCACCAAGGAGGGATGGTTGTCATCATCCATGGGCCGCCCCGGGCAGGTACGTGAGCTGCAGCCCAGGGCTGCAGGGAGAGGGACAAGCAGGAGGAACACATCCTGGTGGGCCATGGTGCTTAAGGCAAGTCCTCAGCTGAACGGGAGGTGGAGATGATCCACTTGGCTCTAGAATTCAGAGTTTCTATCCACGCTGCAGCTGCATCACTCATGGCCTCTCCTGGCGGGACACTTGCTTTCCCACTGCCATTTTAACTTTGAAATTTGTTGGAGGTTTTCCAGGGCCTGTCCCTGCAATGCCTCCTGTGCCAGTGTCACCAAGCAGTCCTCCTGTCTCTCTCAGGAAAGACAGAGATAGCAGCAGGCCTGTGTCAGTATTACGATGCTGCTTACGTGTCCATCGACACCGTGGTGAAAGAGGCCATGGCCAAGGACAGGAGCCCAGCGGGGCTCCGTGCCCGGGAGCTCTGCACCCAGGCTGCCCTGGAGCTGGAAGGCAAAGACGAAGGTGATGCTGGTAAGGAGAAATGCTGGTAAGGACCCAGGGCCAGTGCTTGAGAAACCCACCACCACTGTCCACTTCTGCTTACTCAGAGCAGCAGTTTTTCAGTCCTTGGGTTTCTCTTAGGGAACATGGGTAAAGTGCATCACTGGCTTGCCAAAAAAAAAAAAAATGAAATCAATTTTAAAGGCTCACAAAAAGGTTCTTTTATAGCCCCCTTTGCTTCTTTTCTTGGCACATGTTCGTTTTTCTAGGGGTACCAACTGCCCAGGAAGTTTCATAGAAGCCTCCAGTCTCACATGGAGAACAGCCCAACGAGCTGTGTAACCTGGCAGTGGGCATAGGTAAATCTCTGGAGAAAAGAGCTCCTCTAGGGCTGGTAAAGCATGCCTGTCTCTTTCCCAACTATTTTATATTTCCTCAAAGCTGAATTGAGCCTTCTTCTTATGGGCAGCAGGCAGAACTGCTGCCCACCTGAACAAGGAAAAAGCCTTCTGAAGTGGCTCATTGAGCACACGAGGACTGACTATGCGTGTAACCTTACAAACGAGAGGAAGGGAAGGACAGCCTCCCAGAGGAATTTCCAATGAGAGACGTGCTCCAGATGAGCTCTTTTCTCCAGAGAGTTACCTATGGCCACTGTCAGGTTACACAGTTCGTTGGGCTGTTCTCCATGTGAGACTGGAGACTTTTATGAAACTTCCTGGGCAGTTGGTGCCCTGAGCTCTGCAGGGTGAGGCCAGACCTGGCTCGGTGCAGGGGGAAGTTTTGCAGTGCTCAGTTTTGAACCTGGCTGGGTTGGGAGCTGGTGGAAGGAAGAAGAGTCTGGGTCCCAGCTGGGCTTTTCCCACAAGGAGGATTTAGCTTCAGTGGAGATGGGTGATGGAAGTGTGGCAGGGCTGCAGGTCTCCACATGGGAATGCAGGATGGGTGCAGTGTATGGAAACAATGCTCCTAGAGGACAAATCTCTGGCTTGATCTGCAGGGGAACTGCTGTGTGAGCAGCGTCACCTGCGTGCACAGTTGTTAGGAGGGACACAGTGCTGGCTTTAAAATCAAGTATGGGATGGTGTGCTTTACCATGCTGGTAAGAGAAGCAGGGAAGGAGCTGCCTCTGGGAAACAGTGCTGCCAGTGCCCAGCAGACTGGGGAAAAGAGCCATGTTCCTTCCCAAGGCTGTGCCCATTGCAGTCAAAGGTGCCTGCTTGCTTTACAAAGCCCCCATCTGTTCCCTGTACAGATAAAAAATCTCAGACCAAGAATAAACGAGCCTCTGGGGAAAAAATCAACAAGAATGTCAAAGAAAAGACCCCTCCATCACAAAAGGAGAAGTCAGCCAGCAAACTTGGTAAACATGACGTCAAGGTAAACATGATCTGCCCTGGTTGATGCCTGGGACCTTTGCATTGTCTTTGAGATGGGCAGGGGCCGCTTGCATTGGAGGCTCTGTGGGTCTATGTGCCATGACTTGGGCTGGGAATGTGCTCTGGCAGACAGCTCCACTGGTTCTCAGTGGTTTGCTGGCAAAGTGCAGTCCTGGCTAGTGTGGCTGCAGGCAATGAGCAAAGTGCTGGGAGGCTGCACTGGGGCTTGCAAGCTTGGGTCTCTGCTGGCCAAGGCATGGGCCCTCCAGAACCATCCCCTGGAGCCCCCAGCCTGCACTGCAGGGTTGTTCTAGTCTCCATTAGTGAGGAACCCCAGCTCCAAGCCCAGCGGTGGGAGTTGTTCAGGGCTCTCCACTGTGGTTTCTTTTCCTTACAATGGTTCCCATTGCAGTTCACAGTTTCCACTGCTCCAGCGCCCCAGCAGCTGAACATCATCAGCAGTCGTGGGGAAGAGCTGAACTGCTTGAGCTGTGTGCTGCCCGAGGAGCTGCTGGTGGACATCCTCAGTGAGAGGCTGCAGGTGTGTGGGGTGGGGGAAAAGGAGACATTCCTGCTCCGGAGAGAAGGCACTGAGGTACGACTCAGAGAGGAGGAGCAGCTCTGTACATGCTGCTCGAGGATCCTGGACTGTGTGCAGGGAACCCTGGGGGAAGCTGCAGCTGCCCTTAGTTGGCAGAGCCTAAGGACGGGTCCCAGCTGCTCTTAGCTACTGCACTTGGAACAAGGATAGCTGGTGCCCTGGGACATCTGGGATTACTGTCCAGCTGTGAGGCCCCTGCGTGCAATGGCTGACTTACTCTTCCCTTTACTCACAGCGTAAAGACTGCTCCAAGGGAGTGATCTTTGATGGCTTGGAGAGCCTCTTTGCAAGCAGCCTGGAATCTTCCCTACTCTGTGTACTCAAAGCTGTCAAGAATCGTTGTCATATCTTCATGGTGAACCTGCATGAGGATTATGATTCTTGGAAAGCCAGGGAGGAAGCTGAAAGAAAGAGGAAGGAAGCTGAAACAGAGAAGGAAGGTGAAATATCTCCATCCCTCTTAAATCTTTTCTCTCAAGCCCTCACCCTTATCTCTGTGTATCTGGGTTTGCAGCAGAGCTTGTAAGAAATGTTTTTATTCATCTTTCCGCCTTCTGCCTCAGTGTAACCAGCACTCATCTCAGAGTTGCAGGAGATCTGAGGTTTTAAGACTCACCTTAATCTCTAACATTAAAGCTTGGGCACAAGTGCCAGCTGCTGTAGCTCAGTGACAAACAACTGTCCTCAGCTTTGGTGCACTTAAGCCAGGCAAAGCACAGGACCTCACTGCCCGGCCATAGCTTGGGAGATTGAATTCTGGAGCAGGGATATGAGCTCCCCAATATCTCCTGGGATGATAGGCTGCGTCAGGAAAAGCTGTGAATCCTTGCAGCTGCCCCAGAGCACCCAGCTCTGCTTGCAGTCACTCATGGTTTCTCCTCTGGTTTGTGCTAAAGAAATGCAGCGGGAGAAAGCTCTGCAGAGGAAAGCAGAACATATCTTGCAAATAGATGAGGATGAGTATGATGCACTCCCTGAGGAGAAGAAAGCACAAGTGGATAAAATAATCCTGGAAAGGAAGCGCATACGGAGGAAAAAGTGAGTAAGCCTTCCATGGGTTACTGCTCTTCCATGGGTTATTGTCCCTGGTGGGCTTCCCTGCTCCAGGGACTCTGAGCTCAGAGGTGCTGGACAGCAAAGGCCAGAAGCAGCACAGGGATGGCCACTCTGAGCTCCCTGGCTCCCAAGAGAGGAAGGACCTTCTTCTGCTGAGACAGAAGATCTTCTTCTCTATTTGAGTGGTGAGCCCTCCTGCCTTAGATGCTGCCTGCAGGGAGCTGGGAGCTGGCTCTGGGCTTGTCTTGGCACTGCCTTTAGAGGTGTCTTTAGGTCCATGGTGTTGAGTTGCACCTTCTTCATCATGTCCCTTCACCAAAACAGTGGGATTGTGGTATGGGCAGGTGTGGGGCACAGAGCAAACCTTGCTGTGGGTCCTGGTCCTGCCACAGCATTGCAAGTCCTTGCAATGCTGATCTGCCAGGGTTCTCCTTATGGTGGGACAGCACCCATGAAAGCTCATGTCCTTTAGGCTCCCCTGCAGCTGCAGCAGTAGGCAAGCCCAGGAGAAGCTCTGCTTCAGCAAGGCAGCCCAGCTCAAGACACATAGGCAAAGTGTGGAGATTGGGAGTGTGTGGTGGTTTGACCAGAAACAGGATTTCTGGGATGCTGTGGTCACCAATAGGTGCTCAGATTCTAATATTGGTGCCTGATGTGGCCATTGGGACATTGGATCCACCTCTGAGAACACAGGGTTAAAAGCAGGGCTCCCCCATGGAAGGTTCTCTTTGGATTTCAGGCAGGAGAGTTTGATCTCTCCCCCAGCCCAGCTGCTGGCTGTGCAGGGAAGGGGAAGGCCATGCAGCCTGGGAGAGGTGGGCCTGACCCTGAGGGGCCCAAGGGTGGAAGCATTGAAGAACTACTGAGAGGTATTCCCCTCTACACACTTCTGGGAGACAGAGAGAGAAACAGAGCTGTGCCTTAGAGTTACCCTGAAACTTGATAAACACGTGTGGCAGCAAGGCTGAGAGGGAGGAAAGGGGGGGGGGGAGGAGCCAGCGATGTGTCCAGCTGCTTGTGGGAGCTCTTAACCCCTTTGTGGACAATGAAAACTTTACAGAACATTAACCCTTCCTGGAAGAGTGATGAAGGTCTGGGCAGAGAGAGAGATGTTGGAAGAATGGAGAAGATGTAGTGGCATTTTTTGCTGGACTCTTTTTTTTTTATAGCCATGGACTGTTTCCTTGTGATACAGAGACTGCTTCCAGGGGGGGAAATGCCTCAGAACCAGGAGGGTTCAGTGTGGGTACCCCTCGGCACCAGGGCGTGCAAACAACATGGGGGGCACAGATGTCCCAAAGTTGAGACTGTGTCTTTTTGGAAAGAGACAAGGCATCCTTAAAAGGAACCCCAGAAGCAGCCCTGGTCCATGCGCAGTGGTGAGAGCACTGAGCATGGAAGGAAAATGTCACGATGGCAAAGGATCTCCGGGCAGTGCCACGCATGGCAAGAAGTCCATGGCACAAAGAAGGACTCCTTCTCCTCTTGATGAACTGAGGATTGAGTATTCTAAAGGGTGGTGCTGGACCAAGAGTTGGTGATTTGGGGGAATGTATCGTATTGGAATTTGGTGGGGGGAGGAGGAAAATGTTGGCCTCAGGGTCAAGGAATGAAGTGAAGGGCCAGCCAGGACTGGTGACTCTCAGCAATGTTTTCTGTTTTGTTTGCTGAAGGGAGCTGAAGCAGCTGGCTCGAAAGCTTGAGCAGGAGGCAAAAGCCTTAGAGAGGCGGAAGGAGGAAAAGAAGGGAAAGAAGGGTGTCTCCATGCGGAAGCAAACTCCAAAACCAGCGAAGGAGGAAACCAGATCACCCGAGGGGAAGGAAGCCTCTGAGACCGGAGAAACCAAAGCCCCTGAGACCGGAGAAACCAAAGCCCCGGAGAAATGGGAAACCAAAACTGCAGGGATGGGGGAAACTGAAATCCCAGAGGACCCAGCTGAGATGGAGAACTTGATCCTGAGGTTTCAGATTTATGATTCATCTCAGCAGAATGTTGCAGAGGTTTTCTCCTGCTGGGACAGGGTTCAGGGTACCGTGCAGTTACCTGTGATCCCAAAGGGAAAGTCTCCAGCTGAAAACAAAGGTCAGAAGACCAATAAGCCTCAGGAGAAGGTGGAGAAGAAGCCTGAACAAAAAAGTGGAGACCAAAGGAGTCTTCAGTCATCTCAGCTGGGGACGCGAAGCGAAGCTGCCGAAGGAGCAGTCGGAGACGAGCACATTGGGGTGCCGTGCCTGGACATTGAGGTCTCAGATCCAAAGGCCATGATTGGGCAGATCCTGAGGGATGGGAAGCTGCCAACGGAAGACCAGGTAAAACCTTGCAAGGCTCAGATCTTGAGCTTGCTGTGGTCTTGGGCCCTGGAGCATTGTGTTCCCCCAGGTGATAATGGCACAGAGCCACGTCTAGGTCCCTGATGGTATTCCACAAAGACTATCATCTGTGTGGATGGGGAGGTTATCACCATCCCTCAGATGGGCAGGAAGTGGGAGTGCTCTGTGTACAAGTATCCCATCTGTTCAGAGTTTCCCATCCCAGAAATCATAAACCCTCCCAGGACATGGCCATTGTTTTCTTCAGCTGAGTCACTCTCCCAGTCCTGCTTGTAGCTCTTGTGTCTGCTCTGGAGCCTGCTCTCCCTGCTGGGCATAACAAAGCACTCGTATTTAATGTAAATTAAAAACCCCATCACCAAAAGCTCAGTGCCTTCAAAGAAGGAGTTGTGAGGATGAAGGTGACAGAAGTATAAACAGGATTTTCTCTTCTGTTTCAGCTGCTGAAACATCTGGGACTGCATCCTGATGCCCCCCCCCTTCCCCCTGCTGCTGTGCTCTCCATAGTCGAGTACCCAGAGGAGAGGCTGGGCTCTGCAGAGCGTGTGGAGCCCTTCAGCATTGTGGCACCAGAAGGTGCTCCTATAGAAGAGGATCTGGTGGGTGCTCCAGTGGTGCTGGCACTGAAGGTGCCAGGGCAGGGACCAGGCTAGACGGGGACAGCGGGGCAGGTTGAATGGAAAGGGAGCATTGTGGAGAGGCAGTGAAGATGTGATGGGGTCCCATATCTGCAGGTCTCCTTTCTGTCAGGGATGGGACAAAAGAGAAAGTTCTGCTGGAGACAGAGCAGTTCTGTAAGACAAGAGGGGGGAAAAGCACTTTAAACCATGAACTTCCTTTGAGGAGAGGGTCCTGAGTGAGCAGGGGTGTCCTAGGCAAAACAAACACCAGTAAGGGAGACCAAGTCCATGGACAGGTGGACTTATTTATTTTTTCTCTCTTCCGTTGGTGAACAAACCCTCCTTTTGCTTTCCAGGATGGGGATGTCTCAGGGCTCACCTCTCTCTCCCTCTTCTCTCTCCCCTTAGCCCAAGGCCCCAGATGTGAAGGTCAGTTCTTCCAAGGGCCATCCAAAGACAGGTAAAGCAACCAGCAGAGACACCTCTGCAAAGGAGAAGCATATCTCCACACAGAGAGCAGAAAGTCCCCGGGATTCCTCTGCAACAGGATCCAAAAGTACAGTGGGAGGTGCCTCAGTCCCCACAGAATTCCTCAGGTGAGCTGCACGGGAGGAGGTGATGCCTCTGCTTCTTGGTCCTCTTGCCAAACAAGGTCCATCGTCCCCAGCTCCACAGTGAGTCTGTGCCAGTGCTGGGGGATGGCGAGTGCACCCTCCTTGTTCTGTTGGCTCCTCAGCAATGTCTGAAGCCTCCTCCTAAATTGCCAGGCTGAAACGGTACCGGTGGATAGTGCCTGCCCACGGTGAGGTGGAACTGAAGGTCAACTTCTCCGCCAAAAAGCCAGGGAGGTTTGAGCAGACACTGAGGTTTGAGCTCGTGCAGTCAAAGCGCCAGTACGAGCTGCCCTGCTGTGGCACCGGCCTGTACCCCAGCATCTACCAGAACCCACGGTAAGGCTGGGCCCTGGCAGCCTCCCACAGCACAGCTGCCCCTGAACTCACAGCCAGGCTGCCCCTTGGGGCTTCTGGCCTGGGCAGATCATGCTGCCTGAGGCTGCCCAGCCCCTCTTCCTGTGCTGGGAGCTGGGAAGGCACATGGTACCTCAGCCACCAGGAAGGGTTATGGCTTTCTGACCGCATTTCCTACTTGGAGCATCTCATAGCTCCTCCTTCCCCACTTTCTCTGCCCAGGGTGGTGTTTCCACAGTGCAGGAAAACCATGAAGGAAGACGAAGTCATCTTCAAGGAATACGTTGAGAGCACAAAGCAATACCACTTTGGACCGCTGCTGTGTGGGAAATCAAGAGAGTGGTATGTGCTCCCTGCTGGGCCTTGTACTTTTCTGGACATGCCTGGAGAGACATGCTGTCCTGGTGGCACAATCCCATCAGAGTTCTGGGTTTGAAGGACCAAAGACACGTGGGTTTGAAGACACATGGGTTTGAAGGACCACAGATGTGTGAACTTGAGCAGATAAGAGGCAAATGAGCCTTGGAGGAGCTGCTCTGCCTACCCAGTGGGTGCCTTGGTGGCCGCCTTGGTGGCCAGAGCCGCGTGCTGCTGCGAGTCCAAAGGTGACTTGGGGGGCAACTTTTGTGTCCCCCCCCACATGTCAGCTTCAACCCATAGGAAATGAACTTTATGGTGGTTTTTGAAGTGCTTTGAGCTCTGCAGGTAGCCTGTTCTAGCAATTATTCTGTAGATGGTTTTGTAAACCTCTCATTAATCTCTAATTATTAATAAGATTTTATGGTTGACCTGCCAATAGGTGTCGAGGGGAACACACAGCAGGAATTACATTTTCCTGCAATGACATTACGTGCTCACTGCTGGATAAAAGCTGCATAAACACACTGTCATTGAAGCTATTGTGTACTTCTACTTTTACTGTCACTTAAAAAAAAAAAAAATTTAACATTAAGTTCTTATTTCCATGGAAGCTCTCGAGGGCTAGGTCTCTTTTGACAGCCCAAGGAAATGAAACTGAAATACCTACAATCTTTTTCCAGGTTGATGGATGGTCTGGGATCTCTCTTTGCCTCTTTAACCCTTTCTCCAAATTCCTCTCTCTAACTTTCATTCCAAAGTCATTTCCACACCTGAAAGAAGAATCATTTGTTATCTTTTTGCATTCCTCTTAGGAATTGATGCTTTATGTTTCTTTCTCAGACTCTGAGCTAACCCATGAAATCCCAAGTACTTTCATGACTTTCATGAAAGAGATTAGCTAAACTCCTTTTCCAAAGGCCTTTCCTTATACCCTGCAGGGAAGGCATCCCAAGAAGGAGGGGGAAAAAACCCATGTGTCTGGTATGCTGTTATTTTTCTAGGCACCCTTGAATTAACGTTGTGTTAAAAACTCTTGAAGTGGCCTGAGCATGATCAGGCTTCTGGGCTGGAGGCACCGAGTCCAGGGGAAGGCATCAGAGTAAGGCAGGGATGAGCACTCGCCCATGCCCCTGACTGGGATCCATTTCCATCACTTGTCTGTTAGAGCAGGGTCTCCCAGCACTGCTTCCTCGGGTGCACACGGTGCTCTCCTCGGTGTGTGGCAAAGGCAACGTCTCCTCTGCAGCCTTTTCCCCTTTTGTGGACAGGTACAAGGCCCTGAACTGTCCCGGCAACTCAGAGAAGCTAACCATCCTCAACATCTCCCCTATGGACATAGAGGTCCACTTCTCCTTTGAGAATGATGGGGAAGCAGAGACATTCCTTCTGGACCCTCCCAGCCTAACCCTGAAACCAAAGGAGAAGCAGGTAGGAGAAGGGCAGGTAGAGCAGGCACTGTAGAAGTGCCCAGGGGCTGCTCCTCCTGCTCACACTCAGAGCTCCTTTAATTTCTTCCTGTGGGGCCGTGTCCAGGAGCTGACCATTTGGGCATACCCCACTTCCCTTGGCTTCCTGGAAGACAAGCTCATCTGCAGCATTGAGAAGAACCCAGAACCAGTGGTCTTCAGCCTGTGCTGCTATGGGGTGCATGTGAAGCTGGAGATCAGCCCCCCAGAGCTCTCTTTTGACAAGCTGCTTCTGCACAGGTCAGTGATCCCACAAGCGCTCCAAGACTTGTGACAAAGAGAAAACGTTTGACTCTGGTTTCTGGGGCATGGATGGAGCTGCTCCAAGTTGCATTCAGTGGCGAGGCTGGTGCGACCATCCAGCAACTGATGCCAAGTGCCTTCCCTTCCTCTCTCTGCAGGACTGACAGCAGGACCTTGGTCCTGAAAAACAACAGCCTGCTGCCCATGGCCTGGCAGCTCAATGGGCTGGATTACCTTGCTGAGAACTTCTCCTTGTCACAAGATAATGGCATCCTTGATCCCTCCTCAGAGTTGGAAGTGACAGTGCATTTCAAGGCTGAGCAGATTGGCATAATTGAGAAGATCCTTCGACTAGAGGTGAGAGAAACTGTGCTCTGCCTGGCAGAGCAGGGCACAGTGAGCAGCCACGTGCTCCTAGGGACAGAGTCACGAAGAGCTGCACCTGCCAGACACGAGGGTGCTGTGACCCCAATTTCTGCCTCTGCACAGCATTTGCCAGAACATGCAGTGCATCCACATCCCCCCAGATAAGCAGACACTTCATCCTGAGCCTGTAGCACAACCACCTTGTCCCTGTGAATGGTTGAAGGCTGTTGTCTGGTTGTACAGACTGTAGCGTGATCTCTACGTTCCTCCTGGACTTTGTCTGAAGCCCTTGCATAGTGCAACAAACTCTCCCCCTGGGATTTTGTTCCCCATGGTTTAGGGGCTGCATTTCGGACAGGGTGCTAGGTGATTGGAGATTGCCACCTGCTCTGAGACACCTCACACTTTTTGTGGTTGTTCTTACACCCCTGTGCCTCTCAAGGATGCTTTAGCAGCAGCATTCCCTGCTGCAGGAGTGCAGAGTTGGGCTGATAGGGTTTTTTACTGCAGCAGAATCTCACTGGGGTAGCCCCTGAGAGGAACAGGTTAGCAAAGCTTGGGAGTCCACCAACGCTTGTGAAGCCAGGGAGGCCATAGGGGAAGCAGCCAGCAGAGACAAGGACTTTTCAAAAGAATAATCTGAACAATGTTTGTTTCTTGCTGCCTCAGGTTTCAGATATAGAAAACGTCCTGGGGGTTGTCCACACTGAAAACATTGAAATCTCTGCAGAGGTCTACGATGTTTCTCTGACCATTGACTTCATACCTGAAGGTCAGTGGATGCCTCCCAAACAAAGCAGTCCAGGTGCACTGCATTACCTTGGGAGGTGGGCAGCCAAAGCACTGGGATGGGATGGGATACAATGATGGCATGGATACATAAAGCATGTACCCTGCAACCTGCATGAAATAAAGCATTATCAGGTCTGTGACAGTCTTAAGTCTCTCCCCTCTGAACTTTGAAGTGTGCAGCTTCATGTGCAGATTGGATTTTGGGGCTTTGAAACAACAGTGACATAAACAGGCAGTTGGCAATGCCCACAGGCGTGGCACAGCAAATAAACTAATTGGATTTGTGCTTGGGAGCGAGGAAATGAAAGGCGAGCTCTTTAGCTACTAAGCCTGCAGATATTTTGAGTGTGAAAAGAAAAGGCAGCTGGAAAACACTTTCAGGAACAGAAACTTGCTGGAAGGGGGTTTGCACCAAGACCTCCATGTAGCTTGTGGCCTGTTGTATTCTGCAGCAGCTCACAAATACCGTGTTTGACCTCACTCTGTGGGTTTTCTTCAGGTCCAGAAGGAAGCTTGGAATTTGGAACCATTAATGTCATGGATAACGTGAAGAAAGTCCTAAGTTTAAACAACAAAGGGGTATACAACATTGAGTACAGGTGAGTCCTGCTGCCTGGTAGTGAGCATTTCCTTGGGTTCCCAGGCCTGCATGCTCTGTCAATTGCTAGAACTATTTCCGTGCTGGCTACCTCATGGTAAATACAAAACCTGAATTCTCTAATCTCAATTATTCTACCAGAGAATCCAGCCACAATCCAGCAGTTCTTCACAACTCAGTAGGAACCCAAAGGAGAGCCCCAGAAATTTCAGCCACTGAAATGCTGAGATTCATTGCCTTTCTTTGATGGTCACCTCCTTTCCCTTTCTGAGACTCTGTAAGGAAGGGAATGAAAAATGTTGGTGTCAAGGTTTCTTGCAGTAACCTCATAATTGTCTGCACTCTCTGTCAAGATCCAAGATTCCCTGAGCAGAGCTGGACTCTCCCTTTTTTTTTCTGGTCCTATGCAAAGTCCTGGCTGTGCTGGTGGCACCAGTACTTTTAACTGCAGAGATCTCCATTCCTTCCCTTTCTCCCCAGGTTCATGCTGAAGGGTGCAGGTCCCAGGATGCGAGACGCGGCATCCCACTTCACTGTTGCGCCTCAGTCGGGCGTGCTGATTGCCTCCCAGCCTGCTGTGAATGTTGAGATGCTCTTCCACCCCACCAGTGAAATGCTCCTCAAGAACAGACCCATCCTGTACTGCCAGGTGAGCTGCCTGGGCCAGGCTGTGTTATCACACGGTGCTTTGGGAGTGTGAACAGGATAGATGTCTAATGGAAGGAGGCCTTTAACTGGAGAATCCTCTCTCCTACGTGCACAAAGTCTTTCAACATCATTTGGGAGGCTTCCTAAGTGGAGCTGAGAATGTGATTCTGGAGGAGATGCTTAAACAGGGAGGGGCAAACTGGAGGCTGGGGAGGGAGGCTGGGGACTGGGGTAGAGGCTGGCCTCTTTGCATTGTTTACCTGCCCTTCCTGTGGACACAGGTGACAGACGCCAGATTAGGTCGAGGAGGCCAGGTTGTCGCTGACATCCCACTGAAGGTGTCGGCCAAAGCCGTGTACAGCGAGTACAGCATTGAGCCTGCCTCACCCATCAACTTTGGAGCCATGATCAAGGGCACCAAGAAGAGCCAGACTGTGGTGCTGGAGAACAAAGACATGCTCCACTTCAAATTCTGCATCCGCCAACCAGCCGAGGATGCATCTACATCAGAAAGCAAAAGGTACGAGCAGCCCTGACCACCCTTCCTGTCTGAGGAGGCACCACCCTGCAGCAGTCCATGGCCTGAAACCTGAAGTCCGGCTAGCGAGAGGGCGACCAACAGCCCACTGCAGTCGGTGGGAGTCAGTCCCGGTGGCAGAGCCCCAGGGCTGGCTGCTTCACGCACCCCTCGGCGTCAGTGGCCTCGGGCTGTGCCTGCAAGGGACGAGGTATCGGCCAAAGCTGCTGTGCTGGTTGAAGGACAGAGTCAGACACTCCCCGGGGTCCAAATGGGTTTAATGCCTCTGGCAATCCGACGTGGAGGGGCCAGCGACCAACAGGGAGTGATAGAAGACAGTGGGGGAGGACAAGGGTTTTAAAGGGAGGTGGAAACCGAAGGAGGGGTTTACAAATTAACCAATTAGGGAAGGTCGGGGGATGACCTTAACATAACAGACAACATAGTGAATCCAATAAGTACATATTAAAGGAGGGGCCCCGGGACCTCAAACAACCATGACCCCTAGTGAGACGAAGGTTCTGGAAGACTGGGAGGTGTGGGGGGTGATTGACTGGGCCCGGGGAGGAGGAGAAGTTTACTTAAAAGGGAATAAAAGGGAGGAGAAATTATATAACATAGGTAATTGACACAAACCAAGGGCAGGGATAACCACAGTAACATAACTGCCAGCAAGGCTACGGCAGGAAACTTAAAGGGGAGCAAAACCATCTTCACAGAATGGGGGGGGGAACAATACATAACACGAGGGAATATTACAAAAACTTAAAAACACACTACAACACCACCCCACGGCTGGATGTGGCAGGCAGCCAGGGGACCTGGGCTGTTGTGCATTTGCATGCCTGGCTTGAGGAGAGGGAGCAAAAAAAGGCCTGGGTATCCACATGTGTAGTATGAAGCTGGTGACAGAGCTGCTCAGTCCAGCAGGTGCTCTCAGTGGGTGCTGCTGGCTGCTCTCTGGGAGCCAGCAGGACACAAGGCTTTCCTCTGTGAGCAGGAAGGCCAGCTTTGGCCTCAGAGAAAGGCAGGGGAGCTCAGATGACAGATACCTCTGCTTTCTCCTCTCAGCTCAAAGGAAGGGGAATCTGCTCCATTGGCTGCTAGGCTCTCAATAGCAAGGAAATCAAGCTCCTTTACACAGGTGGGTGACTCCTGCTGCCCAGCAGTGCTGCTGCAGGGGATGTGAGAAGATGCTGCTGTGCCCAGGCTGGGGCTCATCGCCACAGGGTGGGATGTGGTCTGCAAGACCAGTATCTGCTCAGTCCCACTGACAGTCCTGTAGTCTGGCTCTGACCTGGAGTTGTGGGGTCACAGAGGGGAGCAGGTCCTGTGTTTGGTAGCTGCAAGCCAGCATAGGTCTGTGAACACCTCAGAAGCAAAAACATCCCCCTGAACTCCCAGTCCACAGAGCTCAGACAACATTGCTTTTTCTTCTTTGCAGTCCCCTACCTCTCTCCCATCATTTCTCACAGGTATTTCTGATCTCCTCTGTTACATCTGGAGATTGAAGGAGCACAGCTACCACCTTAATTCTTTACACTTACATTCCTTTCTCTCTGCCCCCTGGGACGGATTTGTAGCTCTTCTTGGCTTGTTGCTCCCAGCCTGGGGCTGCCTTTGGGCCATGAAGTCATCCTTCCCTGCCCTGGGACTGGGTGCTTGGGCCCAGCTGGAGGCCAAGGCAGGACATACTCTTTGGTGGGGTGCTCAAGGCACAGCTATCAGCCATCAGCCTCTCCTGGAACTTTTTCTGCAGAGTCACCTCAATCTTGGCATGTTCACGGTGTCCCCCTGCTCCGGCTCCATCGGTCCGTGGGGACAGCAGAAGATCACAGTGGACTGCTTCGCAGGGCAGGAGGGCAAATGTGAGGAGCAGCTCTACATTGACATCCCGGGCAGAGACCCCAAGGAGAATCCCCTGGGCATTCCCTTCACCCTGATTGCCGAGTCCTGCCTCCCAGGTACCTACTGCCCTCAGTGCCCTTGGTCACACCTGCTGCTGAGCAGCACCTCAATGCCACGGTGCCGGATTATTCCGACCAGCTCCCGGCACCGACAGCACGGGCGGGCTGCCCCCAGAAAGCTGCCCAATCCGGGCTGCAGCTGCAGGGCACGGCCGCTCTACGGCTGCCGTGGACTGCAGACTGTGCCAGGGTAGGGACAAGGATCAGGGAGAGGCCCTCTGTATGGTTCCCAAAGAAGTTGACTCGCAGAGGTTCAGTGACAGAAAGGGCAAACTCAAATGCATACATCAGATGATAAGGGGAAGGAGGTCTCAGGGGAGGATACAATCTTAGACCAATAGGGAGAAATTGGAGGTGGAAGACAAGGCGGGGAATGCAGCAGTGTTTAAACCAATAAAGGGCTGCAGGGGAGGAGAATAATTTAAACAAATCAGTGGGGTTTCAAAGGATGCAAGATTGATAGGGAAGTGTCTCGAGAAAGAGGCAGGCTTGGGGAGGGATAGACATTCAATAGGAGGAGGAAGAGGGAACAGAGGGGCAGATCTTTGGAGAGATGGGCAGCCAGGGCAAACCCAGTAACACAGGGGAGAAAGGAACAATCCATCAAGAATAAAATATGCTATGACAGTATAAATAAAGAAAGATTACAAAACTTACTGCTAGAAATGCATTACAATTAACAAACACAATGCTACACCTCAACTTACTGCTTGGATAGAGAGGCATGCTAGCCCTGGTGTCCCAGCTTAAAATCCTCAGAGGTTCCAGCCCTCTTCAAGTCCACCAGTGGACTCATCCCTCTCAGGCTGAGAGGGATGCATGGAAGGATAAAAGGAAAGCAATGCTCTCTAAGACTGAGGTAGACTGAGCTCCATCCTCACAGCCAGTTCCCCCAGCCAAGGCTGGGTTTAGCAGTCACCCGGGCAGAAAGGGCTTATCAAGCCTTCTGAGAGGCCAGCAGGGTCCAGATAAACTCATCAGGGAGGCTTCTCCATGCTCATCCCTCTGGTGTGTCCCCAGGACTTGCTGAGGATGTGCTGTTAATCTTTGAGGAGTACCCGATCTGCAGCAGCACCGACCTCGACCGCAAGATGCAGTCGGTGAAAGGCACGGGCCTGTTCGTCAGAGATGAGAACAGGTTCATCTTCAACAAGGTTCTGGTTGGCCAAGAGGTAGAAGCTCATTTCAGTATCTACAGTGCAAGCAGCCTGCCATGTGATGTGGTCCTCTCCATCAAACCCCTGCCTGGAGAGGTAAGAACAGGAGGCCAAGGTGGTGGTTGCACTCTAAGGGCCGGGTGAGAGCCTCTTTTGTTCTCCAGATGCGTTGCTTCCTGTGGCCCAGACTAGTGTAGCTCAGTGCAGGTCAAACTGCGGGGGAGAGCAGCAGAGCCAGGGAACAGTTGTGTGGAATTGTGCATGTCTTGGGCAATGTTTTGGCTCACACCTCTGGGTCTTCAGTGGGAGAAGTGAATCCTTCTGAACCTCTCCTGGAAGCACACGCAGAGAGGGGCTCTTATGAGCTGACATGCCAGGGCTCAAAGCAGAGCATTTCCTCGGGCTCCCTGGCTTTTCCTTCTCTTTGAAGGCCAGTTCTGGGTTAGCTGCAGGATCTTCCATGCACTGCCCATCTCCCATATAGGCTGGGGAAGCTTCCTGCACTCCAAACACACAATGCTTTAGCACAAGGTCAGCATTCCCTGGGAGGACGGGAGCCTGCCCAGGGAAGGAGGAAGGAAGACACAACGTCTGGGGCTGTTCTCAGTAATGCATTTATGTATAAAACTGTGTCATCTTGAAAGGTGTTTTCTCCTAACACTGCTCTCTGGATTCCCCCAAGGAACAAATCCCTATCAACAACGTTTTCAAGTTGGATCCAGTCAAGATGTCCATTCCTGGCTCATCCTATGCTGTTGCTACAGTGACCTTCACCCCGCCAGATGAGCAGAACTACAACTGCACTTTCAAGGCTTCCCTTGTCATCCCCAAAGGGTAACTGACCCTGTGAAATATTGGGGAGGCCTCACTGATACCTGCCTCTCCCCTGGAAAGGCACAGACCTCTTGTTAGCTCTAATGCTTTCAGTAGCCTCAGGCAGAGTACTTGGCATGAGATGATCTGGGAGGCAGTAACTCTTAGATAGAGCAGAAAAATGAGGCTGATGGTTTAGCCTGTATGAGGAACTAAGAAGACAGGCAAATATTAGGTAGCCAACTGGAAGTTACTGAGATGTGCTGCAGCTGAGCTGGGGGTTCCAAGGACAAAGGCTTGGATGAAGCAGTTTCTGTACCAGCAAGTCAGCAGTCACACTTTCCTCTTTGTTTCTGTAAAAATAGGTGATCCTCTGTGATTCCCTGGCATTCATTAAGCTGTTTTATGTGAGTGATTGGAGCTGGTATGAAAGAGGAGTCTGGTTCCTCTGCTCTGGGACCTGTGTACTGGGGCTTTGGCCTGCTCTTCCTCAACCCTTTAGTGGCTGAATTGGAACAAGAGAAGTCTAATTGCTAATAGCAATTGGTTTTTTTACTGCTCATGGAAATGATATTTACTGATGGTAATGATGATGTGTTTTTGCCTTCTTGCTTTTGTACTGCCTTCATGCTGTGCTTTTGCTTGTTGCATAAGTTCATCTCAGTGCAGCCAGGGGATTTGCCATATGTCATCTGGTGCCTCATTATTTACCTGCTGTACTGCATAATTCAATGAAGTGAAATTATTTTTAACTGTTATTGTGGAAGGCTCTGGCTCTTTGGAGCAGATTCCTCTTGTGAATGGCCTTGAATGGATTGGGAAGAGGCTGGTGGGGTCCATGTTGTGGGGTACAGGAGCACCAGGAAGGGAAAACGCTGTGGCCCTTGTTGCTTTGCCTGCCTAGTGAGAAATGCGTTAGTGCCAGCTGAAATTGTTTCTGTGCCTCTCCTGCAGCCCTGTGAAAATTAAACCCCAAACCGTGACCTTCACCATCAGTGGGAAGGCGCAGGAGGCGCAGCTGACGGTCGTGTGCCCCCGCGCTCGCAGCAAGAGGGGAACGGCCGTGCTGCGCTTCAAGAGGCACCACGTGGGGA